>NC_142004.1:8835500-9175000 GCF_049901715.1 Pseudonaja textilis
CCCTAACTGCTTTGTGAAGTTAGTGGTGTGCCTTCAGATGTTTCATGACCGAACTAGATAATATCATCAGCGCTAGAAGGGAGTGGGGTTTGCAGAGAGGACAACTGTTGGGTCCTTGGTGCTGTCTGAACTTGGTTGTTTTCTTGCAGACGTTTCAAGACCCTATTAGGTAACATCATCAGTGCTAGAAAAGAGTGGGGCTTGCTCTCTGTTTATAGACAACCATTTGCCCCGTCAGCGTTGGTAGGAACGCTCTTGGTGGTTCCTTGATTAGATTGTTGTTTAGTGTTAGTTTGCTTGCCTGGGCTGGCAGTTTCTCGATTGGGCTATCCAGGGCAAGCCGTTTATATATAAAGAGAGACCAACAATGACAGGTTTCTGGAATAAAATAAACAAACTTAAGTAATTTATTTGGGGCAGGGGGAGGAAAAAAAAGGTTGCCGAGAGTAATAAAAAAACCCACGCAGCCGTCATAAAAATAATAAAATAAAGCCATCGGAACGTGTTTGGGAAATAAAAAGCGTTTCAGGCGAGGAGTCCTTAAAATGTCAAAAGCTGAAGCACAGAAATGTTTTTATCAGCATGTCAAGGGAATCAATACTTTGTTTGAAGGCAAGGCAGAGCCCGGCACTGCCATTCAAACGCAAACAACGTCGCTTTCCTTCAAGGAGCGTTTAATCGCTGCAAAATCTGATAAGGCATGTTTTCATTTCTTCATTTTTTTCCCCCGCTCATAGATCTGTGATGGGCATTTCTTGAGGACCCTTTGATGTTCTACGTCTGGGAAAAAAAAGGCCTGAGCAGAGCGGGGAGAAGAGATGGTCGTCTGGACAGGGAGTCTTGAGTCTCTTCAGGTAGTCCTCGACTTACGATCCGCGATGGAATCCGCAGTTTCGGTCGCTGAGTCACGAGATTTGTCGCGAGAGTTGTCATCGTCCGACCAAATTCGATCTTGCCACCTTTTAGGTAGCGGCTGTTAAACGAATGTGGCAGTTTTGTGAAGTTAAGCCATTGTCTCTCCATGGGCCGTTTTTTTTTTCTTTTTCTGGTAGTTTCTGGAAAAACACTTTGTTAAAATGTCCTGTGACAGCAGGATGCTGCAAATGGTCGTTAAGTGTGGACAAGTTGCCCGGTGTCTAAAATTCGGCCTCCAAATTGCAGCTCTGCCGACGTCAGAACTTCTAATCTAGGTTGTTTAAGCCCTGTTTTGGGGGTCTGTCGAAACGCTGATTTAATTCTTGATTTAATTCTTATGTACTATTTTAACGTTTTACTAGGCACGGTCAGAGGGATGTGGTGGCTCAGTGGCTAAGATGCTGAGCTTGCTGATCAGAAAGGTCGGCAGTTCGATGGTTCGAATCCCTGGTGCCGCATAATGGGAGTCCCATTCCTTATCCCAGCTTCTGCCAACCTACGTAAAAAAATGCAAGTAGAAATATAGGGACCACTTTGGTGGGAAGGTAAGAGCGTTCCGTGCTCCTTATGGGCGTTTAGTCATACTGGTCAAATGACCATAAAGACGTCTTCGGACAACGCTGGCTCTTCGGCTTTGTAACGGAGATGAGCACTGCCCTCTAGAGCTGGAAATGACTAGCACGTATTATGTGCGAGGGGAACCTTTACCTTTAGACACGGCCAAGGGTCTTTCTCGGAGGAGACGGGCAGGGGTGGGATTCTACCGGTTCGCACCTATTCGCTAGAACCGACTGTTAACATTCTAAGCAGTTCAGAAAACCGGTTGTTAGAAGAAATTACTGGCCTAATCCTGTAAGGAAGGCAGGAAGGAAACATTCTGGTGTTGCTTACAGAAACTGCCTCTCCGTTAACCCTTATTACATTCTTGGCAGGACTAGACTTCCTGTCTCTGGAACTTCTCTGGAGTTTTCTTTCCCCTCCTTTGCTGGTACTTTGCTTGTGTGGAGTGACCATTCAAAGTTACCATGGCACTGAAAAAAGGGACTTATGACCATTTTTCACACTTACGACTGTTGCAGCATCCCCACAGTCTTGAGAAGCCAGGCGAGGAGATGCATGCCTCGATGTGAGTGATGTTGAGTTGGCTACACCCAGCCAATCACATGACCACCAAGCCGCGTCCACCCAATCACATGACCACCAAGGCATGCCCACCAACTAAGCCACGCCCACAGAACTGATTGTTAAAAAAATTTGAATCCCACCCCTGCAGACGGGCGCTTCAAAAATGTAACAAATACCAGGGGATGATCGTGTCAATCACACGCACACACGTTTAAAAGTGATGATGGACACAAACATACAAAAACCGCACACATTACACAAGGAATGCTGGCCAAGTCGAGGATGCTGCAAAAGATATCATCAAAGAAAATAAAAAATAAATCCTTTCCCCCTTGAGGAAAGTGGATCTGCCTCTAGCTGTCAGTCAAGATTTAGCGATGAAGATAAATGGAAATTTATCTCAGGAAGGATAATGAAAAGCACAAAGCAGGAACTCGATGAAATAAAGCAGGGGGCGATTAGCTGCCCCATTCTTCAACCTGGAGCCCTCTGAGTTAATGCTTGCTAAGAGGTCTTTGAGCAGCTCTTTTGAGTTCTGACAGGCATTTATGCAATCAATTTTCTCCCTCCGAATGCCAATTATCCCTGGTTTATGAAGGAATACAGGCACCGTTCCAACTTCTATTATGCACAGAAACCATTTACCGGGGGTCGAGGTATTGACCAGCTTGGTTGATATACAGCAAATGGAAGCTGCCAGCTAAACCCTGGGATGCAAAGCTGGATAAGTGCTTACTAACATTTATAAACCTGTAGCAAATCAGGGTTACTGTGACAGCCCCATTACCATATTAGAAAGCACACAGGAAGAAGGGGAGGGGCAGAGGCAGAGTCCGAAAAGTTCCCGAGGATTATAAACTTCGACGGGTGTCAAGATGTCGGAGCTGGGTTCCAAACCTTGATTCGAGAGCAGGAATGCGGCGTTTTATAAAATAAGGTGAAGTCTTCTGAAGTTGAGCCACGTCGAACAAATTTAAACCGTCATCACGAAGTGAGGATAACCAGGTGATGATAAAAGAATAAAAAAACCCAACGATTTCGGGGAATATTTTATGTATTTTCAAAAAAAAAAAAGGGGGGGGGGCTTTCTGCATGATGGCAGTTGCTGATGTGGATTTCTGCACACTAACTGGGTCCGCGCAACATGGGAGGTTGGATCGGAAGACCTTCGAGTTCCCTTCCGGCCCTAGGAGTCTATGAATATCTGCGTCGCGGCACGGTTCACACAACACGGTGAGGCCCAAACTCAACGTAAAAAACCATGTAATATATTTTAGATATGTGAATGTCATCCCCTGAGCCAGGGGTGGGCTTCAAAACATTTTAAGCAATGGGTTCTCTGCCTGGTTGCTGGGTGGGCGTGGCCATGGTGGGCGTGGCCTAGTCGGCCTCCTGCACCGTGACGGGGGCGGGGCAGTTCTTCAAGCCTCCGGGATGGCGAAAACGGCCTCCCGGGGCTCCAGAGGCTCTCTGGAAGCGGGAAAGAGGCCCATTTCTGGCCTTCCCGAACTTCCGGGAGGCCCGTTTTTCACCTTCCCTGAGCTTCCATGCAAGCCCTCCGTTTACCTCCATCCAAAGCGGGCCAAGTGGGGACTCCTGGGAAGGGTGGGGTGGGTGGGGCCAGCCAGGGGTGGGATTTGGGGGTTCTCCAAACTGCACAGAATCTTCGCTAGGGGCTCTCTCGAACCCCTGCGAACCCCCAGCAGCCCTGCCCTGCCCTGAGCTATTCTCAAGCTACTGCACACGACTGATGAATGTTGTTTTAAAACAAATGTATTCCAAAGCTATTTTTAAGGTTATTTTTTTATTTAGGAAAATACTCCAGAAGGAAAAATCCATCCTCAAACTATGAAGTTCTCCAGCCTCACTAAGACAGCCTCACTTATCTTCATCTCCTTTCCCCCTGTCTCTTCTCATCAGAAGCTGTTATGTGGAGCAAACACCCACACACAATATTGTCTGCACTGAGGTTGTCTCATCTCTGAAGAGCTTGAAGACGAGCGAGTAAGTCCAGGCCCACCTATCTTAGGACAGGACAAGCTTTCAAAGGTTCCACCTTCAAGGAGAACATGACAGACATGCAGATCGCACGTCTTGCTCTACCCGAAATGTCATTCTAAAAGCAACTGCTGCAAATACTATTTTGCCCCCTTTGCCAAAAAAGTGTGTCTTCTTCAGTTTCAGATCCAAGCCCAACTCCAAAAGGAAGGTGAGTTAGGCACTTTCACTGTCATAAATTATCAACAAGGTTTGTTTTGCCCTTTAATGCCTTGCATTGGAGTGGAGTCGGGGCAACTGAATGGAGCTGAGTGTTTACTGGCCGGAGGCCTTTCCTGTCACCGATGCGGAGTTCTGTTCAGCAGATATATTCTCATTGTGTCCAGAGAGAGAGAAATATCGAACTCACAGCCTCCTGACTGTGAGGTGAGAGCTCCACCTCTAGGCCACCGCATCACTCCCAAATCGTCAACAAGGTGAACATTCTAATTCTTAACCACATCAGATGCATCAAGCATCAGCTGGACAACCAACCGTAACAAAACAATCAAACTTGAAGATTGCTCCACTCCAAGAACAAGCTCTCAAAATACTTTTAAACGAAATGAAGAGGGAAGGACGGAAGGGCAGGATGAGTGATGGTGACAGGAACCCTTGAAATTTGTTAGTGGGCTAATAATATACAATTTAATATGTCATTCACACCAATTGCCTTAAATTACAAGAACTGTTGCTTGGGAGCAATTAAAGATATTCATTGTCTTTTCAAATCTGCATTTCCATGTGCTTGTTAACAACATAAAGAGTGTTATTAAAAACACAAAAGCTATTAAAGGAGATTTAAAACAAAGAAGCCTCATTTACATACAATTCCAGTTATTTTTAGCAGAAGCATCACATCCCCCCTGCCCCGAAGTCTCGATTCATGGAGAGTATAGGAATCTCTCTCAAGAACCACCTGAAAGAGCTTCATTCTTAGCTCGGAAGCTATCTCTGGATTGATAATTCAAACCATCCACAGACTCACAGAATTAAGCTAAGAATATTAATCTTTTTGGGGTTTAAGCACTTTACTCAAAAATAACCACGGCACACTGTCGGCCTGGATGAAAAAAATAATAATCAAACTTATACTCTAAGATGCTCTCGCTGCTATTCTGCGTACATGAAGTCTTAGATTTAAGTCACTGGCCTCTGATTTATACTTCAATCCTTAAGCTGATGTGCTTTCACGAGCTTACAAAGACGTGATGGAAATTTTAATTGAATTGGATTTTCCATCCCAGGGAGGGAAAAAAAAACCTAGGTTTTAAGATATAGCTCTGTCTTCATTACTGGGAAACAGGCGGTTGTAATATAGATCCTTCAGCAGCCGTCACATTTCTTGCTAAGATAATGTTTATTCTCCCCTGGTGATGGAGAATTTATGATCCTTCTACTGAGTTTGCTCAAGATGTCATTACCCAAAGATGTGCTGGAAGTTTTACACCACAAAAAGAAAAGACTTCCGTACCAAGAACAAAAACGACGGCCCAAACATGAAAGAACAAGAGTGGGGGAAAAAATACAAACTCTCAGGAATCAAATAAAACCAGAACAAGAGAAAGAACAAGATAACAAGGAAGCTCAGGGCTGTGAAAACAGTCCCTGAAATTTGAGAACCAGAAAATGATGCATCCAAAATTACTGTACAGCATACACATATAATGACAGGATTCAGACAGCAGGGTCAGGCCATGTTCTGCTTAAACAGACTGCTGAATAAACCACTGGCTGGGTTTACACATTTAGTAAGCTAGTTGCTATAAGAGTTTCTGTTGTGATTGTTAAGTTTTTGGTCAATGATCTAAGAAACTGTCAGAAGAATGAAACCAATCTCGTAGAATTAGATACTGGGAGATCGCAGCTCCAGCTTTGCAGCAGCAATTCAGACCTGATAACCCATCCAACAGTTTTATGGGAATCTTTGCCAAAGCTTGCAGAGCAATTAAGTTTAAAGACTTAAGAGAAAGGCCTTTTTTTTCTTATCAACACAAAACATGCCCGCAGTTTAAAGCTGGTAATTAAATAGAGTGTAATCAAGATCCAAGTGATTTCTAAGCTGCCTTTCCAGATGGGATCCAAGGTGAATGGTTCTGCCTTTCACACAATCTCCCTTTTTTGTGTGTGTGTCAGGTCACAGACCTCGTGCCTTTGCCTCAAGAAACCACGGGAAAATGTGTCCCCAAAATTTGCAATTTAGGAATATTCGCACAAAAATATTCTGACAAGCTAAATTTTCTCCCCAAAGAGTGAGATTAATTATGGTTCCGTTAGCTTGCAAAAGAGAGGCACAAGGATCCGAATGCCCAGAGATCACCATATTTTTCAGAGTGTAAGACGCACTCTTTCCATCCTCCAAAGTGGGTGGAAATATCTGTGCGTCTTATACAACAAATGTTGCCGAAGCCCCGTCCACCCACCAGCCCCTACCCTTTACCCTCTGCCCTCCCAGCAATTTGCCTCCTTGCAGCAAACAGCTGTTTTAGGTTCAGCACAGCCTGATTGGCACCAGCAGCTGATTGTTGGCTGGATCGGCCTCCCAATGATCAACTGTTTCGGCTGCAGGGATTGTCCCTGCCTATTACCGCCTCTGCGTGGCCCGTTCTTGGCCTCCACATGCCCCTTTTCCCACCCATTCCGATCCCCGCTGCCTGGAACGGGTGGAAAATGGGGTGCGCGGCAGCTGAAAACGGGATGCGGAGGCAGAAAAGGGAGCATGTGGAGGCGGCCATAGGCTATGGCAATTTCTGCAGCCTGAAACAGCTGATTGTGGGGAGGCTGATCCAACCGACGATCAGCTGCTGGTGCTAATCAGGCTGTGATGAAACTGAAACGGGCAGTTTGCTGCAAGGAGGCAAATTGATGGGAGGCAGAGGCAGATTTTTTTCCCCTTTGTTTTCCTCCCCAAAAGCTAGGTGTATACTTCAGAGTGTCTTATATTCCGAAAAATACGGTAGATGATTCTTTCGGGATAGGAAACAAACCATGATCCTCATGACACTCTTTCCTGAAAACTAGAAATCTCGGCTAATCTTTTTGAGGCATCTTAGCCCAATGTAAGTCGTTCTTGGATTCCAACACTGATGCTGCCTGGGGCTGCTTGGAGTTTGAAGGTTAAAGCATGCATAGACTTCCATGGGAACAGTTGTTTTAAGAGGGAGTATCTTTTGGAAATATGTTGGCCCTAATCTTAAGAGATGTTGAAATTAAGGCTTGGTGAAATTTAACTAGGGTTAGAAATATTTCTATACAGGTGAAACTCGAAAAATTAGAATATCGTGCAAAAGTTCATTTATTTCAATAATGCAACTCAAAAGGTGAAACTAATACACGAGATAGACTCATTACATGTAAAGCAAGATAGTTCAAGCTGTGATGTGTCATAATTGAGATGATGATGGTGTACAGCTCATGAAAACCCCAAATCCACAATCTCAGAAAATTAGAATATTGTGAAAAGGTTCAATATTCTAGGCTCAAAATGTCCCACTCTAATCAGCTAATGAAGCCATATAACACTTGCAAAGGGTTCCTGAGCCTTTAAATGGTCTCTCGGTCTGGTTCAGTAGGAAGCACAATCATGGGAAAGACTGCTGACCTGACAGTTGTGTGCAGAAAACCATCAATGACACCCTCCATAAGGAGGGAAAGCCTCAAAAGGTAATTGCAAAAGAAGTTGGATGTTCCTAAAGTGCTGTATCAAAGCACATTAATCGAAAGTTATGTGGAAAGGAAAAGTGTGGAAGAAAAAGGTGCACAAGCAGCAGGGATGACCGCAGCCTGGAGAGGATTGTCAGGAAAAGGCCATTCAAAAGTGTTGGGGACTTTCACAAGGACTGGACTGAGGCTGGAGTCAGTGCATCAAGAGCCACCACACACAGACGGATCCTGGACATGGGCTTCAAATGTCATATTCCTCTTCTCAAGCCGTAAGACGTCAGAAGTGTCTTACCTGGGCTAAGGAAAAAAAGAACCGGTCTGTTGCTCAGTGGTCCAAAGTCCTCTTTTCTGATGAGAGCAACTTTTGCATCTCATTTGGAAACCAAGGACCCAGAGTCTGGAGGAAGAATGGAGAGGCACACACTGCAAGATGCTTGAAGTCCAGTGTGAAGTTTCCACAATCTGTGTTGATTTGGGGAGCCATGTCATCTGCTGGTGTTGGTCCACTGTGCTTCATTAAGTCCAGGGTCAACACCATGGGGAAGCTGACTTCATTTTCCAGCAGGACTTGGCACCTGCCTACACTACCAAAAGCACCAAAACCTGGTTCAATGACCGTGGGATTACTGTGCTTGATTGGCCAGCAAACTCGCCTGACCTGAACCCCATAGAGAATCTATGGGGCATTGCCAAGAGAAAGATGAGAGACATGAGACCAAACAATGCAGAAGAGCTGAAGGCCGCTATTGAAGCATCCTGGTCTTCCATAACACCTCAGCAGTGCCACAGGTTGATAGCTTCCATGCCATGCCGCATTGAGGCAGTAATGCTGCAAAATGGGCCCAAACCAAGTATTGAGTACATATGCATGCTTATATTTTTCAGAGGTCCGATATTGTTTTATGTACAATCCTTGTTTTATTGATTGCATGTAATATTCTAATTTTCTGAGATTGTGGATTTGGGGTTTTCATGAACCGTAAACCATAATCATCACAATTATGACAAATCATGGCTTGAACTATCGTGCTTTGCATGTAATAAGTCTATCTCATATGTTAGTTTCACCGTTTAAGTTGCATTACTGAAATAAATGAACTTTTGCACGATATTCTAATTTTTCGAGTTTCACCTGTATCTCATGTTGGATCTGTAAACGTTCACTGGGCACATGATATAAAGCAGGATTTCTCAGCTTTGGCAACTTTTAAGATGGGTGGACTTCAACTCAATGTCCACCTCAGCTTCGTGGCTGGGGAATTGAAGTCCACCCATCTTAAAAGCTGCCAAGGTTGAGAAGCACTGAATTAAGATCAGGAGGGAGATACTTATGGTTGGACATAAGATGGGTGGGCTTCAACTTGACTTCAACTTCAGCTTGGTGGCTAGGGAATTGAAGTCCGCCCATCTTAAAAGCTGCCAAGGTTGAGAAGCACTGAATTAAGATCAGGAGAGAGATACTTATGGTTGGACATAAGATGGGTGGGCTTCAACTTGACTTCAACTTCAGCTTGGTGGCTAGGGAATTGAAGTCCGCCCATCTTAAAAGCTGCCAAGGTTGAAAAACACTGATCTAAGATAAGGAGAGAAGTACTATTCTTCCACTTGTTTGAACTTGGTTTGATAGAAGATGGGTGGACTTCAACTTGACTTCAACTTCAGCTTGCTGGCTGGAGAATTCTGGGAGTTAAGGTCTACACATCTTAAAAGTTATCAAGGTTGGAGAAACACTGATCTAAGATAAAGAGAGAGGTACTTATGGTTGGACTGGATGGGATGTACGATGGGTGGACTGCAACTCAACTTCGAGTTGCTGGCCAGGGAATTCTGGGAATTGAAGGCCACCCATCTTAAAAGATGCCAAGGTTGACAAACGCTGATCTAAGCTAAGAAGAGAAGCGCTTATTGCTCCACTTGGTTTCAGTAGCTTGGAAACCAACCACCTCCCAACTTCAACTGGGAGAATCTGTGCCTACCAGGGTCTCTCCCACACACTTCTGAAGCTTTCCCGTTATAGGCACGGAAGAGTGGGCACTTTGCAAAATGGCAACTTCTCTGCCAGCCTCCCAACTGCAGGCAGGGATGATTAAATAAATAGATCGGAAGAGCCAAAGAACCATCTGCTCCTTGGGGGCTTCGGCTATGACTGATCATCCCTTAAAGGGAGAGGGGAAAAAAAGATCTATTTTCTCAATACAGACTATTTTTTTTTTTTTCCTAATGAGAAGGCTTGGACAGCTGCTGCTAGCTCTCGGGTGCCAAAGATCAAGCACAATACTCTTTTGTTCCCTAGGAATTTAATTTGATTTCGCTCTGCCCTGGTTTTGAAGGCCCCCAAACTCGTTCTCAGGAGCCACGTTAGCTAGCTAGCAAGCCCCCAAATTTCCGGGGATAACTATTTTCAGAACTCTTAGGTTGCTCCTGGCAACACTACGTTCCTCAGAGCTTTTTAGGGTATTCATTTTATTTTTTTTGCTTCAGATCCCAGATCCACCCCTTTCAAAACAAGCAAGATGAAGAAAAGCGGTAATTAATAAAACAAAAGCTTCCATAGGTTCTAATGCACTGCCCTGATGGAATTAAGGGCGGATGCAGTTATTAGCAAAGTGAGTTTCTTGCCTCCGGTTTTCAAGCAGTTTCTTGCCTGGTACACGCTGAAGGCTAGAAACTCCCTCGTACTTGTTCCAAAATAGCTATCAGTCCCACCGTTTGCTCTGATTTTAGCGTGCAACGTTGCCTGAAATACCTGACCTCGACTGAGAAAAGAAAATTCCAAGTCTTAAAAAACAAACAAACTCCAGGACTGAAGAAGACGTGGAGAACTCAGCTGACGTTTCAAAGGATGTTTGCAACTAGCACAACCTTAAAAAGCCTTAAGTAAATCTTAATAACTCTGGAAGGGGGTGAAAAATTCCTCATTTCATCTGGCACAAACACATTTCTTTATGAGCCTGTGGATTTATCCTAATATGCTCCATTACTGTGAAGTGGTTTCTCCAATAGGTGAGCGCTTTTGACATGCCTTGGTGCGTGCTTCCCCCAACACAATGCTGCTCCTTGAAAGAAACGTGTTGTTATCTGACGGGGATTTTACTCCAGTTCATGGACTTGTTTGGGAAATGCAAATAATGTATGCTTTTATTAGAAATGCAAATCTTAGCATCCCACCCCATAGTTTAGCAAATACAAAAATCCCCCGCCCTTTAAAAATGTGGATGATTTGCCTCACTTTGGAGATCTCAGGAAGAATGGGCCGAATCCATTAATCACAATGCCCAAAGACCAACATATGGTTCGTTTTAGACAATTTGTTTCTTCCTTTCTTTAAAGAATACTCCTTATTCAATTTTCAGTCAATACTAATGTTTACAGCAGTGCCGGTAGCTCTCCCCTTGTCCGCCCTCAAAACAGCCTCTTGGCAATTTTGTCGGCCTTACTAGACCAGATGGGAAACACGACTCACGGAAGTAATCCTACTTTATTGCAAAACTACATTGACAGAATTTTGCAAGTCTGAAAGTATAATAGTCTCTTTTATAACCTGAGAAACTAGGGAGGGTCCCTTCTGAGTTTCTTTCTTCATCTGTTATGCAGCTGTGGGCCATGCCTTCTTTTATCAGACGGTTCCCTAAATAATAATGTGACTTTGTTTTGTCTCCCAAGGTCTTTCCCACATACCATTATAGCTATCTCCTCTACAGGATGAGAAACTAGAGAGGGTCTTTTCTGAGCCTCTTTCTTCGCCCTTTACGCACCTGTGGGGTACACTGTCTCTTATCTGATCATTCCCTTATCTGAGCATTCCCTAAACAGCTTCTCTCTGTCCTGTTTCTCGGTGTCTTTCTTACACACCATAGCAACCATCTCTTTTAAACGATAAGGAACTAGAGAGGGTCCTTTCTAAGCCTCTTCCTTCGCCCGTTATGCAGCTCTGGGCTATGCTGTCTCTTATCTGACCGTTCCCTGAGCAGCATCTTTACTCCCTGTCTCCCAAGGTCTTTCTCACATGCCATCTTCTTTACAGCCTAAGAAACTAGGGAGGGTGTCTCCTGAGAGCCTTTCTCCACCAATTGTAAAGCTCTGGGTGTCAACCTGCAAAAGTACTTCATACTTATTTCTGCTTTGTTTCTTGGTTGCCATTCAAGGGAGAGGGGGAGAATTGGGGGGGGGGGGGAAACGGACGACTCAGGAATGTGGTGCTTCAGCCAGCTAGCCATAACATCTACCAGCCAGAGAGAGAACCAAGGTTATGTCAACGGACACCTGTTAGAAGTTCAGCAGGAACCTACATCTGAACCGATTGGCCCACGTGACCCGAGAGACAAAGGCGAGTGGGGAGGTCTTATTCTTTTAACTATCCCTAAGCGCGGGAATAATTTAGAGCTTCACCTTTCTAAGTGCCGATATGATGCGCTCAATAAAGAATCTCTTGAACCTGAACGAAGTGCCAGAGTCCTGACTTCCGTGAAGTCAGAAGAACATTACTCAGTCATTACTCAGAACAATGACATTTAAAGACTATGATGCAGTCTCTTATCTGACCATTTCATAGGCAGCATCCCTTCCTTCCCTCCCTCTCCTGAGGTCTTTCCCATCTACCGTTACCGTCGCCTCCTTTACAGCCTGAGAAACGAGGGAGAGTCCCTTCTGAGCATCTTCCTCCATTTCTAATGCCGCTCTGGGCTATGCAGTCTCTTATCGGACGCTTCCCTTGGCAGCATCTCTTTGTCCCCTCCCTCAAGGTTTTTCCCCACCTGCCATTACAAATTCCCACTGTGGTTTAAACTCCTTTGCTCACCTCCATGTTAAAGGCACTTTCCTCCATTTTTTCAACTTCCATGTCTGCCAGTGGATTCTTCAGATTCTGCAAAAAGAGGGCGGCTTTTCTCTTTCGTTCTGCTTGGAGCTGTTTCTCTTTCGATTCTTTGGAAGCCTGGGCAAGTTTTTCTCTTGCTGCGGCTGCCAACCGGTCTTCTAACTTCTGTTTTGCTGGTGGCGGAGGAGGAGGAAAAGAAAAGAGATTGTCATTTAACTTAAGGCGTATGGGAGACCAACCATTTCTTATGCCAAGCTGCATTCTTGTCTGAAAATCAGGCAACTTTAAAAAAAAACAACACCCAAAATTTACATGGCCTTTTAAAGATTGTTTGGAAGAAGACCTGAAAAATGTGTGAGAGGCAGAACAAAAGTTTCTTAAAAAAAAAAAAAGAATATGAAATGCTGTGACTGCTCTAAAAACATCAAACAGCGGGGATTTTCAAAGATGGCTTTTCATTAGCTAACCAAAGACATGATAAAGAACAAAGGACTAAGATGAAATAACAAAGATGAGGCTGCCATAAATTCTGAGAAAAGGTTATTAGGGACAGAGATGAAACAAAGAACAAATCTCAACCACTCCTAACGCTGATGAAGTTATCTAGTTGGGTAATGAAACATCTGCAAGGAAACCACCAAGCTCAAGAGAGCATCAAGAACCCTACAGACCTCTTCCTCCTCCACTCTGCAAATCCCATTCCTTTCTAGCACTGGTGATGTTACCTAGTTAGGTCATGAAACACCCACAGGAAAACCATTAAGCTCAGAGACCACTAAGGACCCCGAGCTACAAACATTCTCTTCTATTGACGACATCCAGATGTTAGGCATGACCAGAGAGACCTTCTGAAGGAGCACCTAGTCTCTTGAGCTGGAGCTAGGAACTACAGAAAGAACTCAAACAAGGCCTGGACAAAACAGACTTTGAAAAAAATAGAGCCCAACTCAGGGCAGAGCAAGCTGGAATGTGGCAGTAACTGTTGGATCCTGGTTACTAAGAACTAAGGCTGCAAAAGACAACAGAACTGAGACTTAGGCTGGGCCCAGAGGTGTGCGACGTAACAGTCTCTAATCTACTGTCTATTTTTTTTCTGGCTCTCCCACAGAATTGTTCTCACCATCTCCTATTAAGCTAAAGACCGAGCTTAATTATCTTGTGTATCGCAAAAATTCAAAGGACTCGACTCTGCCCCAATGCTGGATGAACGAAGCAGAAGGCAGATAACCCAGCTACCTCCAACGCCAAGCAGAGACTCCAAGTTAAAGGAAATTTAAGCATTACACAATAGAGTGGAAGATTAATTGGGGCATAAATTGGAGAGATGGGAAACAATGCTTCCAAGAACTAGTTTCTAAACTAAGTTAAACATTCTCGCTGGTCGCTGTCATGTGTTCCTTTGTCTTGCTAATTATTTCTTATTCTAATTATTTCTTAGTTGGTGCAGCTCCCTGCCTCTCCCACAATGGGTACAATTACCATAGAAATGTTTTCTGCTTATGCAGACATTTTCCAATGCTGTGCTAGAACCAAGCGATGGAGACAGAAGGTAGATGTACGCTCAACAGCTTTTCTTGTCGCTAGCTGTGCTAATTAAAATAGCCTGTGTGTGTTTGTACGTGTGACAATTGCAAGCTTGGAAGATGCGCATTTAAGCCACGTCATGTTATGAATGCTTCTCTTAGCCTGGCTTGCTGATTGAAAAAAAAAAAAACCCCATTGATTTTATCAGGCAGTGGTGCTCTCCAAGTTTTAAGTGCGGATGGACAGTGAACGAGGCTTAAATCACTCAGAGTGCCTTGTGGACGAGTGAATTCACGGTCCCGGTAAGTCCAATGCGACACTGTTGGCGCTGCAGGTTTTGGAACAAAATGGGGAGGAAAACAGGCAGGGAAAAACTGCCAAGAACCAACCAACACAGCTCTTGGGAGAAAAAAAAAAACCCCTGCATCTCTTCGCCTTTCGTTTCCATGCTTTCAAGAAGAGACCAACCGTTCAGATGTCTGCCCCTTGACACGACCTGCCTCTGAATCATTACTTGGCTGGAGCTGTAAGTCACAATTAATTAAAGGGCCTCCTGCCATTTATAATCACTGCCCTGCCCTCATAAAATAAACCCTCCTGAATACACTCACACATGTAAAAGAGCTGTGGCTTAAATAAATTAAGGCTTCTTATACAGTTTGTCAAAGCATGTTTTCTTTAACCATTTCCATGGGTTTGCTTGCATAAAATAGTTTGGCTCTATGAAATAGTTCTAGAACCACACTGGTTAGAACGCAGTAGTGCAGGCTAACTCTGCCGACTGCCATCAGTTCGAGTCTCACCGGTTCTAGAGTGACTCAGCCTTCCATCCCTTCTGAGGTCGATAAAATGAGGACCCACCTCACTGCTGTGGGCAAGATGCTGATTGTAAACAACTTAGAGAGGGCTGTAAAGAACCATGAAGCGGTATATAAGTCTAAGTGCCATTGCTTTAGATTGTCTTAGCCCCCAGAGTCAGGTGATTTCTCATAATGTGGGAGTATTCAAATGGTGGATCTGAACCCCTCTGGGAAGCCACTTTAAACTTCATTTATTGTTATTCTAAAATTTATAAGCTGCCCATACCGTGGTGGTAGGCAACTCTGTGTGGCCTTGGTATGTGCAGCCTTTATTAATAAGGATATTCTGTATAATTTAGGGCATCCATTCACACTTCCTGGATGAATGATCTGGGTTTAAACAGAACCATTTAAAAAACAATAGTGATCTCTGTTGGGTCTGGTTTCCCAGCAAGCTTCGCATTTCATTGATATTTGACAAACGAAATGGCTTTGCTTTAGTCTGAATGTACATCTGTGGAAGGATATTAGAAAGGGACTTTATCAAGATTTGTAAGCAGTGTTTCAAAATATTGCCTATGTTTCGAATATTAAAGAAAGAGAATGATTTCCACTTAAATTCAGCCTGCCATGTCTTTCTTTTTTTTTTAACCTGCAGACATAGAATAAAATACCGAGCAGTAATCATCTGTCTCTGCCTTCTAAGACTTCTTGTAATTAATGTGTGTGTGTGTGTGTATGAAAAACAGTCAATTTTATTTGCAAATGGCTTCACAATTTTAAAATTAATAATATGTTTGCACTTTGTGGAGGAGTCTTTCCGCAGCAGCTCAAAGTCAACCCTATGGCTGTGGCTGCTTGGTGAAACTTCTCTTATCAAATTACGCTGCTGCATTTTATTGAATTAGACACACATAAATGCAGATTTAATTATCACCCAAGCGCCATTCTTTCAGGAAAGGAAAAATGGAAAGGAGAATAACATTTCCTTTCCTCCCCTGCCTCATTTATTTTGGGTTTGATATAGCAAATGTCAAGGACCATGAATGGCTCGGTTATTTTACTAGCAGATACATTTTGTATGTGATGGCTACCTCTGTATAAAATAAGCCAGCATTGCTGATTTACAGTGCACATTTCCTACAGGTAATCCACGACTTACAACCGTAATTGAGACCAGCATTTCCATTGCTTAATGAGACAGCTGTTAAGTGAATTTTGCCCCATTTTGCAACCTTTCTTGCCAAGGTTGTTAAGTGAATCATTGCAGTTGCTGAGTAACACCACTGTTAACACAAACTGGCTTCTCCATTGTCAGAAGGCTGCAAAAGGGGATCACATGATCCGAGGACATTGCAACCGTCATAAATATGAAGCAGTTGACAAGCATCCAAATTTTGGTCATGTGACCACGGGGGCTGCTGCAATGGTGTGGAAAAATGGTCATAAGCTACTTTTTTTCAGCGATGATGTAACTTTGAATGGTGACTAAATGAATAGAATTCTTTATTGGCCAAATGTGATTGGGCACACAAGGAATTTTTATTGGTGCAAATGCTCTCAGTGTACATAAAAGAAAAGATACATTCATCAAGAATCATAAGGTACAACACTTAATGATAGTCATAGTGTACAATAAGCGGTCAAATCATACTAGGAAACAGTCAACATTTGTTGATTGTAAGGATACAAGCGACAAAGTTACAGTCATACAGTCACAAGTGGGAGGGGATGGATGATAAGGACTGATGAGAAGATTAACAGTAATAGTAGTGCAGACTTTGTAAATAGTTGGACAGTGTTGAGGGAATTATTTGTTTAGCAGAGTGATGGCTTTCGGGGAGAAAACTGTCCTTGTGTCTAGTTGTTCTGGTGTGCAGGGCTCTATAGTGTCGTTTGGAGAGTAGGAGTTGAAACAGTTTATGTTTGGGATGTGAGGGGTCTGTAGATATTTTCAGAGCCCTCTTTTTGACTCGTGCAGTATACAGGTCCTCCATGGAAGGCAGGTTGGTAGCAACTGTTTTTTTCTGCAGTCCTAATTATCCTCTGGAGTCTGTGTCTGTCTTGTTGGGTTGCAGAACCAAACCAGACAGTTCTAGAGGTGAACTGCTGTAAGTTAAGGACTACCTGTATTTCCTTCTCTTTCGTCTTTGCACGAGCCGACAAGAGCCAAAGGGAAGGGAGAGTTATTTCATGGCTGCATTCACACAACTTGCAGATGTGTGCAAGCTTCAATTCCTAGAATTCCTTGCTGGCACAGCCGCTGCTGGGAATTCTGGGGCCAGATGTCCATGAAACTGAGAAACTGCTCTGGGCAACAAACCGGAAGGAAGTAACTGTAATTGCTGCCTACAGATTGCATGTCCAAACAATGCACACTCTGACAATTTAATGGGTGGGCTGATTTAATGCAAGCCGAGATGATAGTGAGCTTGATCAACTACCCAACTCCAGTTCAGCCTAGGACAGTGCTTTACATGACACCAAGAACCACAAAACTATACAATTTCACCCTCTTGGAAGATATAACGAAGTTCAAACACACTTCATAATTGTTTTGTGTGCAGGAGATGAACAGGATGAGATGGAAGGTGGGGTTAAGCATGTCAGTAGTTTGGAGTCATTGTGTAGCCACAAGAGGCCCAGAACCCCAATGAATTCTGGTGACCCTTATCCAACGCCAATTTAATTTTGACTGTTAGTTGAGGAGTCCTTGGTGCTTTTTGAGCTTGGTTATTTTCTTACAGACGTTTCATTACCAAAATAGGTACCATCATCAGTGCTAGTTTGATGTTACCTAGTTTGGGTAGTAAAATGTCTGCAAGAAAATAACCAAGCTCAGAGAGGACCAAGGACCCCTCATTTCAACCCTGAGCTACAAATATTCTCCTTTTTGGACCATTAGTTGACCGGATTCTTCTATCTAGGCAACAATCACAAACTTTTCCTTGCTTTGCTACTGGTTATTTATGCCTGATAATGTATGGGCGGTCTCTTTTGACTAGTGATGTGAGATTCCTGTTTGCTTTCAAAAAATACTTGCTTCCTAATATTTTCTCCAAGGTCCCTTGCAACTCTACGAATCTCTGATCGGGGAAGCATGGAATAACGCATTTGCCTTCAGCTTTGATTTGGTCAATGGAAAAGACCGTTCTGGTGTGCTACGCATTGGCATTTCACTCTTGACTGCATTGATCTCGGTTAGTATGTAGGTATGGTTTCATCCTCAGAGGAGGCGCCCGGTAGATTTAATGCTTCATTAAAGAGCTGGTATTTTAATGATTCTGGGTATGTGTGTTGTGCTACGTAGGATGTTCGCTTTCAAAATCTTTATTGAAACAGAACTCACTGCTTCATGTAATAGCCTGCTTCACTGGCTAATAGCTTTTGCAGTTAGAAAGTTAAAACAGAATAACAGAGCTGGAAGGGACCTTGGAGGTCTTCTAGTCCAACCTCCTTGCTCAGGGAGAAAACCACAACGTCGAGAGGCAAATCTTTCCACCGGTGAATTGTTCTATCAATCAGGAAATCTCTCCTTAGTTCTAAGCTGGGTCTCTCTTATTATTATTACTACCTTTATTGTCAGAGTACAACATGGGTACAATGAGATTGGCTGACCCTCCCTTCGTGCGCTTGATTAGTTACAAAAAATGAAAATCACATGCATATCAACGACAGTGCCAAGAAGGCTCCACACCCATTTGCACCGGTCAGGTGACCCTGAGGACACAGATAAACCTCCAAGTGGCCTCAATGTTTCTCCAAAAGGATGCAAACGGCCAGCTGTCTACAAGGAATATAAACCCTTCCATTCCCCTCCATCCAATCAGAGCTGAAGAAGCTTCTTGGGTGACAACTGAAACGTTTTCAAAAGAAAAAAAATAACAAAGTCCAGTTGCCTCTTGGGGCAAAAAAAAAAAAAAGCACATTTGGGACAACCATGACCCGGAGGATTGAGAATCTCCGCAGACTTTTAGCTATGCACTTTGGGAGGAAGATCCTTCAAATGGGGCAGGACTGTGAAAAGATTTCCAGAAAAATTGCAGGCTTTTACAGGAACCATCTGCGCTTCAGTTTGAGATGCAGACAACAGGAGACTCATCCCCAGCAACCTGCGCCTGTCTTGAACAGTGAAGGGGACACCGGGCAGAAAACATCCTGCGGGAAGCACAACTTCACAAAATTGTCCTTTCAAGCAGTTCCAAGAAGGCTCCATACCCATTTGCACTACTGTGTTCAGGTGACCCTAGACCTAGACAAACCTCCAAGTGGCCTCAACGTCTCTCTAAAAGGATGCAAACGACCAACTGTCTGCAAGGACTATAAATCCTTCCATTCCCCACCATCCAGGCAGAGCTGAAGAAGCTTCTTGGGTAAGAAGCGAAACGTCTTCAAAGAAAAACCAAGAAAGTCCAGTTGCCTCATGGAACAAAACCATGACCTGGATGGCTGAGAATCCCCATCGACATTTGTGTATCAACACACACAGAGAGTCGTATTTCTTTTGCCCTCTTCCCACCGCCCCCTTCTAGCAATGCTTCGGCCCCGTCTATGCAGAATTAGCTTTCAAACGGGATGGTGTATAAATCCCAGCTGATCCAGACCATACAATCCCTACCTTGCTTGGCTTCCAGCTCTTCCTGGGTCAGCTGGGGCTTTTTCTCTTCCGGGGCACCGCTGGAAGGGGTAAGGAGGGTGGCGCTGGTGGAGGTGCTGCTGGCGTTCTCCTGGCCCTCTTTGCCTTCCTCCTCCTCCTCGTCGCTATCGTCGTCGAGCTTCACCCGGTTCTTCTCCAAGGGGAGCATGTCGTTTTCTTTGGCCCGGATTGCAAAGCTGATGGGTGCAAATGACACTGTGGGAGAGAAAGGATTATCTGTAAAGCAGCAATTGCTAGTTGAAGCCTGTTTGGTCTAGTGGCTGAGGCGCCAGGCTAGGAACCGGGAGACAGTGAGTTCTAGTCTCAATCTCAGGCATGAAAGTTAGCTGGGTGACTTTAGGTCAATTACAGATTACAGATTACTAGAGTTGGAAGGGACCTTGTAGGTCATCAATTGCCAGGCGACTGTGAATTCTAGTCCCATCTTAGCTGTGACAGCTGGCTGGGTAATTTTGGGTCAATCACCAGGAGATGGTGAGTTCTAGTCCTGCCTTAGTCATAGATGCTGGCTGGGTGACTTTGGGCCAGTCCCTCTCTCTCAGCTCAAGACAATTCACACGGGTTGCTGTTGTGAAGGAGGAAAGTATATCTTTGCCACCTTGAGTTATTTGTAAAAAAATATAAAGGCAGGATACAAATAAATATTTTCACTGCCAGTTGCCAAGGGTGTCTTTTGTTGTTGAGGTAAGGGGAGAGAAGGGGGAACAGTCTAATAGAATAGAGGAGGATGTACCTCCCAGTTTCATTTGTGTTGCCCTTGGCTGAATTTTAATTCTCATTTTTGGAAAAAAAAAAACACCTGTTCTGACCAGGGTAGGACATAGAGGAAGAAAAATGAACCCAGAAAGCAAGTTATCAGAAAGGGGCTGGTTCCGCCCACCCATTTTTGCCTCGGCCTCTTAACTATTTGCAACCGTGCGCTCCTTCAAAGGCCTACTCTGACATCCCCTCTCCCCAAAAAGAAGACTTCTCTCCCCGCAAAAACAGAATTATGCTATGGAATCCCCTTCTGAGCATGTCACGCCTGGCCGCATCATTGTTTGGACAAAAGCAGTAAGCTTTTCCCCAGGAGTTTTGGGATTTTCTTCAGACAACTAGTTCTTTACTATGGATTAAGGGTAAGCTCAGTTATCCATCCAAGACCTTTGGGCAATCAAAACAGCTGCCTTGACACACACAAGGGAGGCCACAGCAAGCTTAGAGGGACCTGTGCTTGCTACTAGCTTTTGGGGTGGGGGGGGGGGAAAGAGAACATAATGGAGAAGAAAAGCAGAATTGCTCGAGGCAAATGGAAAGTACTTAATGTTGGGGATGAAAAGATGCAAAACTTGCAGCCAGAGATCTGGAAGAGGATTGTTTTGTACAGGAGCATGGGGGCCCCTTGGTTGCAAAACAGAAGTGGGCTGCAACCACTGGCTTAAACCGTCTCTCCTTTGCTACTGTGTTGGAAGTCCCAAAGGTCCTTAACTTAACAGCGGTCTCGCTTAGCAACATAAATGTTATGCTCAGTTGTGGACATAGGTTGAGGACTATTTTGCACTTTGCTGCAGGCCTTAAGAAAGAAGAAACGCCAAGGAAATTAGACATGAGTCCCATTGGGGTGGGGGTGGGGAGAAAAATCACATGTACAACAACAACAGTGTCAAGAAAGCTCCACACCCATTTGCACCACTCAGGTGACCCTGAGGACACAGACAAACCTCCAAGTAGCCTCAATGATCCTCTAAAAGGATGCAAATGACCAGCTGTCTGAAAGGAGCGTTAAATCCTTCCATTCCCCACCATCCAGTCAGAGCAGAAGCAGCTTCTTGGATGAGAAGTGAAACATCTTCAAAGGAAAAAACAAGAATGTCCAGTTGCCTCGGAGGGGAAAAAAAACCCTGGATGGCTGAGAATCTCTGTAGACATATTGTGCTAAAGCCTGGCACGGTCCTCTGATATCTATTTGTGTGTTGTGGTTCCCTCTAATTAGCTGTTACCTTGGGATAAAAATACGCAAGGAAATATTGTGACTGTACGTCCTGCTGTCTAATTTTTTAAAAGATCTCTCTTAAAGGAACGAGAAGGGGGGGGGGGAGGATTAATATATTAAAAAAATTGAAAGTGTGTTTCCAAACGTGCTTTTTTTCTGGAGAAAAGGGCCAATATTACAGCTCTGTTTTTTTGTTTTAAACTTCCGCCCCCCTACAGACTCAACCCACCACTGCACAGTTGCTTTTAAAGGGAAAAAAAAAATATTTAGCAAATTGACATTCTATTGAAGGGGATGGAACAAACCATGTGGATATATCTGCCCCGAGGCTTATACCCGCTAAGTTGGAAAGGCCCTTTGTACAATAAGCAATTTACTTCTGAGAGGTGCTTTTCAACCTGCAGGAAAGTAACTTGGCTTTTTACCCTTGAACCATAACCGCCCGCTGTTTGGGTGGTATGGACACCATTTGGACCTGATCAGGCTGCCATTTGTGAAAAATACAACTGGGGCCCCCTCCTGACATTCATTTCAACACCGTCAACCTCTTCTTCGAAGCACCTGAGGGCAGGACAAGAAGTAATGGGTGGAAAGTAATCAACGAGAGATCTAATTTAGGACTAAGGAGAAATTCCCTGACAATTAATCCCTAGAACAGCTCGCCTCCAGAAGTTGTGGCTGATCCAACACTTGAAGTTCAATTCTGGGAGGTTTGATTCAGCCCTATGACTGTGGGACAGATAAGACAGGTAGACAGGTAAATAGATAAGGTAGGTAGGTAGGTAGATATGGATGGATGGACGGACAGATAGAAATAGCAGACATAGAGCCCTTCCCAGTGCTTTACAGCCTTCTCGGATAGACAGACAGACAGACCAAGGGACAGAGATAGACAGATAGACATAGATAGACAGATAGATAGATAGACAGATAAGATTAGATAGATAGATAGATAGATAGATAGATAGATAGATAGATAGATAGATAGACAGATAGATAGATAGACAGGATAGACAGACAGACAGATGAATGGACAGATGAATGGATAGAAATAGCAGACATATAGTCCTTCCCAGTGCTTTACAGCCTTCTCGGATAGACAGACAGACAGACCAAGGGACAGAGATAGACAGATAGACATAGATAGAAAGATAGATAGATAGATAGATAGATAGATAGATAGATAGATAGATAGATAGATAGACAGACAGATAAGATTAGATAGATAGATAGATAGATAGATAGATAGATAGATAGATAGACAGATAGATAGATAGACAGGATAGACAGACAGACAGATGAATGGACAGATGAATGGATAGAAATAGCAGACATATAGTCCTTCCCAGTGCTTTACAGCCTTCTCGGATAGACAGACAGACAGACCAAGGGACAGAGATAGACAGATAGACATAGATAGATAGATAGATAGATAGATAGATAGATAGATAGATAGATAGACAGACAGATAAGATTAGATAGATAGATAGATAGATAGATAGATAGATAGACAGGATAGACAGACAGACAGATGAATGGACAGATGAATGGATAGAAATAGCAGACATATAGTCCTTCACAGTGCTTTACAGCCCTCTCGGATAGACCGACAGACTGAGACAGAGATAGATTAGACAGACAGACAGACAGACAGACAGACAGGCATGGATGGATGAATAGAAATAGCAGACATATAGAACTTCACAATGCTTTACAGCTGAGGGGGAGGGAGATAAATGGATGGATAGATGGACAGGCAGACAGACAAGCCTTCCTGAGGTTTTTAAGAAATTGGACAACCGTTTTTGCGGAACGATAAAGGGTCTCCAGTGTGAACAGGGGATTAGAAGCCTCCCAGGTCTCTTCCAACTCAGTTATTTGGTATTCTTTCCAGGGCTTATTTTAGACGTCTCCAATTCATCAGAATCCATTTAAATTAACAATGCATGGGATTACTTGCCTTTTACTTCACGGCCTGTCTCTCATCTTAAAAAAAAAAAAAAATCACAATTCAACCGTACCTTTTAGAGGGGGGTGGGGTGCGCCTGGGAGCCAGACCGAAGATTTCTCGGGGACCATAAATGTGACTTTGTCCTCTAAGAGGCAGGGTTTGATCTGGACGGGAGGGCTTACCCTTTATCAGTTTGCCATCGTTGCTAATTTTGATGGCAGCTGGGTCCTTTGCACTATTTCCTTGAGCCGCTGAATCGGCGTCTTCAGGACTCTGCTCAGCAGGAAACTCGGTCTCTCCAGGTGCCGCGGTGGGCGCGTCGGTAGAGACGTCCTCCGGCAAAGAGGCGACCTGCTTTTAAAGAGGGGGGGGAAAAATCCACTATGTAGCACACGCCCAAAACCGGAAGCTGCAGCGGAATAAATGGATCCTAAACGAATGTACAACTGAACTAATACATGCAACCCTGTACAATACGGTTACTACTCTGGGACTGGATCCATTCATAACTAACACCACCAGCCTCCCAACAACTGCCTAGATCTCATCTCCTGCAACAGTTTAAACAAAATTTACAATTTAACGCAAGTAAAAGGACCTTTTTCCTAACGGTGACCACAGTGTCATGCCCCTGTTAGAATCTGACTCCGAGGGAGAGGAGGAACAGCCAACAGGGAGTGGGAGTGTGGCTCCAGATGTTGTGGAGGAAACTGGGGAAGGGCACAGGCCGGGTGGGCATTCAGAGGAAGACCCGGGCCCATCCCATCTTCATCCTAGGGCATGCAGGGAGGAGCGGATAAGGGAGAAACGTGAATGGCGTGGTATATGGGGGAGGAAGGGGCCTTGATCCCCTTCATGGGCTGCAGCTGTGAGGACTGTTTCAATTTATATATGTGCGTGCATCCCTTGGCACCTTCACAGCCCTCTCGTTTGGCTTGTCAAAACAATCCCAGTTTCTCATGTGGCCCCTTGACATAATTAACTGCCCACCCCTCTTCTAGGATGTGGCTATCCTGAATCTCTTCCCCCCCATGTACATCGGGACTGCGCAGTATCTTAAACTGGGCTTCGTTTGGGAAAGTTTGGTGTTGCTAAACTCTTACCCCTCAGCTCCCAAAGGTGTACAATCCATTAGAACAAAAGGATGGAGCAGTTTGGAGTTAATTTCCAGCAATGTGAACATTGTGGCCCACCAGAGGCCAAGCGGAGCTGGTGGCAGATTTGGACAGTTAAGAGGGTTGGGAGGAACATGGGTCAGTCCTGAGTCTGGGGAAGGCTCCGACAAGGGCTCTGTGTCTGAGGCAGAGATGGGGCCAGGGCTGTCGGACAGTTATCAGCTGCCTTTGGAATCGGAGATCAGTGGGGCAGAAGAACAGCTGGAGCCTGTTCCTGATGCGCGCATGCACAGAGCTGCCAGGAGAAGAGAACAGTTAAGGATCAAGAGTCGATTCGGGAGTAAAGGCACAGGTAGACGGTGAATGACCCCTCCCACAGGGAATAAAGAGGAGTGAAAGGGGAGTGGGGTTTTGCAGGAGACAACTAGTTCAATTCATTAGGGTGGAGATCTGTTCCTGACTCCTGGCCAAGTATTTTCTGCTCCAGCATGGCGTTTGGATGCTATCGTCCTGGCAACTCTCCAAGCCTGATAAAAGGTCTGTGATTGTAAATCACTCTTGAAAGACTGTTTGCCAGGACTTTGTTGGATGTGAATGAGAGGAATTCACATTAGCCTAAATAAAAGGGGCTTTGTCAAGAACGAGGAGTCTGCTTCGTGATTTTCGGAAGCCTAGGTCAGAACAGTGAGCCAGTTCTTCTAATTGTTGGCAAGGGATCTGTATGAGAACAGAATTCTGGAAATGGCCTTGGTGGGAAACCCTGGGCCAGGAGATGAAGACCGAGGCCAATCATTTTACATTTCAGTTCTCATTCAAATGTAGGTTGACGCTACCATTTCACGATTGTTATACTGATCCAGAAATTAATTTAAGAAGCCCTGCGCTATGAGCTTCATATTAGGACTGTACAAAGCCATTTTAAATGAAGAAATGACTCGAGGTATGCTTGGGGTGGGTGGGGGGGGAGAGAATGAAGCCTTCAAGGAACAATCTTCAGGTCTAGCTTTGCTTATCTGCTGCTGGTAATAGCAGCGATAAAGTTTTAAGAGGGCTCGTGGCAGGAATTTCTATCCCCCTATGCTCAAAAAAAAGAAAAAAACCCGAATACATTAGCTGGCAGAGCCCGTCTTCAAAAAGAGGAAGGGGATGAATTTATTCATGAAAGATCTGGCTGCGTTTTGCTTAATGAGGAAGAAATGTAATTGCAAGAAAAAAAATTAATGATGGAATGGGAGGCTACCTTAAGTGGACTTACAGTACTGTATCTATTTGCTTAGCGTATCAGTTTTTAGCTAATTTCATGCGTTGCCTTCAAGGATCGTTTGCTGAATAAGTTATAATTGGCTATCTTTAATCTTCAAACTAAAACCAAATCATCGTGATTTCTAAGCCACAGGCAGTCCTTGGCCTAGCACTGGGCCCGAAATTTTCCACTGTTAAGTCCCCGCGATCATAAAACGAGACATCACATGACCAGATACACGATTTTAGAGCCGTATTTACCACGGCTGCGAAGTGAAATCAGTAGTTGTTAATGGCTCATGCCATTAAACCAATCCGGCTTCCCCAACTGACTTTTCGTTGGTCGAAAGTGGCTGGGAAGATTGCAAATTCTGAGCATGTGACTTTAAGACGCTGCAAGCATCCTAAATGCCAGTTGATGGCCAGGTGCCCCGATTGCAATCATCATGTGACCGTTGGGGATGGTGCAACGGTTGTAGCTTTGAGGACCGGCCGACATAATTTCAAACTATCATTAAATGAATGGTTGTAAGTCAAGCATTACCTGTGCAGTTTACAAACCACAGTGAATGTAACCTGCTCTGCTGAGAGCCACGAGCTGCATTGTGACTTAGGATAATGGGCACGAGCCAGAAAAGAGGGATGTGGAAATATCTACAGACCCCATACATCCTGGAGATAACCTCTTCCCTCAAGGCGATGCTATAGGGCATTGAACGCCAAAACTAGACACAAGGCGTCGTCCCCCGCCCCCCACAATGGCATCACTCTGCTAAACAACTAATTCCAACAATACTGTTTAACTACCTAGCAGGGCTGTACTACAATTACTCTTCTCATCTTTCCTATTACCTGTTTCCTTACCTTCTTATGCCTGCCACTTTGTTGCTTGTATCTTACGATTTATATTGTTTTATTCAGTATCCTAGTATTATTTTTGTTGATTGTTTATTTAGTATCCTGTGACTATTACTAAGTGTTGTATCTGATGATTTCTGATGAACGTATTTTTATGATGATTATTGCTGTGATTAATCACTTGTTGCTTGTATGTACACTGAGAGCTTATGCACCGGAGACAAATTCCTTGTGTGTCCAAACACACTTGGCCAATAAAGAATTCTCTCCTCTCCTCTCCTGTCTATATTCCATTCCATTCCATTCCATTCCTATCCCTATTCTATTTTCTACCCCATCCCACCCTAAAACCAGAAGCTAATTATCAGCATTTATCAGCTCTGTGGACTCAAATGGAATTTTGGTTATTAAACATTACACACCAACTTGTGTTTTCTGGGGGAGGAACACAGGTGTTTAAAAAAACCCACCATGGTCTTTCTGTAAACATTATGTGATGTTTGATGCAAATGTAATTGTTTGTGTGTAACAGGGCTCTTTCTGCCCTTCTTTTGAAAAATGAAAAATAAACAGTTCACATGCCATTTTTTTGCCTTTTGTTTCCTGGAAAACACGCAGCGTTGTTTGACGCCCCATTAAACCGAACGGCAAAATTCTGTTTAAAATTGGAAGAGCATTCTGCTTCATTAGTGTGTCCCGGCTATTAATTTCAAAAGCACCCTTGTCCCCATTAGGGCCAAAAAAAAGCAAAACAGTTTCCTGGCAACCATACGGCGCATTGACAATCTGTTTCATCAAACACAAAAAATACACACGATAAACAATTCAGAGAGAAAAAGAACCCATAAAAGGTAGAAGGCAAAGCAACAGGTCCTGCTTCCTGTAGTGACTAGCCATATCGGTAGGTCTGTGCCACAAAACTCCTGAAATTAAAGGAGAAACACTAACATGGGCTGCGAATGATGTTCAGCGTTAAACTGACATTTGGTAACATTACCTACGTCAGGCAAATCAAAAGTCTGAATGAACTTAACCCCCACCCCCACCCAAGGCAGGTAAGACAGAGATGGCCGTGTCAGCCATGAATAGAGAAGATGGCTGTACCAAGCACACTGTGTCAGTTTAGGGGTACAAATTACTCCTAACCCCAGTTCAAGAGCAGGGACATTAGAATTCAAGTTCAATAACCAGTGCCTGTAACCACTGATAAAACTGATGGATCCTATCTGTTTATATGAGCCAATATATAAAATAGGCTCATATTTTTTTAAAAAAAGTCTTCTAGGAGTATATACACACAGGCAGAACTGGTTGCCAGCTATTTTCAGGTAAGGAGCACAGGTATACACACACACAGAGAGAGAGAGAGAGAGAGAGAGAGAAGGGGGGAGAGAGAGAAGGAGAAGGAGAAGGAGAGAAGGAGGGAGAGAGGAGACAGAAGGGGAGAGAGAGAAGAGGGAGAAAGGAGAGAAGGAGACAGAAAGAGAGGTGGGGAGACAAAAGGGGAGAGAGAGGAGAGACAGAGGGAGGAAAAGAGAGAAGGAGAGAGAGAGAGAGAGAGAAGGGGGGGAGAGAGAAGAGGGAGTGAAGGAGAAGGAGAGAAGGAGGGAGAGAGGAGACAGAAGGGGAGAGAGAGAAGAGGGAGAGGAGAGAGAGAGGAGAGGAGACAGAAAGAGAGGTGGGGAGACAAAAGAGGAGAGAGAGAAGGAGAGAGAGGAGAGACAGAGGGAGGAAAAGAGAGAAGGAGAGAGAGACAGAGAGTGAGGGAGGGGGAAGAGGGAGAGAAGGAGAGCGAGGGAAGGAGAGAGACATTATCTGTGGGGTCACTGGTGCTTTCTGGGCTTGGTTGTCTTCTTGCAGACATTTCATCCATCATTCACCATCCTCCTTCTAGCCATTATCTACCCTCTGTGGGATGAAGGACCCTTCCTCGTGTTTCCAACCCATACAGTCCTGAGCTTTTTTTTTTTTTTTTTTTGCCAATTTGGCTCGCCATACTTGCCGATATCGTTGAGCCACTTGTTTCGTATATTTAGAATATACGAAACGTATTTGATATATTTTGAAATGTATGAGGTATTTCAAGGTTATCTTGGTTATCACCAAGGTTTAACCTCAGGCCAACCAGCCAGTTGGAAACACAGCCTGCAAAAGGGACCGCCCAGAGAAAACACTTCCTTCAACAATGACAGGGCAAACCACTTTTGTATAGCAACAGACAGCAAACCCGGTTCTCTTTTAGCACTGATGATGTTACCTAGTTGGGTCACGAAAGATCTGTAAGAAAATAACCAAGCTCAGAGACACCAAAGATCACACAGTCCTCCTCTTCCTCTCCACAAACCCTACTCATCACCCACTACCACAATAACAAAGAGGGCAGACAACACATTCTTAAAACACATCCACTGATGGAGAAATGGTTCCTCTCTCAACAGCCCCAGTCATCCAGCAAGACACTGTGGAGGAGGAAGGGGGGGGGGAAAACAAGCAAACAAGCCAGCATGTATCATAGTTACATTATACTTTCACAAGCCTACCTTTGAGCTGTCACTGGCCTCTTTCTGAAGGAAGAACTGTTTCTTAAATTCGTAGTACGCGTTGTACTGATGCCAAGGCTGCAGAAATTCAAATCTGTTAAGGAGGAGACAGAAAAGGTACACAGTTTGTGTGACCCAAAATGGGGCTGGAATTTGGGTCGTTAAGCAACTCCTTGTGGTCCTAAGTTATGTCGGAACCAATTTTAGGACCATTTTTAAAAGGAGATCGTTAAAGGGAATCGCCACAGTTGTTCAGTGAATCCAGCTACGCCAACGGGTGGGGTGTTTTAGGTGGCAAATTGTGGCCATGTGATCACAGATCCTACAACCGATCGTAAATGCAAGCTGGGTGCCAATTGACAGGACGCGCAGGGGGACAGGAGTGTTGTAAGTGCAAATACACAGGTTATAAGTCGCTTTTTTCCAAGGCTGTTGAATCATTTTAAGTTGAGAGCTACTTACTACCGCGTTTCTCCAAAAATAAGACCGGATCTTATATTAATTTTTGTCCCAAAAGATGCATTAGGGCTTCTTTTCCAGTTAGGTCTTATTTTCAGGGGAATTTGGCACTAAATGAGACCTTCTGGTTGACGATATTAACTAGGGCTTATTTTGTGTGTGGGGGGGCTTATATTATAAGCATCCTAAAAAAACCATGCTAGGGCTTATTTTCCAGTTGGGTTTTATTTCCGGGGAAACTGGGTAATATATCTGGTCCTTGACTTACACAGTTCATTTAGTGATCTTGAAAAAAAAAAAGACCAATGGCCGTTTTTCAGAGTTAAAAACCACTGCAGCATCCCCATGGCCACGTGATCAAAATTCAGATGCTTGGCAACTGAACTCATATTTATGACTGTTGTGGTGCCCCGGGAGTCACGTGATTTCTCTTTCGCGACCTTTTGATAAAGCAAAGTCAGCGGGAAAGCCAGATTCATTTAACAACCATGTTACTTACTTAACAACTGCCATGACTGATATAACCACTGTGGCAAGGAAGGTCGCAAAATGGAGCAAAATTCATTTTAACAAGTGCTTAGAATAAATGAGCTGGAAGAGGCCATGGAGGTCTTCTAGTCCAGCCCCCTGATCAAGCAGGAGAACCTATACCATTTCAGATAAGTGAAAACCTCCAGAGATAGAGCACCCACGATTTCTGGTGGCCAGCTGTTCCATTGGTTAATTTCTCCTCATAGTTAGGAAGTTTCTCCTTAATGTCTCGCTTAATGTCAGAAATTATGGGCTCAAATTCGTAAGTCGAGGGTTACCTACATTCCCACTCTGGGAGGGAGATGGATAATTTTGAAAATGTGGTCCAGAAGTCAATATGGGAAAAAAAAAGGGGGGAAACCACCATCCCTCAACTGTAAGTCACGGCTATAATTTATTATTTCCCCACCTAAGGAACCAAAAGGCCATTTGATATTCTGAAAATAATAAATTACACCCCAAGGGCCAGAAGTTACAGATATCTGACAGTCAGGTTTCAAGATTCTTTGGCAATAATGCTTTATCGTTAACTTCCAGGAGTTTCTTGAATTTTAATGTGAGAAACCTCCAATAGGTTACTATGTTTTTCGTTGTTTTCCCCTGAGAAGACCATCAGTAAGAGAACGGGGCAAAGCTACTCGCTTGCGGGTTTATCGTAAAATGAAATCAAGACTGAAGCCTCCCCTACTCACCTCGGATCATTCTTGGCACGAACGCTGGTTTCAAATTTAATCCCATTTCTCGCAACATACTCAGCTAGCTTGTCAATTACAGGTTGGATATCTGGAGGTGGAGGAATGACGGCAACCACTGGAGGAATTGAGCTGGGAAATGTCAAGAGTTGTAAGATTTACACAGGCAGAGAACACAACCTATTAAAATGGGGGAGGAAGCTCATTTTTTTTAAAAGGCATCACCTGACTGAGGACTAAACAGGGAAAAGCCAAGTATTTCAAACAAGGGAAATAACAGAACAAAGGTCCAGGCAGGATTTTAAAAGTTTTAAGACATAAGGTTGAGGAGAGCTGAATGATTCATTCTGGCTCACAAAAATGAAATTCTGGAAAATCTGCAATTATGTTGAAGTGGGGTGGCCACCAATGAGACAAAAAAAAAGGGGGATTGTGAGGATTTTAAAAAAAGTTTTAGACATCCAACTAAGATGAACAGAGCTGAATGATTCATTCTGGCTGACGAACGTGCAATTCTGGAGAAGCTGCAATTATTCTGAAGCAGGACGGCCACCGGTCAAGAGAAAAAAAGAAGTGGTTTGAGAATAATTTTGCACGCGCAGCTTTCTGTCAGGCAATAGGCACCTACTGAAATTCTCTACGTATTCTGCAAAGTTAAGACGCTGTTTTAATTGAACGCCACTCTTTTGGAACAGGTTCTTTCATGGGAGAGATACACATCCACACGCTATTATTTTCACTATACGAAATTCCAGAGCGATATTCATTTCAAATATTTATGTTGTGCAATTAAGAAGAAACGTTAGCGCTATGATTAACCATATCAACTATATTATTCTATTTTTACCTCTTTATTTACTTGAACAGGTAAACTCAAGGCAGCCAACCTAGATGAGGCTTAATCCCTCCTCCTATTTTCCTTACGATGATAACCCTGAGGGCGGTCGGGCTGAGAGAGAGGGACTGGCTTGGAGTCGCTCAGCTGGTTTTCATGGCAAAGGCAGGACTAGAACTCCCAATCTCCTAGTGATGGGTCCAAAATCACCCAATCGGCTTTCATACCTAAAAGACTAGAACTCACAGTCTCCTGGTTTCTAGGCCAGTCCCTTAACCACTAGACCAAATCAGCTCTCAAAAATGAAAATGATAATAATAATAATGATGGAGAACCTGTCCTCATATGGGACATTAGTCCCGCTAAGACAGAACTAGAATTCCCAATCTCCTGGTAACTGGCCCAAGTTATCCAGCAGACTTTCACGCTTAAGGCGGGACGAGAACTCACTCTCTCCTGGTGATTGGCTCAAAATTACCCAGTCAGCTTTCACATGCCTAAGGCAGAACTAGAACTCACCATCTCCTGGTTTTTAGGGCCAGCACCTTAACCACTAAACCAAATGAGCTTTTAAAAATTAAAAAAATAATAATGATGGGATATTAGAACAAAATTAGTTATTGCTGTCTTGATATGGGATACTAGAACAAAATTAATATCAGCAGGCTTTGAGATAGCCAACAGAATATCCCCTCCAGAACGCAAACTTGGGAAAACCCGTCTGGAAAGTGGGTGTTTCACTAAACAGAAATTAAATAGGCTTCTTGCACATTATAAGCCTGCACAGGGCTGGCAGGGGAGGAAAGTATAGATTATTTTTAATGAAAAGATTAATTGCTGACCAAGAAGGCCCTCAAAAAAATGACAAAAAGCCCCCCGAGGATATCATCCATGAAACAAAACTAGACAAGGCAAACATATTGGCTCTTTTGCACTCTTGTCTAAAGCTCAGGCAATTTTAGGATGTAATGAGACACCCTTTTATTTGGGCTGCCATTTTAATTATTAACATTTAATCACTTTAATGTATGCAACTGTCCACTGCCTGGTAGCTGGGAAGCCTCCCTGCCAAAGCCTGGTCTGAAGGAAAACAAAAAACAAAAAACAGTCCAGCCACTCAGAATGGCTGGGAGGCTGCTGGTGTTATGTCAATACACAGGACCCAAGTTTATATAAGTGCAAAAGCTGCACTGGGGCTTATGAAGGGATTCAGGAGAGGCTACCACAACATCTGAACATGAGAAATAAATATAATAAACCCAGAGCAATACAGAAAAACAGAGTTAGAAGGGACCTTGGAGGTCTTCTAACTGTTTGAAATGGGCAGCTTATCAAATTGGAGAAAGAAAAGAAAAGAGAGAGAGAGAGAGAGAAAGAGGGAGGGAGGAAGGAAAGGATGAATGGAAAAAGACATAAAAGAGATATTAAAAGAAGGGATGGAGGGAGGGAGAAAAGGAGAGAGAGGGAGGGAGGGAGGAAGAGAGGGAGGAAGGAAGGAAAACTGATTTCTGATGCGTTTGGAAAAACTCCATTGGAAAAAGAGTCAAGTACAGTATCTCCTGCTATCAAGTCCACATTATCTCAGCGCCAGTGAATTGTTGAGTCTAACCAACAAGCTAGTCAACAGCTTGCATTTACTTTCAGCAGTGGGCATCCTCTACCACCATTAGGAAAAGTCGTTCTGTTACACAAGCAGCCTGTTTGTTACACGATTCGCTCAACAAAACTCTTCCTCTACATAGGCCAGCATAAAATAAGATACCTCGCTGAAGTGCTTGTGCCAGGTAATGCGCCGCTCGTGTCTTCGCTGGCTTCCAAAGACGATGGTGGCGGCGTCGTGCCGGGAGGCGGAGGCGCTGTGATGGTGGCTACGCCAGTGGTGCTTGACACCGTCACACCCGCTGGCAAGGCGCTGTAGTAAGTAGCCATGTCAATCCCTGGGGGCGGTGGGGCGAGGCAGTACGTTCCATCGGGCAGCATGTAATAGCTGTAGTACATGGCTGCCATTGTTGCTATATTTTTTTAAAAAAAGAGACAATCAGTACTTTGACCAGCGTGGACAAGAAAAGCCAACTCAAACGGCAGTATGGATCCTTGCCCCCAATCCTACAGCTCTGCACGCAGCTGCAACATGCATACAATATTGCTTTTGGTTCAACTATGAAGTTATTTACAACAGGGAGGTTCTTTGGTGCTTTCTTGAGCTTGGCTGTTTTCTTGCAGATGTTTCATGACCCAACTAGGGAACATCATCAATGCTAGAAGGGAAAAGGGTTTGGACTCTGTTTTAAGTGTTGGTGGGAATGTTCTTGGTGATTTCTTGATTAGGTTATTATTTACTGTTCAACTGTCTGAGGTGGATAGTCCTTGACTTATTTCATTTAGTGACCATTCAAAGTTACAACATTGAAAAAAGTGACTTTAGGACCGTTTTTCACAGATAAGAGCTCTGCACCATCCCCAGGACCACGGGATCGAATTACAAATGCTTGGCAGCTGTTTCATACATATGACTGTTGCTGCGTCCCAAGGAATTGTGATCCCCTTTTGCGACCTTCTGACAAGTTTTACTTTTACTTTCATTTCTATAAAGCGTCAACAATTTCTCTTTCTTTCTTTCTTTCTTTCTTTCTTTCTTTCTTTCTTTCTTTTTCTCTCTTTCTTTCTTTTTCTTTCTTTCTTTCTTTTTCCCCTCGACTTCAGCCATTGATACCATTTTACTCCAGACGTCATAGTACTCTGTCTCACCCTTATCCTTAATTTCTAGAGTTAGTCTGTCCACCACTGTACAGACTACTATTTTCCTTATTATTTCACTTTCGATAGGGGTGCAGGCTCCTGAATCTTGATCACACGATCATTGGGCTGCTGCAAAGGTTGTAACTGTGAAAAAGATTGTGAAGTTGCCTTTTTCAGTGCTGTCGTAACTTTGAACAGTCGCTAAGTGAACAGATATAAGTCGAAGGCTACCTGGACACGCAGAAACGTCCCGGTGTAAATTTGAATGGAAGAGCTAAAATCTATAACGGAAGGTGGAAATTTGGAGCCGTATAGGATGCTGAGAGTCCAGATCAAAGGAGAAATCTACAGGTAGGTGACAGGTACACATTATGTTCCATTAAATGCTAATAAGGGTAGAATCGCACATGAGTTTTGGGGAAAATGGTGCGATGTTATGAATACAAGACAATCCAGGGAGAAAAATGCCCTCTTATGTGACATCAGAGGTTGGGTAGGAATGAGACCAGAGAGAATATAAAGTGATGATTGCGTTATTATTTGGATCTTGAGAGATTATTATGATTATCTGCTTAGAAAATTGTGTGCTTGTTTTGAAAATGCAGCTCTACTCCAATGTACATCCATTGAAGGATCTGATATAAGCCTGAAAGTACCGCTGATTTTGATCATTTAGGGTGAGAGCTTGATATATGGGAGTGAACCATTCTGAATGCTCTACCCGTCATTTCTTGATACAGGCAGTCCTTGACTTACAACAGTTCACCTAGCGACTGCTGGAAGTTATGACAGCACTGGGGAAAAAAAGTGACTTACGACTTTCACATTTACGATCTCTGCAGCATCTCCATCAAAATTCAGAGGCTGGGCAATTGGTTCATACTTATGACCGTCGCTGTGTTCCAACTGTCACAAGATTCCCCCCCTTCTGATCAGCAAAGTTGATGGGGAAGCCAGGTTCACTTAACAACCTGGCAAGAACAGTCGTAAAATGGGGCAAAAGTCACTTGACAAAGGTCTCACTTAACAACAGAAATGTGGGGCTCAATTGTGATTGTAATTGAGGACTAGCTGTACTGTTAAGAGGGGAACTTGAAAATAAACCAACTGCAAAAGGAGAAAAATAACACAGCATGTTCCAAAAAACCCCTTACTTATAACCACAGTGTCCTTGACTTATAACCACAATGGCACTCAAAATTTATGTTGCTAAATGAGACATTTGTCAAGTGAGTTTTGCTCACTTGACAAATGTCATTTTACGACCTTTCTGGCTACAGTTGTTAAATGAATCATTGTAGTTGGTTAAGTGATTCTGGCTTCTCCATTGACTTTGTTTGTCAGAAATTCGCAAAAGAAGATCCTGTGACCCCGGGGACAACTCAACCATCGTAAATGAGAGTCAGTTGCCAACTGACTGAATCTGGATCAGGTGACCTTGAGGGTGCTGTAACGGTCTTAAGTCACTTTTTTCCAGTGACGTCATAACTTTGAACGGTCACTAAATCAACTATTGTTAAACCCCTAACCCTAACGCCCAACAGAATGAATGGAATGAATGGACATAAACAACATTTTAAAATGTTTTTTTTTTTCAATAAAATTTGAAAAATGTCAGAAAGGCTGCACAAACTCTTCCCCCTCCCCTCAAAAAAAAAAAAAAAAAAAAAAGTGCATCCCCCCTGCAGGAAGTCTGCAAGTAGAAACTGTCCTGATGGCTGGCGTGAATAGAAATCTCTGCAGTTTGCAAGCGTTTCATTATTTTATCAATGCTATAAACGTGCATTGCAGGAATGCCGATTGAAAACAGCTCAGCAAGTTTACGGAATAATCACCTTGCCTTCGTGCGTTGTGGGGAGTTTGCATAATTCATGCCTTTCAAAGGCAGGGCGATAAATCGAGAGCCTGTTTGGGCGGAGAGCTTTTTAATGTGTTATTTTTATTAAATGTACAGGTATGAATCCTTCACTTCTGAAACACCAGCTGACCAAGCCACTAATAACAGAGCGGTTTTAATTCTACAGGCAGAATCCTAAGGGTTATTGCAGCCATCTGCTCTTAGTGCAAGTCTTCACGCCAAAATGTATCCCAGGAGACAGCTGCTTTAATTCTTAATTTTAGAGTTCTCTGTCAGCCTTCCTGAATTATTTAGGAAAACAGGATGGAGACATGTCTGAAAGTGACAGACAACAAGGCCGGGGACTGTAATTAATTATAATATTTCATTAATAAAACAGAGCTGATGCTTCCTGCAATGGCTTAACAACAGAATAATTCTAGCCCGGTGTTTTTAAGCTTAAAGGGAAAAATTCTGGGATAAGGTGCATCTCTTAAGATGCATAACAGACTTCTAAATAAAAATAGATCTGGTATCTAAATGGGGGGGAGAAAAAGCATCGTAAAAACAAAGCTTGGAATGATAATAAGTCTGTACCTATTAAGAAGAACAAGGTAAAAGCCTTTTACAAGCCCAGCTTATACCTAAATGAGCTTCACAAGGCTCTAAAAACAAGGAGTTTTATAGAATTGTGGCAATGCTTTTCTGCAACACAACATTACGCTACCACTCTTCTGATATAATGGCAGTGGTAAAAACAAAAAAAACCCAAACCAAACCAGTCTCTTAATATCAAGTGCACGAAAATAAAAGATAGAAGCCCTGCAATTACGAGAAAGTTTCTTGAAAGAAAATGCTGGAAAATTATTATTTTTGGGGAACTAGCAAACCTAGAATTACTGTTTGGGGAAGAGATGGAGATATTTTTTTTTAAATGTATGGTAGTTGTCATGTTCCTGGTGGAGACTGACTCTGAGGGAGAGGAGGAACAGCCAACAGGGAGTGGAAGTGTGGCTCCGGAGGTTGTGGAGGAGGCTGGGGAAGGGCAGAGGCCGGCTGAGCAGTCAGAGGAGGACCCAGGCCCATCCCCTCTCCTTCTTAGGGCACGCAGGGAGGAGAGGATAAGGGAGGGATGTGAAGGGCATGATCTATGGGGGAGGAGAGGGCCTTGATCTCTTCATGGGCTGCAGCTGTGACAACTGAATAAGAGGACAGACATGTGTATGGGTGAATGCTGGAAACTAAGCATGGAAATATCTCTAGTTTATGGTTCCTCTCTGAGTTTGGCGTCCTTCCCAGTGTGTGTTCTGTTATCTGTGGACGTCCTCCAGCCCTTATCTTGCCTGGTTTGTGTTGTTTTTTCCCTCCTTCTTGTAACTGCTTGTGTGGGAGATTTTTGTCTTCCGTCAAGGATATTTGGAGCTTGGAAACAAAGTGAAGGAATAAAAGAGGCTTCACCGAGTTTTTGTGACTGTGTTTATTTTGTATTTCCCCCCCCCCCCAACACAGTAGTCCTTGACCTCCCAACTATGATTGGGGCCAGAATTTCCATTGCTAAACTAGGCAGTTGTTAAATGAGTCACATCCCATTTTGAGACCTTTGGGGCCATGGTTAAGTGAATCGCTGCAAGTCACTAAGTGAGTCAGGCAGATGTTAAGCGAATCGGGCTTCCCCCATTGACTTTTGCCTGTTGGAAGCCAGCTAGGAGGGTCGGAAATGGTGATCATGTGACCACCAGATGCTGTGATCATCATATACATACCTGCTGATTGACAAGTGCTGGAATTTTGCTCGCTTGACTGTAGGGATGCTACAACAATCATAAATGTGAGGACCGGTCTTAAGTCACTTTATTTGGGGGGATAAATTTACATTCCAACCCACCCCCAAACAGAGTGGTCCAACCATAGGATAGTCTTACAGGTAGTCCTCAACTTAGAACAGTTCATTTAGTGACTGTTACAATGGCCCCTACAATGGTCCCTTTAATACCTCCAACTTTGCCCCCAATGTCCAGGTTACCTTTGGCTGGAGAAAAAACTCTCCCAAGAACAGTCTTTAAGTGGAGGAAATTCAGTCCGAAAAGAAAGTACATACAAACTGTAAATAGAAATTCACACAAACCACGCTGCAGTAAATTAACTGGACAGGGCAGGAGAAGGAATTGCAGACGGGAAAGCACGGAAAAACTCACACCGTTGGGAAGACGCCAGGAACCCAGATAAGCCTCAACGAAACCAGATAATTCATGATTTGCTCCCAACAACTTGCTGTGCGCAGCTTCCCTTTTTAAACACTGCGTTCTCAGCTGCAGCTAACGAAGGGAATCAGGGCCCTTTCCTCCCCCATAAGCCACACAATTCACATTGCTCCCTTCTCCATTCCTCCCCGTGTGCCCTAGGATGAAGAGGGGGTGGGTCTGGGTCCTCCTCTGAACCCCCTCTCCCTTGTTCCACCTCTCCCCTGCTCCACTGTAGAAATTTCCACAGCCAATGGAGCCACACTCCCACTCCCTGTCAGCTGTTCGGCCTCCCCCTCGTAATCAGATTCTGACATGCAGTGAGAAAAGTCGTAACATGGGGCAAAAGTCACCTAAACAATTTCGCACTTAACCAACATAAATTTTGGGCTCGATTGCGGCCCTAAGTTGAGGGCTACGTGTATTTTGAGACCAGGTATGCAGATAAAAGCCCATTTAAGGTCAGAACAGTGTGTCTTGAGGTTCTTTCTTTTGGACCTCTTACAATTCACGGCCCACATACTTTTGCAAGAATAACGAACATTTCTTTCTCTGTCTAATGACCCACAAATTGTGTGTTTGCCTTTTTGTACGCTCTGGCTGCCTGAATTCCAAAGGGCTGACACTATGCATTGCAGGGCCTGTGCATGAAACTATTTGGCAATTCTCGCTTGGCTCAAAATTCGCTTTTATAATTTTATTCTCAAACACTAACAATATTTACTTTGACACCTACGAGAACAATTCTAGCAACTAATGTACTCTGCATTCAAAACTGTTGAAGCTTAAACTTAAAAGGAAGAAGGGGGAAAAAATAAACAGCACAGTAGTTACACCCCACCCCCCCCAAAAAAAAAACTTTATGTATATGAAGTGTTCAGGATAAACTGCCATCACACTGATGTCAAGATAATGCAGGCAGATTTTTTATTTTTTTAAAATAAAGGGACAGATTTTAAACTGTGTTATACCAAACTCTTCAAAGCTACATTGCTAATCCTTTCTTTCCTTAAATGAACTGTTAACAGATAACAGATAATCAGAGTGGGAAGGGACCTTATAGGTCATCTAGTCCAACCTCCCTCACAAGCAGGAGACCATACACCATTTCTGACAGAAGACAGTCCAGCCTCTTCTTGAAAGCCTCCAGGGATCATGAAGCTCCCACAACTTCTGAAGGCAACTTCTGTTCCATTGGTTGATTGTTCTCACTATCAGAAAATTCTTCCTTATTTCGAGGTTGAATCTCTCCTTGTTCAGTTTCCATCCATTCTTCCTTGTCTGGCCTTCGGGGGCCTTGGAAAATAGCTTGACACTCTCCTCTCTCCAGCAACCCCTCAAATATTGGAAGATGCTCTCCTGTCTCCCCTGGTCCTTCTCTTTACTAGACTAGCAAGGCCCAGTTCCTGCAACCGTTCATCGTATATTTTAGCCTCCACTCCCCTCATCATCCTGGTTGTTCTTCTCTGCACTTTTTCTAGACTCTCAACCTCTTTTTTTATAGTGTGGTGTGAATTTGTATTGTGCTGATCGTAGTTCTTGGTTGACGGTTTGTATAGAGCTTAAGAGTGATGCTCAGGCTTTAAAATGATATATTTTCACAGTCAATTCATGATATACTGGAAAATCGATAACCTCTATGATACCTGTAAATATATCAGTATATATTTCTTTACCACGCGCCTTCATCTTTCCCTTTTGGTCCATTTCTTTATCCATTTAGACATTTTCTTTAAAACGTCTAACAGAAACATACACGTCAATAAAGAAACAAAACAGAAGACTGGTAAAGCTTACCTTGCTCAAACAATTCTACCTCCCATATTGTTCACAACTTAAGCGTATGAGTCAATTTCATATTGACAAGCCTACCTCTGTACAGCTTTCACACGTTTTCAGAAACAATTTTAAAACAACACCAAAAATTGTTGTGTAGGCAGCACATTTTTTTTTTAAGTGTACGACAAATACAAGACGGAACACAATTGGGCTGATAGCTATTTAAAGAGCAACAGCATACTTGGGTTCTAACTGGCAAGCAGAATCACAAATCCAACGTAAAAGGTTATGAACCTACTTAAAAAAAAAAAAAAACACTCAAAAGCAGTTTGGCAGTTTGAATCTCACCAGGCTCAAAGTAGCTTTCTGTCCTTCCGAGGTAGGTAAAATGAGGACCCAGACTGTTGTGGGCAAGAGGCTGACTCTGTAAGGGGCTGTAAGGCACTGTGAAGTGGTATGTAAGTCTTTATTGATATCTGGTGAGCAACTGGGCAAGAGAATGACAACCTTGCTGTTCGAAAAACAGATCCTGCTGCTTGCTGAAAAATACGGCATTCTGAAATCCTGTTTATGGTGGTCTCAATGTCAACTATGGTCTACAATAGCATTTTACAGGTCTGGGTGTCTTAACACTAGAGCTGTGGTCACAATGAAATAAAAAATACAGTTCATCAGCATTCCACAAGTGTTGAATTCTCTACAAGTGCTTGATTGACAGGGGGGAACAGTTCTGATCCAGGCCAGCAGAGAAGGCAAAAAAATGCTCAAAGGGAAAAAAAAAAGGAGAAATTGGGTGTTCTGGGAATAGCAAGAACTTTTAGAATTTTTAACAGTGAAGCAAGGCACAGAAGGACTCCTACAAGCCCATGATATTTATAGATGCCTTTTAAAGTTTAACATTAATGCCAGTAGGGTGTGATTGGTGAAGTTACTAGACTGACAACTGCATAGATTGTGGGTAGAGATCTTCAGCCGTGGAACCTCCCTTGGTGACTTGGACCCAATCCCATTCTCTTAAGATCTAGTGTGCCCTAGGTGAGTAAGGTGACGGACCCAGAGTAGGAACACCTAGGTTGAAGTCTACTGTCAGCCACACAAACTCACTGGATGAGTCTGATAAGAGACAAAATAAGAAACCAGAGTCAACACCATCCCATTTGTCTGGGATGGTTTGAAGAGTCTGGACAAGGGAAGACCTCCAAGGTCCCTTCCAACTCCATGAGTCCAAGTTCTTCTTAAAGACCCTTTAAGGATATTGAAAGGACTATGAAATGCATAACAAATTGAGAATGACCAAGTCTGAAATGCTCGGTGGATCAAACTTCCGTAGCTCATGGCAAAGTCACACCAAGTCAGAGATGGACAATCTCTGCCTCAAAACTCAGTTTCTAGACAAGGGATTGCTGCTGCCTGCTACGGCAGACAATATCAACATTTATTTCATTTGTCTATGGAGATTTTCAGTCATTCAGGTCATGATTGTCCCAAAAGGACACATGTTTAGATTAACAGAGTTGGAAGGGACCCTGGAGGTCCATCTAGTCTAGGCCCTCATCCAAGCAGGAGATCCTATACCACTTCTGACAGATGGTACTCCAGCCTCTTCTTGAAAGCTTCCAGTGATGAAGCTCCCACAACTTCCGAAGGCAACTTCTGTTCCATGGGTTGATTGTTCTCAGTGTCAGAAAATTCCTCCTTATTTCCATGTTGAATCTGTCCTTGGTCAGTTTCCATCAATTATTTCTTGTCTGGACTTTGGGTGCTTTAGAAAATAGCTTGACCCCTTCCTCCTCTCTGGGGCAGCCCCTCAAATATTGGAAGACTGTTATCCTGTCTCCCCTGGTCCTTCTCCTCCCTAGACTAGCCAGGCCCAGTTCCTGCAACCGTTCATCGTATATTTTAGCCTCCAGTCCCCTCATCATCCTGGTTGTTCTTCCCTGCACTTTTTCTAGAGTCTCAACATCTTTTTTATAGTGTGGTGTACCTAACTTGATCTTGATTGTATCCCTCTGTTAATGCAATTTAGAAATGGACTTTCTAAAAAGAAAGAAAAGCACCTTTGGGACTAATTCATTTATTAAATTTATGTGCTGCTCCTCTCTCTGATACTTTGACCCTTGAGGAAAAAGCGTTTGAAATCACACAATGCAGTTTCCTATTGGAAAGAATTGCATGGCCGCTCCAGAGATACCTGCTTGGATGTTGTCCCACTAAACAAAATTCAGAATGTTTGAAAATAATCACCGAGACAAAGATGACATCTCAGTCTATGGGCAAAGCGCTTCCTCTCAATCACAAGTTTGCGATAGGAAAAATGTCTTTACAAAAGATCGTAAATGCCACTTCTATTTTATTATGGGGTTTTAAGATGGTAATTTTCTACAGCACTCTTAAGTAATTCCCTCTCATTTTGCAAGACCTCGTTTTCTTATTAAGATGACTATTTGGTGATTAGCATCATGCCCTTTGCTCAGCTGGCCTTTAACTCATTTTAATATTTAATGTGCAATAAATGACTCACTTTACAAATTCATTCGGTGTTGCAGAACAGATGAAACTAACAATGACAACCGTGACAAATGTCCTTTTGAGAAAGTTACGTAACTGCCCCCCCACTTTTACCATAGTGTTACTTATTTGCAGTAAGAAATATGAAATACTAATAAACAAGAGAAAAGAAAATGCTTTCAAAAGGATAAGCCTCCAGGAAATTATCAATAAATGTTTTACTCTCAAAACATGAATCGTTATATACTGGCTATGTTTAAAATTCTTTCTGAGCTTTCAAAAGATAATAATTCTAGATGCTAGGAATCCAATTATAAGATACCTTTGTATACCATGAGTTTTTTCATTACCCAAATCATTTAATCAGATCAACGATCTTTTGGATATTCACGAGTTTATTTGCTTGTCTAGAATGCAAAGCGTGAACCTCTACCCTTTTCCTTCTGGGTGAGGAAGGCATCTCCAATGCAGCTAATTTCACGCAGAAAAATGAAAACAATTGGACTACAAAAGCATGAAAATCAAGGCACTCCTTCAAACCAACTATTTATCCAGGAAAATATTTACAATAAGTTAATTAAGAAAAGCTTTCGCTGCTAGAAGCACAAGAACGAACTAAGGGATGGATGCAACATGCAATGGAAGCCAACGCAAGGAAAGGAACAAACTGGTTCTCCGTCATCTGCGTTTAGCTAAGACTGATTTTTTTGCTTCGTGTTGCAAAGTGGTACCTTGGTACTCAACTGCTTTGAAACTCATCGAATTTGATACTCAACACATTCTGATATGAAGTTTTTGTCCCAGTACTCGTTGGTTTGGTATTCAACATGCAAGCTAGAACTTGTGTTGGTTGCGTTGTGACTCGTTTTTTTTTGTAGGGAAAAACTGTTCAATGTTCATAGTTTTTGGAACTCATCACACCTCCCAGGACCATTTAACAATGAGTTCTGAGGTACCACTGTCCTTTGAACAGTTACATTCATGAGCTTTGTAGGTTACCAGTCTGAGAACTGAGAACCAATGGAAGAGAAATTGCCGTCCAACTATAAACTCCCGCTGAGTCTGCCCACTTCACATATATCAATCAAATTCTTTATGATCAGAGATCAGTAATAAAAACAACCCAGTAAAATAAAAATAAACCCTAGCCTATGTGAAACGAACAGTCATTTTGGGAATCATAGAAGACACTGTGCTCATAATACCTAGTCTTTTTTTTTTTTAAACTTTGCTGTTAAAAAAAAAAAAAAGGTCACAAGGAAAGTTGGCCATCACTGGCCAGGTATGTAATGGTCTATATAGCATTCCATATAACAGCAATGAACATCACTCATTTTATTTCTCGCTGAAACCAGTCATAATTTCTTTTTTTAACTATTCATGGCATGCTATTAAGAGTCTGCCTCTCTGCATCATCCTATTTTTGATCTTCTAACTATAGATTAGTAACCTCCTTTTAAAGGAAGAATAGTGCTGTATTTCTGAAATGAATGAAGCAGCTTTGAATTTCTTTTCTTTTCCCCTACAGGGGAGAAATATAGCTACATTAACATTTTTCCACTGTTACGAGACGTGTGTGTTTTGATGATGGGTCTGTAGCTTCCTTTTTTCCATTCAATCTCTTTGAGATATTGTCACAGGGAAGCAACGCCAGATAAAATAACAAAAGTTTTACTTAAATGAAAGGTTAAATGCTATATTCCACACCAAGAACAAGCAAGCTCCAAGGAAGTGCAGCCCAGATGATTTCTGGTTTTTTAAATCGCAAGGATTGCGGTTCCATGAATATTATGTTGAGAAAGCAAGAATCTAAGTCCTTTCTGTAACAGTTCTCGTTCCCCTGATGCTAACCTAGACTAATAGGAAGCTGTCGCATCTCACACATACAGAGAGGAGAAGTATGAAAAATATTGCTAACTATATCCTCTGATGCTCAATTTGTGTAGACTAATGCATGGCATGCGCCTTCAGAAATGAAACCATCTTCATTAATTTGATTTTCTTCCGCTCTGCTCTTTGTGGAGTTTAGGATATCAATATTGCACCATCAATCTTATCTCCTCTAATAAAACGGGCAGCGGGATGATGGGGAAAGGACAAAAATACATCATCGGATAGCAACTATTGCTACTCGAGAATGACAGCTCATTTTCCCTGCAGTGGGACTATCAACTCTGAATCCATAGCTTCATTGTTCAACCCAAGCTGCCTGGGGTGGGTGGGTGGAGGATACTGGCCTGTGCAGAAACGGACAGACTGACATTGAAAAACAAACCGAAAGAAGACACAGAATATTATCAAGCTTGGAACTTATTTTACCAGGGGTTGGAAAAAAGGGGTGGAGAGTAAGAATGGCATTTGTACTGTTAAGCAAATTAAATACCCAGACAACACGGTGTTTATTAAACACTAAGGGATGTAATTCATAGAAAATTAATAAAATTGATTAAAAAAAAAAAAGAACCGTTGGGCTCAATTGTGGTCACAAGCCAAGGACTACCTGTAACCATCACTAGTGTCTCTTCCAGCCCATGATACGTGGCGACTTTCTCACAGGCTTAATTCTCTTATCAACAGGATGTACTTACGATCGGAAGAATATTCCATTTGGGACGACGGAGCGGTTGTGCCTTCACCCGCCTGAGACGCAGCACTGGCGTTTTCGGCTTGGGCTTTGCGAACAAGGGCTGCCAACGGGTGATCGGGATCCACCACCTTCAGCGGCTACAAGGGGCAAAGACAAGAGGTATCATGGCGGCTGAGCTCCCTCACACTGACTGCCCAATGTCAACTGTGCATCTCTGTGGTTCAGAAAAGCTTCGCAAGTTCTTTACCCACATTGGCCAGGACGATTCAAACGGCTTGCTGGAGATCACCACCATCATCATCTATCGAGCCCATAATCCCTTGCAGGGTGAGTCTGGGCAACTGAATGGAGCTGAGTATTTATTGGCTGGATGCCCTTCCTGTCGCCAATGCAGAGTTTTGTTCAGTAGATACATTCTCAGTGTGCCCAGAGAGAGAAATATCCGCCTCTACCTAGGATCGAACTCACAGCCTCCTGCTTGTGAGGCGAGAGCTCCATCTCTAGGCCACCGCAACACCCTAAACGACTTGCTGGAGATAGGATTTATGAATTATTTATCTGTGTCGACGTTGAACTGAACCTGGCAAAGGCCACTTTCCTGGTTCATTGTTGCCTCACAGTTGCAGGAAGGGGGAAGGAGGTTGGAATGCCTTACTAGACACAACATAAACCTTTCTTGTGGGAATCAAGGTCATCTCCCAGGTGACGGAGGAAGGAGAAGAGTGCCTGAGGAGTTCTCCAATTAACTTAATTGGCCAACGTGACCAGTGACACTTGGGGAAGGGGTTATTGCTTGCTTTAATTACACTGAACCCATGGGAATGATTCAGTGTTGGTTTTACATTAAGTATGCCGATATGATGTACCCAAAAAAGACGTTCTCTGCGGAAGCAAGTGACCTTGGAGTTCTGATTTGCTTGGGTTAGTTGGGACAATCTGAAAACAATCTGATTTATATCTCTCAATAAATAACTCAAGGTAGCAAACGTATCTAATACTCCTTTCTATTTTCCCTGCAACAATAACCTTGTGAGGTAGGTAAGGCTGAGAGGGTGAGATTAATTCAAAGACACTCGGCCAGCTTTCATGCCTAAATTAGGACTAGAACTCACCATCTCCTGGTGATGGGTCCAAGGACACCCAGTTGGCTTTCTGGACTAAGGTGGGGTTTGAACTCACCATCTCCTTGTGAAGAGATGGCCCAAAGTCACACAGCTGGTTTTCTTGTCTAAGGCAGGACTAGAAGTCACAGTCTCCTAGTTTCTAGGCCAGCATCTTAACCACTGCATAAAACTGGCTCTCTAACGTCGGCTTACTAGGAGGGACAATGTTTTACAATTCTTATCAACAGAAGAGCATATCCTTTGTAATGGTTAATTTTTATCATGCCTTTGCCCATCAAAAAGTGGTGGGAAAAATGTTGGATTGTCTCTCCTCCCTGAAAGAAACTGTGTTGAGATCAGAAAAGTTAAACTTTTTTTTAAATTTGTGATTTGTTTTATCAAGGGTTAGATAATAAAAGCAGAAATTAGATGTGGCAATATTATTATTATATACAAGTAAAGAATACTATTATTATTACCATGATGTATGGTGTTAAATGACCCAGACTGTTTACTAAATACTTATAGAGGTGAAAGAAAAATGTATAAATAAAAACTATTTTTTAAAAGAGAAAAGAAAAGAAAAAGTGGCCCACTTCTGAAATGCCATCATAGAAAACAGTTACCACCAAAACAGAAGCGAAATCTCACCAAGGTTTTGCTAGTAGACAAGAGGAAAATAACCCCTCTCCAAACCTAGAAGGGCATTAACTACCATTTGTAACATGGAATAGGGCCCTGTCAAAGCAAAGGGGGTGGGGGAAGGTGTGGAGGAGTCATTGTATAAGAAACTCACAAACTTGACAGCACATTTAAAACCAGACCGGAAGTCGTCTCCTTAAAAAAATAAAAAATAAAAAAAGGAACCAGCTACATTACCTTCATCAGCTCCTCTAGCCTGCTCCGTTTCTTAGAAGCGAAAAGGCTGGGATGCAGGTAATTGCCTTCGTTGTCGTCATCATCATCATCGTCGTCGCCATCTTCCGTCACATCTGCCAAGTGAAGAATGAAAAAGGGGTGAGGCCTTTTCTTTTCAACAAGAGCGTTCCAGAGTGCCACATTGTTTTGACAGCCACAGTGGGAGGACCCTGAAAGGAAGGAGTGGAAAGGCCGAAGCCAAGCCGAACCGCCTGGGCACCACGCAGGCGCACCGCAGAGGCTGCCACGTTCACAAGCTGCCGTGGTGATTGACAACGCAATGTTCAGAATGCTGCGAAAGATGCTGCCTTGAAGGTACCAAGGCTCGTTGGGCCAGCTCAGCCCTGCACAGCATCCCTTTTCCATTGCAATACGGGTGATCCCCAAGTTATAATAGTTCACCTATATTGATTTCTTTTGTCGCGTTTATTAAGTTCGCTTGTACTTATTTATTTATTTTATTTTGTCGTGTTCATGTCGTGTGTATTGAAGGTGGAGACCCCTCGAGAGCTGTATGCAATGAAATTCCATTTTAATGTATGTCAATGAATATACATTCAAAGTGACAATAAAGTTATTATTCTATTCTATGTGGAGAGTGAGAGATGTGTGTTTGCGTTTATTTTCATAGTCATACGTTGTACACTGAAGAAGGTATTTAATTTTGTTGTACGAGGTACAATGACAATAAACTAAATTAAACTAAACTATTCTATTCTATTCAATTCCATATTTTCTTTTCTATTCTATTCTATTCTATTCTATTCTATTCTATTCTACCCTACTCTATTCCCAGTCCCTATTCTATTCCTATTCCCATTCTCTATTCTATTCTATTCTATTCTATTCTATTCTATTCTATTCTATTCTATTCTATTCTCTATTCCATTCTATTCCCATTCTCTATTCTCTATTCTATTCCCATTCCCTATTCTATTCCCATCCCCATCCCCTATTCTATGCCATTCTGTTCTATTCTATTTGTAGTCGTTTGCAGCCATGCGGCCGCATTTTATCACAGCTTTGCCAAAAACTAGCACTTTTACTGTTTTGGGGGCAAAACTGCGCCCATAGCAAATCAAGGGTTTGCCTTACAACTGCTGCCCATCCCTCCCCCAAAAATCAGTCTGGTCACATGACCAACCCATGTTACAACCCTGATGGGCAGGCTCCATGATGAATTCTTATGTCGAGGACTGCCTGTATAACAGCAACATTTCCTGCCTGGAACGTTTTATACCGTATGTTTTCTCAAAACTACTTGTTAGTTTAATAGAAGAGCCCTGTCAAAGGAGTAAAACCATCTAGAAACTGCAAGCAGAAAACTTAAGTTAAAAAAAAGGAGGGGGATTTAAAAAGGAACTTGGCTAAACGCTGCCGAAAGTTGGGTTATGTCTGGGGAGGCCATCAACTGAAGCTTTTAAACTTCTAATCCTCTTTATAGCCTTTGGAAGGAAAAAAAAAAAGACGACTTAAAACATCTGCAGCAGATATCAGCGAACAACTGCCTCAGCTGTCAAGATGCTGGAGTAATTCAGACAGGAACGCATGAGCTTACAGGCTGCCTCCTGCCTGACATGTGTTTCAAACCCCACCCCCCAAAAAAACCCCAGATCGCTTACTTTTTTCCTCCTCTTTTTTCTTCTCCGAAGAAGTAGCGTAGCGCCCTTCCTTCATGGCTTTCTGAATAAATTTGTAGTAAGGATTGAGGTAGTGATCAAACCGAAGGAAATCGAATTGGGAGTTACGAGCCTGTTTTGCTTTCAGCATAATCTCAAATTGGACTCCCTGCTTGCAGACGAAATTCGCCGTCCGTTCGATGATGGCGTGCATTTTGGCCGTGGGAGGCTACGAGGGGGGGGGAGGGAAGGGGGGGGAGAATTAAAAAAAAATTAGGTTCACCTTTTAACAGATGCAGTTCTCCTTTCTTTCTTTTTTTTCCCCCACGCTGTGGCAAATTATCTTAACGCTGGCAGCCAAAACGAGCTTTGCCGCTCCAGAAAAAAAAAAAAATCAAAAGTGAATCTTTTATATTCCCCCGTTCCAATTACACAGGGCGATGAGATTTTACACGACAAATTGGTAAAAGGCCGGGGGTGTAATTTGGCAGCTCATGATGCCAAAACTTAAAAACGCAGCTCGTCTGTGGATGAGCAGAAAGCCATCAAATCACTTTCCATCTGCCTGGGATTGCAACAATGAAAGTGGGAAACCGTAACCCGTTACTTGTGAACTATGGTCATCCAATAAGCAGCAGGCCGGAGAGATAGAACTCCGAAAAGGGCTCCCGGACCTCATGATTGCAAAGCAAGATGAGGTGGGAAAAAATGTGACCATTAGAATGGTGAAAAGCTCAGGGAAAAAAAAGGGCCAATTTTCTCGTCTTTTTTTCACGAGAGCCCGCATTACAGTCTCACTACGGGTGCAATTGTAAAACCTGCGGCATGAACTGGCAACTGGGCCTCCTCAGCCATTTTTAGGGATCTTGAAAGCACAGATTTTTCACTGTTGCCAACAGGAAAAGTTGGGGCAATATATACAACCCCCCCCCAAAAAAAAAGGGGAGTATGGATCTTTTATACTAAGCACTTACCAACAAGAACATTACCTAAAGAAAACACAGGGAGTTTTTGACTTAAAATAGTTCGTTTAGTGACCGTTTGAAGTTACAACGGCACTGAAAAAAAAGGGGACTTAGGACAGTGCTTCACACTTGGGGACCATTGCCGCCTCCCCACAGTCACGTGATCGAAATTCCAGACGCTTGGCAACTGACTCTTATTTATGACGGTTGCAGTGACCCTGGAGAGTCACGTGATCCCCTTTTGCGACCTTCTGGCAAGCAAGGTCAATGAGGAAGCCAGATTCACTTAACAACCGTGTGGCTAGCTTATCAACAGCAGAGATTCACTCAACATCTGGGGCAAGTAAAAGTCGTAACATGGGGCAAAACTCACTTAACAACCATCTTGCTTAGCAACATAAATTTTGGGCTCAATTACGGCTGTAAGTAGTTCCGGTTTGAAGGACTTCGACGACAGACAGGAATCCGCGATCGTGCGCGGTTTCTGTATGGGCTCGCCGCTGGAGCTGGCTGGTTTCGGGGCTAAGCCACCCCGTAGAGGTGGTGAAGAGGGGGGAGACCGCCAGCAGAGTGGAGAGCCGCATCTCTCCTCCCCAGCTGGCCATTACTCCCTTTCCCAAAGGTGGTTGTAGCGATGGTCAGAAATGGCCACCACAAAGGAGAACTCGATCGGAAAAGAATGTGCAGGGGGAAGATAAGAAGTGAAAGTTTTGACTGACCGGGATAAATTGTAAAAGCAACAACTAAGGTACCCTGGAATTTAAACTTACAAAAATTAACATCACTCCCAAAGAAGAGTCGGAAGCAGCGAAGGAAAGTGAAAAGGGAAAGGTTTGGCTTTTTTTTCCTTCTCTCTTCTTCCCTAAACTGACAACTAAGAGACTTAAATAAGAAATCAGAAAAATCCGCTTTGACATCAATAGGCAATTAAGCTGAAAATAAAACAAAATGCCAAAGGGATAATAAAGATTTCTGGACATTAAAATTTTTCTTTTTCATAAGCAGGAAGGGAGAGAGAAAGAATAAGGGCAGGATCTGGAAGAGGGAGGAGACTGCCTGGAATTAAAAAAAATCCACAATAAAACTTCAACAAGACTTCTAAAAGAGACATTTTAACTGAAACTTTGCAACTAAATAGTAACCCCAGGAAGAGAAAATGAAAAGAAAAGAGAAAAAAAAGAAACAGCTTGTGTGTATTTGGATTATTTGGTGATCTTTGGATTCTTGGTTATTATATTTGAATGACTAAAATCAATCGGGTGGTTGTTTAAAAATTTATACAATGGCACCACTTCTGGATGAATTGAAAATCGAACTTAAAAAGCACAAAGAAGATGCACAAGAAGGGAAGGGTTCTTTTGGCTTCGTTTTTCAATTCTTAGAAATGGAGATTTGGAACTATGAGAAACAACAAGAAACGACTGCAAAACAAGAAGACTGGGACAAAGAAGAAGCCATCTTTAATGAACAAGTAATTCTATGTGGGGAAGAAAAAGGAAAGGGGGGAAAGAGAATGGAGAATTTAAGACTTAAAAAAACAACCAAAGAAAAATAATTCGAAAAATAAGTATAATACTGGAAAGCAATACAGAATACAGGAATACAGGAGAGAGAAATAGAGGTGGAGAGACAAGGGGGTAAAAAGGGGAGAGAGAAGAAGAGAGGGAAGAAGGAAAGGAAAAGAAGTTACAAAGGACCGAAGCAAGATATAGAGAAACAGGACCTATTTAGAGATAATGGGTGAAAATCTAACTGAAAAAGGGATTCTGTAAAGGTACATAAGATTGTATTGTTATATTAGTAATAGAAATAACTTTAGAAAATTGGAAACAACGTATGATTAAAATGAGGGATAAAATGGTTAGTGTAATTTAGTGAAATGTTTGTGAATAAAATAAGTGAAATAAAATAAATGAGAAAATTGAATTAGGAAGGAACGGGAACATTTTAATTAGTTAATGTTTTATAAAATATAAGTGAAGGGGGGGGATTAACTATGGAAAGCTTATAATTGTTCCCATAGAAGTATGATATTTAATTGAAAAGTAATGTTAAAGATGTTAAGACTTTAATGAATATTAATATTAATGATAGAATTGAATTGGAATGGAATGTTGTTTTAATTATATACATTTATAATTTTTTCTTTTTTTAAGAATACAGTGTGTATTTTAAGAATGTACCAAGCAGAATCCGAATGGAAGTTATGTTATTATATTGAATGTTACAACTTTAGGGAAAAGATAAAAAAGGCGTCATAATCAGTAACTACAGGAGAAATTTTGTTTAATGAGAAAAGATAATAGAAAATTGAAACAGGACAGACAAAAATATAAATACAATGATTTGAATTGAGATGAGATAATTAAAATAAAATTGAGAAAATTAAAAGAGGGGAGAAGCTATGCAGAAAATGTAAAATAGTAATAAGATATGGAATAGAATATAAAAATGAGCATGAACCTGAATTTGTGTCTGTACGAAGAAATGTAATCCGGGATTACGCTACTTTCAAAAAAGATGTTTTATTTGTATTTTTTTTTCTCTTTGAGAAAACTCAAATAAAATTTACAAAAAAAAAAATTACGGCTGTAAGTAGAGGACTATCTGTATTCAAGAGTTTTTATTTTGATCAATGGTTTTTTTTCCCCAGTCAAATCACCTGAGAAACATTATGTGATGACCCAGAGTGTAACACAAACGTAATAAAATACAAAACGTAAATAAATGTCCTTTAATGCCTCCAACTTGGCCCCACTGTTCAATAATTCCCAGTTGGAGATAAAACGTACTCAAAAATAGTCTTCAAAAGAAAGCAATACAGTCCAAACTCAATGAGCAGATGAAGGTGAAATAAAAAACCAAAACAAACTACAATGAAGGAATTTCCACAACAGACTGGGATAAGTAATTACTAACTTCAAGGAGACAACAAGGCACAGTCTGTTGGAAGGATGCCAACCAAGATAACTTCAGCCTAAAATAAAACACGCTTTGCTTCTGGCAACACTGTGCTTTAACCATCTCTCTTATATACTATTCTCCCCAGCTGCAACCAATGAGGGGGATCATGGCCGCTTCCTCTCTCGCAAGCCAAGTTGTTTCCTTCTCTATTCCTCCCTGTGTGTCCTAGGATGAAGAGGGGATGGGCCTGGTTCTTCCTCTGACTGCCCAGCCGGACTCTGCGCTTCCCCAGCCTCCTCCACAACCTCAGGAGCCACACCTCCACTCCCTTGTAGGCTGTTCCTCCTCTCCCTCAGTCTGACTCTAACAAGGGCATGACATATTAAGGCTTTTAGAGGAATAACCTGAGAACTGTTTATTTTGTATTCCCCACTGTCAGTTTTGTTTCCCTTAACTGCATGAAAGGCTTCTTTTAAAATACTATTTATTAAATTTCTACCCCATTTTTAAAAAAAGATATCCAAACAGGGCAACATGCTTTCCTTTCTCCAGTTTTTCACTGTCAACCTCCAAGTTAGGCTGGCTTGGTCAAGGGAAGCTGACTTGTCTAAAGTCACCTAAGGTGCTTCCATAACTGAAAGCAGATTAATAAACTTGTTCTAATCAGTCCGCCACCTGCTGCATCAGGCGAGCCGTTTTAAAGGCAATTGCTAAAATTAGGTGGCAAAATGAACCCACTTCATCCTATGATTTACACAGTGGGACACAAATTCTGCAATGGTTTTATAGATTTCTTACACGAGGGCTCCAATCATGCAGTTAATTTCAAAGGCAACCAGGGAACAATATCATTTAAAAAGAAAAAGAACATGGAACCACCCATACAAATTTATGTTTCACTTTCAAATACCTGAAGCCTATCTAAGGTAGACCCCTGCTTTTGTGGTAAGATTAAGGGAAAAATACTAGAGCCATAACAATAGCAATAGCATTTAAGACTTATATACCGCTGCACAGTTCTTTACGGCCCTCTCTGAATGTTTTACAGAGTCAGCATATGGCCTAGAATAATCTGGTTGTGCATTTTACCAACCTCGGAAGAAGGGAAGGCTGAGTCAACCTTGAGCGAGTCAGGATTGAACTGCTGACCATGGGAGGGTGGATGGATGGAAGGAGGGAAGGGAGGGAGAGAGGAAGGGCAATAACACTAGCAATAGCCCTTAGACTTATATACCACTTCACAGTGCTTTACTGCCCTCTCTAAGTGGTTTACAGAGTCAGCCTACTGTCCCCAACAATCTGGGTCCTCGTTTTACCAAACTCAGAAGGATGGAAGGCTGAGTCAACCTTGAGCTGGTCAGGATCGAACTACTGGCAGTTGGCAGAGTTAGTCTGCAACGCTGTATTCTAATCACTGCGCCATCACAGCAAATAATTCTGATGTTGTTAGAAGTTTACATATAAGACATCTTGGGTGGATAACCATGATTTGTTAATAAAGAAGGTTTTTTTAAAAAAAACAAAGTCTCTAGTCATAAATATGGGTGCAGCAATGTTAAGGAAATGAATTCCACACATCAGGAAAAAAACAAAAACAAGCAAAAAAAAAAACCACCAGAGAAGGGCTAAAGAAGTTTTTTTTCCAGTGGACCATCTGAAAGCATTTTTGAGATCTAAGGAGTTCTGTGGCCTCCTCATAGAATTTAACCTTCTTTCAGAATTTCAAACTACTGAGTTGCTGTGCACGAATCAAAGGACTTTGATTCATGTCCGTACAGGCCCTGAAATTGCAAAGTGTTAAGTCACAAGAGGAAGACTGCTACCTGTTATTTGATATGGTTTTAATCGTAAAAGGGCTCACGTCTATGCAAATGTACTTCTTATTTCATTCTAAATTATTCCGCAGATGGTGGATTGGAAAGCTGCTGTAACAACACATCTAAAATGCAATAAGCAGGCAAATGTTGTGCTACCTCTCCAAATCAGAAGAAAGAAACTAGATGATCAAAGGTAATAAAATATGAGTTACAACAGAATGATTCAACTAGGAAGAGCCAGACTGGGAAAATTATTCCAGGGCTGTAAATCTTACTGAGAAACTTCAGACAATCTTCTTAAAATATGGTGAGGGTTTATTCCCTCTCATTAGAGCATTATTATTGCAATTGTTTGCAGTAGGCCAACTATTCTTTTACAGTATCAATAGTATCCGACATAGTGCTAAAAGTTGAGAGGCTCACCCTGGGAATCTCTGCCCAGAAATGGTTTACTCCTGGTTTACTCCCAGGTAACTCTAAGTAGGACTACAGTTGACTTACAACAGCTCATGTACTGACTGTTCAAGTTACAATGGCACCAAAAAAAGGCACTTATGACCATTTTTCACACTTCTGAACATCGGAGCATCCCCATGCTTATGTAAGCAAAATTTGGACAGACTTGGCAACTGACTCGTATTTATGACAATTGCAGGGTCCTGGGGTTTTGTGATCCGCTTTTGTGACCTTCTGACAAGCCAAATCAATGGGAAAGCCACAGTCACATAACAACCGTGGGACTAACTTAGCAAGTGGAGTGATCCGCTTAACATCTGTGGCAAGAGATGTTGTAAAATGAGGCAAAATTCACTTAACAAATACAGTATTTCTCTTAGTAACAGAAATGCTGGGCTCAATTGCGGCTGTAAGTCGAAGACCACCTATGCAGCCTAAATCTGCCAATCTCAATGAATGCAATAGCCAGATAGGATATTCAGGGTGCCTCTGGAACTGAATTTCTGAGCATACGATGACCAAGATTTACTGCATTATTCAAAATTACAGGAAGATGCAGTAGATACGCCACGGTGTTGATCTGTATTAAAAACATACTCACCAGTTCCACATCGGAAGGTACATTCAATCCCAAAGGGGCGATAAAGGGCTCTTCGTTTTCTTCTACGCTTTCGGCCTTGGATACAGCCACTATAAATTAGAAGAAGATAAATGGCTATCATGCAAAAACCTCTCTTGTATAAACGGAACACAAACAAAACATCAGGTTAAGCCTCCCTTCTTGGCAGTCTAGTTTTCCCCCCATCTCCCATCTGCGTATTTCCAGGCTGCGTTTGCCGATTTTGTTTCACGGCCTCTGTTTATTGGGTTAAGCCTGCCTCTACTGAAGAAGACAAGCACGGGTTTTTTTTTTTTTTGCTAACCTGACGGTATAACTATCACTTAGGAGACCAAGACACATGGCAGGATCAAGCCTTAATACGTCTCGGCAAAGTTGATGCTGCAGATGTTCTACCTGAGCAACATACCAGGGAACATCGCTTGAAGAACCAGAAACCAATTAAAAGAAGAGTCTTTGAAGAGCGTACACCAGTGATGCAGACATTAAGAAGCATTGGAAGGATACAGGCAGCGGGGAGAAATCCATCCAAGGAGCTGCTGATCCAGTTCTACAGGGGAATTATTGAGTCTATCATCTGCACCCCTATAACTGCCTGGTTTGGTTCTGCAATCCAACAAGACAGACACAGACTTCAGAGGATAATTAGGACTGCAGAGAAAACAATGGCTACCCACCTGCCTTCAATCGAGGACCTGTATACTGCACGAGTCAAAAAGAGGGCTGTGAAAATATCTACAGACCCCTCACATCCCGGATATAAACTTGTTTCAACTCCTACCCTCAAAACGACACTACAGAGCCCTGCACTCCAGAACAACTACACACAAGGACAGTTTTTTCCCAAACGCCATCGCTCTGCTAAACAAATAATTCCCTCAACACTGTCCAACTATTTACAAAGTCTGCACTACTATTACTATTAATCTTCTCATCCTTCCTTTCACCCATCCCCTCCCACTTGTGACTGTATGACTGTAACCTTGTTGCTTATATCCTAACTATTTATATTGACTGTTTCCCAGTATGATTTGATTGCTGCTTGTACCCTATGACTATTATTAAGTGTGGTACCTCATGATTCTTGACGAATGTGCCTTTTCGTTTATGTACACTGAGAGCATTTGCACCAAAGACAAATTCCCTGTGTATCCAATCACACTTGGCCGATGAAGAATTCTATTCTATTCCATAAAAATCTTGGTTACGACTATCAGACTGCAGACTTTTCCTTTCTCGCTGTCAAGAAGATAAATCCTTGATGCATGTATTTACACAACCAGCTTCTGGTTTTCGAGATAATCTGTATCGCCTTGCTAGATTGATTCTCAGGAGTAACTAGGCAGCTCACTGGGATAACGACATTTCATTCATTAATGTCTTTTCTCCGATATCTGGGTGGCTTGTTTTTACAAATCAGTAGCTATAGCTTAGCCACTGAAAATGGACGAAATTGTTCAGCTTTTTTTTTTAAGTTGGCAGCATTCTTTTTCCCATCCGCAAGTTATCCCAAACCCTCGAAAACTGGCTAAAATCACACTGCCTACATCCATTCTGTACAGAATTTGGATGGGGGAATCTTAGGGTAGGTCTAATTCTTGTTTTATAGAATAGAATACAATGAGAGTTGGAAGGGACCTTGGAGGTCTTCTAGTCCAACCCCCTGCTCAGGCAGGAAACCCTAAACCATTTCAGACAAATGGCTGTCCAGTCTCTTCTTAAAAACCTCCAGTGATGAAGCATCTGCAGCTTCTGAAGGCAAGCCATTCCACTGATTAATTGTTGTGACTGTCAGGAAATTCCTCCTTAGTTCTAGGTTGCTTCTCTCCTTGATTAGTTTCCACCCGTCGCTTCTTGTCCTGCCTTCAGGGGGCTTTGGAGAATAGCTTGACTCCCTCTTCTTTGGGGCAGCCCCCCAAATATTGGAACACTCCCACCCTGTCACTCCTAGTCCTTCTTTTTCATCAAACTAGCCAGGCCCAGTTCCTGCAACTGTTTTTCATATGTTTTAGCCTCCAGTCCCCTAATCATCCTGGTTGCTCTTCTCTACACCCTTTCCGGATCTTCAACATCTTTTTTACATCATGGCGCCCCAAACATCTAGATATCCAAGTAGTCCTCAACTTATAACAGTGTGTTTAGTGATTGTTCAAAATTAAAATGCACTGAAAAAAGTGACTTATGGCCGTTTTTCAAACTTATGACCATCGCAGCATTCCTATGGTCATGTGATCAAAATTCAGATGCTTGGCAACCGATTCATATTTATGACGGTTGCAGTGCCCCAGGGTCATGTAAATGGTTTTTCTGGCCTTCTGACAAGCAAATTTAATGGGGAAGCCAGATTCACTTAACAGGCGTGTGACTAACTGAACAACTGCAGTTTCACTCAACAACGGTGGCCTGAAAGGTCGTAAAATGGGGCAAAAGTCACTTAACAAAAGTCTCACTTAGCAACAGAAACGCTGGGCTCAATTGTGGTCATAAGTCGAGGACTCCTCATGGTAACTCTATAAATTAACTCATTAATTCACAGAGTGGTACGCTATATCCTCTTGATATAGTAGTCCATCGCTAGATTAACTCTGTTAAAATTAGCTTCCTGTGTTAGATTTTTAAACAACCGCAGGGAAGAACTGGGATCAGAAGAAAATATACAAAGCCACATTAAAACTCAACTTCTCTCTCTTCTCAGTTTCTCCGGAGCAGGTGGATACAGCATCAAAAGGACTAGGGGAAGATTAAGATGGATCTACTTAACAACTCGGGGAGATGTTCTGCCCTCACTTAACACCAGACAAAGCAAATACAACTTTCTGATCTATCCCGGTATCAGTGGGGTTGTAAATTCTTTTCTACAAATTCTGAACGGTTAATTATTAATGCAACTCCCCGTCCCGCATTTAATCTGGGAGAGCAATCTCAGAATTGTAATTCAATTACGGGAAAGGGAAGGCAAGCCGCAGATTCCACACGAGCGCCGTGTGTGCTTGCGCACAGGGGATATGTGGGTCAAATTCACTTCCCCCATACAAAGCAAGTCCTAATGGCTCTCGACAATCGTAATGTACAGTTCCAACTAATGCCTACGGCAAACAAATCGGCTCAAATGTAACCGTAATTCTGCGGTTGCAGAGGAAGTAGGATTCCATACAGCACTGCCTTTTCCTTACCCCAAAGTCTCCGGGGACTACCAGCCATACAGAAGACAAAGCAATTTAACAACTGTCTTATTTTTTTTCCCCCATTTATTTTTAAACATTTCGTGCAATGCTGTTTTTCTACTCCCACTGTCACTGGAAAAAGAAGAAAAAAACTCATTTTTTTTAGAGAAGACAGCTAAGCTCACTACAGGGGAGTTGTTTTAATGATCTGACCCAAGAACATCTGTTTCTCTTTGGTGGCACCGGAAAACCCGTGTGATCTGACACTACAGTAAGCCTCAATATTACCAGTCTTAAAAGCATTTTGAGTTTCTCAAAGAGCAACAGGCAAACATCGCACATTAATTATGTAGTAGCTACCACACCACCTGTTCTCCCTACACTCAAAACTGGATGGATCTGGGCCACCCGAACTGCCAGAGGAAACGGATCATCATTCAATTTTAATTTGCCAAGAATCCAGCAAAAAAGGATAACGTGACATTTGTAATCAAACACCATTCCTTGCGGTATGACTGCATAAGCAACTGGTGGTGTGTGTTTTATTTTGTTATATTTATTTAACCAACCACATTGTGCCTATTACGCCGCACAGAAAAGCAGTGATGAACAACATCAGTTACTTGGTAAGCAACAATGAATTGAAAATTGGACTTTGCCACGATGCAGTTGTTGTGGTTCGCTGGCAGCCTGTGCAGACGGCAGCGGAATTGGACAGTGGGGAAGAACGGGGTCCAGTCCGGGAGTCTGGGGAGGACTCGGACAAAGGTCCTGTGTTCGATGCAGAGATGAGGCCAGGACCCTCTGGGAGTTGGGGTGCTAACTCCGGAACCTCCGGAGTCTGGCAGCAGCAAGGCAGAGGAACAAGGGGAGCGTGTGTGCAGAGCTGCCAGAAGGCAAGAGCAGCTGAGAAAAAAAAGGAGTAACTTGGAGGAGTTGGATGTGATTGGCCTTCCCCTAAGTTATAAAGGAAATGCAAAGGTAGAGAAACCCGTGCAGGAAGCAAAGTCATTCGTTCTGTTTGGATTAAACCTTGAAGCTCTGTGTGGACTTCGTACTTCAGTTGTTATTTTACAGTTAATTTGGCACTTTAGTTGTTGGCAGCAGTTCAAAGGAGAGAAAGATGGGTGCTTATGTCGAGGGACTGTTTGGGACTCATTACCGGCTGGGAATGAACATAATTCCCAGCAATGAAATAAAACAAGAGTTATTTTGACTAAGCATATGCTTAATTACAGTCTCAGGAAGCCTTGGTCAGAACAACAATCTACATCCTGTAAAGCAGAGGTTCCCCAAACCATGGGCCACTGCCCACTACCAACCAGGCCATGTGAGTGGAAGGCTGGCACCTGCCCACAGCCCGACTCCCACAAGAGGTAGACACTGGCTCTCACAGCCCCCCCCCCATGAGGGGCAGGTACTGGGACTCGCAGCCCCAAAGCTCACACAAATCAATCTGTGCAAGCCTGTACCTGCACTTCTCCCCCCCCCAAATCATCCCCCCCACAACGCCAGGTCACCAATGGTGAGAAAGCCATGCCCCCAAGTATTTGAAGCAACAAGCAAGACTATTTCAGGGAATCCAAAAAAGACGTAATTAGAATGAGGGAGGTTTCACTTTCTTGGTTGGTTTTAAAAGGATTGAGTAAGCTAATGCACTTGCTTGCATTACTCATTTTCATGCCAGTTGCAAGCTAGTTAAATATACATTTTACACTTGAAAGTCAGTTAGGTCTAGTAGTTAAGGCACTACGTTAGAAAGCTGGAAATCACAAGTTCTAGTTCCACTTCAGGCATGAAAAGTGGCTGTGTGAATGGGCCAAACACCAGGAGACGGTGAGTTCTAGTTCTGCCTTGGGCATGAAAGCAGGCTGGGTGACTTTGGGCCAATCACCAGGAGATGGTGAGTTCTAGTTCTGCCTTGGGCATGAAAGCAGGCTGCGTGACCTTGGGCCAAACACCAGGAGACGGTGAGTTCTAGTCCCACCTTAGGCATGAAAGCTGAAAAGATATTTGTTTCCTATGCAGGTGTCCCCAAACTGAGGAATTCAATGCCCTTAATCAACAGAACTACAAAATCCTAGCCCAGCCAATACGATTTTTTTCCCCAAGATACACAAAGAAAGCGATTTTTCCAGAGAATTTCCCTTACCTTTGGCCTTGAACGGCTGTTCTTCTTCCTCAGTGGGTTCTGAGGGATCATAATAATCACTACTGTAGGTAAACCCCACTGCATTATAGGACCCATCTTCAGCCAAAGCTTCGCTCAGCCTCTTATATTCTTCCTCTTGAAGAAAAAAGCAACACACAATTAAAAAAGGGTGGAAACATTTAAATACAGCTAACAACACGTAATTCGCCCTAGCATTCAAACACAAACATTACAGCAAGCTGACCACATGAGTCACGTATGGACACTGATTTTCTGCCCATACAAAAAAAAAGGGCAGAAGATATGAGCTTTCTTTCTTCTTTTTGGGGGGGATGATGTTGGTTTATATTTTAAAAAAATTTCTCCTACTGAGATAAGCGTGAACGTCATTTCTACTCAAAACACAGAAGAAGAAAAAAAGAGATAGGAACTCTTCGATGATACGATACTGTTACAGAAGAACAGTTTAAAAGAGTGTGCTCAATGCTCAGCCTGCCCTCAAAACGTGGGCAGCAATTCTGGGTTGCTCTACAAATAAACTATCCTGAGGTCCTCAGATACGCAAAGATGCTCGTTTTTCGAATCCACTGGGTTACTGTCAAAATAATATCAGAAAGAGTGAGTATATAACGAGTGGGAAACAATTACTTTTTTTCTTTTTTCATTAAAAAAAAAAGTTACGTTAAGACTATTTTCAAAGGAGCAGGAAAAAGCATTTTTTTTTTCAATTCAACGCGTGTGCTATTCTCAGGAAATTGTCCTAGATTTTTATACCTTGCCTTGCCTCTTCCTCAAGCAAGTCTGTACGCAAGGCTAAATACCTCTCTTCGTCACAGAGAGCTTCGATTCGAGCTTCCTCTTCGGACAATTGGTAATCTCTGTTCCAGGTGGAATATTCGGCGTCGTATTCGGAAAGATCGTGCAAGTGGCCACGCCCATCGTATCTGCAACAGGAAGGGGAGGGTCAACCAAGGGACTTCGGGCTCAGCTTCCTGCCAAATCTATCAATACTTACCACCTATAATGGAAAAGAACCATCTACTGAGTTAAACGAGGGACCCATTAATCTGACTAAACACTCCTTGACCCACTTCCTTTAACAAGAGCAAAAACCAAACCCCTTTGGGAGTTACTGGTTACAATTAAAAGCGGACTATCTAACCGGCTAAAAAAGAGGAACCAGCTGTCATCCGTCCTTACCGTTTGTGGTTCAACCATTTAATGACCCTGGTCAACATATGAAACGGCTACGTAACAGAGGGAATTTTTATTTTATTTTTTTCCTGCAAAGGCAAATTACTTACATTTACACAAACCCAAGTACATAAATACCTATCCGTAAGAACCAAACGGTGGGCAATTCCTCGCTTCTTTTTCTGCTAGGCTTGCATTCTCAGAAGAAATCTTCACCAAAGAAACTTGGATCCATGGGAGGTAAAATCATGGCTAGGCTCGGCCCCTAGCTATGCGGCTGAGGAAAGAAGTCCTGGGTTATGTGATAGAGAGACATACATACATAGGAACAGCAACATTGGTGCAATTTAAGGAGGTTCTTTGCAGGAAACACTCGCCGATCCCCTGAACTACGTATCCATCATTTTATGTTGGGTGTTTATTTCATTTGGTCACTTTTTTTGGTGGTGGTGGGGAATTGTCTGTGTTTATAAGCTGCTTAAGTATTTCTTTGGGCTAATATATTTTTTTTTGCATAATCTGTGCAAGGCCGGTAATTAAAAGAGGATTAGATTGAGACTAAAATAGTTTTTATTTTCTTTGTGGCTGGGAAAATATGATCAGAAGAGAGCAACCAAATCTATTCCACCATTCTGAGAGGAATGTGGAATATGAAGTTTGGTTAAAAGGCTTGTTAGATGGAAACTAATGTAAGGAAGAAACTTTTTTTTTTTTTTAAACAGACTTGTGAATAAAAAGGCATTTTCTTCTAAGATATAATCCTCTCAATGTCATTATTGCTTCCTCGAAAAAAAAACAATTCCAGAGAGAGCAAGGTAAAAAAAACCCAAAACAACTGCTCTGAAAGAATTATCAATCAATAATTTAGAGCCAGTTTTCTATTATGACTAAATATATCAAACCTCCTTAATTTACAAATGTAATATAACAAAAGATCATGAGCATATGCATAGCTTGCTTCTACCATTTTTACAGTTTTCAGCTAACTTGCCCTATCAGAAACTGTGAGAGAGCATTGGCTGATATGTGCTATTGTTCTGACTGATGACCATGAAGCTGAATTATCAAATCAATGCTTAATTTACATTTTGATTTGATTCTGGGAAGCAACAAAATATTGCCACATAACCTAATACAAGACATATGTCATGTGTTACCAAGAGTACGTTTTTGTTTTAAATGTTTATAAAGAAAATTCATTTTAAGGTTTCGTTAAAACTCATTAACGAGTTTTGTATTGTCGCCGGTAGGATTTGGTTTGGGAATTGGGATCTTGTAAACTTATAAAGCTTGTGTAAAGCGAAAATGGAAGAAGCAAGCTCTAACAATATGCCACACACTCTTTTCAAACCAAAGCCTTCAGACTCTCTTTGCATTTACACTAGGGGAATTGTGCTAACAACAATGCCGTTTCAGTCCCTTTGGCTATCCATTTTTTCACTAAATGCCAATAGAAAACGCTTTGATCTTCCAAAACAATGAAATTACAACCAGACAAAGAATCACCTGTCAGTTTTAGCTTTAAATAGCAGGAGTCCCCATGCATAACAGCATTACAGGAACCATTATCTAAATTCTGTACCATTTTGTGGTAATAAAACGAGTTTCCATGAAGCTGCAAATACTATTAAACTAAACAGCTGGAACATCTATCTACAAATCAATGAAAACCAAGGTTTTTTGCCAGAAGCCATACAAGTGTAGCCAATACACGCGACAACTTCCATCACGCTAAAAGGCGCATTACTGCCCTAAGTGAATTAGAGTATTAGGAATTCGGAAACTAAGGTTCTACTTTGTCAAACGTCAAATTCCCTGGAGGATTTTAAAACAGTCAGCCACTAAACCTCAGTTTAACCTTCTCTACAGGACCATTACAAAGATTGCTACTACGCTACTCTGAAGGGGGTGGGGGGGGGGGGAGGAAAACCCGCAACAAAACGAAGACTCATGAATGAATTGTAGTAGGGAAGGATGAGAACGCAAGAATCACCTGTACAAGCCATTAACCTTGGAGTGTAGCTTTACATCTTTTATTGGAAACTCAGGCAGGAAAAAAATGACCTGGGCAAAAAGGTCGTACTGCGTAACAGATTGTGGGATTAACTTTACCACCCTAGAGAGTTATGTTTTTGCTAGGATAAGCATTCAGAGATGCAAATAGTCTTCCTTCTATTTGTAACAGGAGTCATTAAAGACTTTGGTTTGAAAAGAGGGTACTCCAACCCGAGTTTATATATAGGATCCACTCCTTCAAGGTGGAGGGAATGTAAACAACACAGCAATCCTCTGCCAAGGAGGAAGAGAACATGGGGAGGTGAGGAAGGGTCATCTAGATTTATCTGGATCAGATTAAGGCCCAACACAAAGCTTTCTAGATTTATCTAGATTAGATAAACCTTGGAGCTTTCTAGATTTCCAAAGGTGGCTTTGCTGGAATCTAAAATTTACAATTTTTAAAAATACGTGCTGTGCCTTGGCTAGCTCAATAGGCAGAATTCAAGGGAAGCTCTTAATCTTTTTTAAAAAAAGCTATTATAGAAGCCTTATCACGCCCAACTTCAGAGGAGTAGCCACGCTGGTCTCTTCCATCAAAAACCAAGCCACTTTAAAAGTAGGTAGATTTCATGGTCTAAAACCATTCAAATATGTGAAGGATTTGTTTTAGTGGGCGGTCTCAGTATTAAAACCACACGTTTTATACATAATTATTGTTCCTTTGAAAGCTGCTTTTACCAAATCAAACTTTCTACATGTGCACCCAAAAACTAGCAGCCTTTTTGGGGAGACATCTCTACCCAAGCATCTCTCATAAACAAACTGACATAGGTAAGTATAGTCCAAAACATGATTTCTGAAAGCTATTTCAGAAATTGTATTTGCAGATTTTTTTTTAAAGTTGAAAGGTGAGTTAGCACTTCCACTAGTAAGTTTTTTTTTAAGGTTACAGTATTTTATATATACAGTATTATATTTATGCCCTGATAGTACAACCAAGTGATGGCAAGATTTGTGATTCACCAAGAACTCGCAGTAGCTTGAAGCATGGAATTATATGAGATTGTTTACACAAAACCAAACACACTGTACAATATTATGTGGTTACAACAACCTAATACAGAGATTTTTTTTATTACTGGTAATCTTGGGAATTCCTTCTACAATAGTCAACAAAATTCATTTTTTTTAAGGTTTTCCCCCCCAATTTTATTGGAATTATGGGGCCTTGGCATCCATCTCCAACCTGGACAGATGGGCCAGTGGGAGTTGTAGTCCAGTATGTAGAGATCACTGGGGAGGCGGTGGATGATGGGAATTGTAATTCAACACATCACTGATGTGTTACCTATAGATTTATAACGCTGAACAACTAAATGGAAGTATTCGTTTAGCATAGGTTATCCAGAAGCAGCCAGGATGGGGGTTGTAATCCAGCATATGGCAAAACCATAAACGACAGGGATGGGAGATGTAGTCCAGCCTGTGTGAAAGCAGCCAGGGATGCTGGGCGGGGATGGGAGTTGCAGTCCAGGCTGACTGAAATCAGCCAGGGAAAACAGACGGGGATGGGAGTTGTAGTCCAACCTGCCTGAAATCAGACAGGGACACTGGATGGGAGCTGTAACCCAGCCTTGTGAAAGCAGCCAGGGAAAACAGACAAGAGATGGGGGAACTGCAACCCAGCCCTCTTCGTAGGAGAAGGCGGGGATAATAAAAGCCTTTCCTCGCCTGGGCCCTGCTCTCCCGAGTCCTGCTTGGCAGAGGATCCCCGGCAATTTCCCCCCCCCGCCTTTCCACCCTCCCCTCCCCAGAGAACCACCAGGGCCACAAGGAGGGCGAGAGGACCGTCAGAAGCAGTAGGAGAAAGAAGCATAACGAGAGCAGCGATAGTCGGGCGGGGGGGTTGCTGTGCACCGACCTATCGATCATGATGGAGGCCTCGCCCATCCAGGGGATCAGGTGGCGGCCTTGTTCCTGCTGGAGCGCCTTCTCGTCATCGCGGAACAGCTTGCAGGCGTAGCCGAAGACTAGCAGCTCCACGCGGCCACCGCCGACCACCCCGCCGCCGCCGCCACCGCCGCTCCCGCCTTCGCCGCCGCTGGGGCCGCTGGGCGAAGAAGCCGCCGCCGCCGCCGCTAACGGGAGCGTTCCCACCGCCCGTCCGGCAGGCGCCGCCGAGGCCTCGGGCCCGCTTGCCCGGCCGGCGTACATGGCCCGAAGAAGTCGCCGCTCGAAAACCGGAGGAGCAGGAGGAGGAGAAGGAAGAGGCCGCCCCGGAGTCGCCTCACCGCGACCCCGCGCCGGGCAGTGGCCACTGCGGCCTCCCTGACGCTTCCATCCGCCGCGAGAAAATGGCGGGCGTCAACTTCCGGTCCGAGGACTAGAACAACCGGAAGTGTTTCCTCGGCCCCGCAGATTCGAAAAAGACCTCCTCGGCCGATTCGTCACGAGCTGAGGCGGTTTGAGAGAAGGGGAAAAAAGCCCGAACCAGGCGTTTGAAGAAGCAAAGCGGGTTGTGTGGTTTTTGTGTAAAGAGCGAAGATGGGAATTTATTGAAGGTTTAAAAAAAAAAGACGCCGCGGGGAGGGGTGGCGAAAGTGCGAATCCCGAATGGGAAGTCTGGAGAGGAGCGAGGAGAGGAAAAGGGGGCGGGGTTTTAGTGAAGGGAGCGGGGAGGGAGAGGAGCAGCATCAAAGGTCTCCCTTGGTTGTAATGTGATAAAGAGTTGTAGATTATGCCATTATTTTGCTCTATTGTACTAAAAAAGACTCGGAATTCTTTCTTTCTTTCTCTCCCTCCCCCCTTTACTATAGACTTCCCTTTTTCCTCCCCCTGCTATTTTCAGAAACAGAATAGAGCTGGGACAGGGGTGGGATTCAAATTTTTCAACAACCGGTTCTGTGGGCGTGGCTTAGGTGGTGGGCGTGACTTGGTGGTCATGTGATTGGCTGCACAGGGCCAACTCAATATCACTCACATGGAGGCCTCTCGTGACTGTGGGGATGCTGCAACAGTCATAAGTGTGAAAAACAGTCATAAGTCACTTTTTTCAGTGCCATTGTAACTTTGAATGGTCCCTCCACACAAGCAAAGTACCAGCAAACGAGCAAAAAAAAAACTCCAGAGAAGTTCCTGAGACAGGAAGTCTAGTCCTGCCAAGCATGTAATAAGGGTTAACAGAGAGGGAGTTTTTGTAAGCAACACCAGAATGTTTTCTTCCTGCCTTCCTTACAGGATTAGCCCAGTAATTTCTTCTCACAACGGGTTCTCCAAACTGCTTAGAATGTTAACAGCTGGTTCTAGCAAATAGGTGTGAACTGGTAGAATCCCACCCCTGGGAAGGGACCTTGGAGATCTTCTAGTCCAGCCCACTGCTCAAACAGGAGAACCTATATGATCTCAGAGAAGTGACTGTCATCTATCTATCTATCTATCTATCTATCTATCTATCTATCTATCTATCCATCCATCCATCCATCCATCCATCCATCCATCCATCTATATCTCTATATGCCTATATCTACGTCTACCTATCTACCTACCTATGTATTGTTGAAAGAAATATCCTTCTGGGTTCAGCTCCAAGTGGGGAAAAAGACACTGGAAACGTGGAGGCTGTTTGGAAGGTTTAATGGTGGACAGGACCACATGGCCTGGTCCACATACAAACACCTGCGAAAACCTCAGAAAACACACACACACACACACACATATATTTGTATATACTGTATATATGATAGATGGATATAAAATCCCTTCTTACATTCAGTGGGCTGGCCTTGCACTTAAAAGCTGCTTCTTGATTGGACGATTGTAGGTTCAGCCGATTTGCAAATATTGGCACTCAAACTCTGCATCTAATGCCACTTCGCATTTTCAAAGCCTGCCAAAAGCACAATGTTGACTTAGGAACAAATTTCCATTTAGCCCCCTATGCTTCTTTTGTACCTTTTGTCCTCTGCTGAATTGTTTTCCTACCTGCTTTGGGGGAAAAAAAAGGAAAAGAGAAAAACGGCTGTTTTGGGGAAGAGCAGAAGGGCAGGATAAATTCCACTTCTTCTCCTGGGTAATAGGAGGAAGTTGAAATAAATAGAACGGGTTGAATCACTGCAGCTTATACTGCATTGGGGAGGCCACGCTTGAAATACTTGCGTCCTCCTCTGGTCCCCATGATGTAAAAAAGATGTTGAGAGCCTAGAAAGACAGAGGTGGTATTCAGCAGGTTCTGACCAGTTCTGGAGAACCGGTAGGAGAAATTTTGAGTAGTTCAGAGAACCGGAAAATGCCACCTCTGATTGGCCCCACCCCCACCTGTTCTCTGCCTCCCATTGAGTCTCAACTGATCGGCTGGAGACTGGAGACTAAAACATACGACGGACAGTTGCAGGAACTGGGCATGGCTAGTCAGATGAAGAGAAGGACGAGGGGGGACAGGAGAGCAGTCTTCCACTATTTGAGGGGCTGCCACAGAGGGGATGAGGGAGTCAAGCTATTTTCCAAGGCACCCGAAGGCCAGACAAGCAATAATGGATGGAAACTGATCAAGGAGAGATTTAACCTGGAAATAAGGAGAAATTTTTTGACAGAACAATCAAGCGATGGAACAAGAAGTTGCCTTCAGAAGTTGTGGGAGCTTCTCCACTGGAGGCTTTCAAGAAGAGACTGGACTGCCATTTGTCAGAAATGGTGTAGGGTCTCCCGCTTGGGCAGGGGCTTGGACTAGATGACTTATAGGGTCCCTTCCAACTCTGATTATCTTGTTATCTGGCTGGGTCTTCTTTGGTTGCCCTGCACAGGAGAACGGAGCTGGAAAGCAGGTTAGTGGGGTGGGGAGGGAATGGGGATTTTACAGTATCCTTCCCCTGCCATGCCCACCAAGCCACACCCACCAAGCCATGCCCACAGGTCCCATCCCTGCATCGGTCCTCTCCAGACTCCCTGACTGGTTCCCTTTCATCCTCACTGTCCGATACCGCTGCCATCTGCACCGGCTGCCGGCAAATCACAACGAAAGTAATGGATGGAAACTGATCCAACCCAGAAGCGAAATTTCCTGACAGTGAGCACAATTAACCTATGCAATGGTTTGTCTCCTGGCATTTTGGGTGCTCCATCACTGGAGGCTTTTAAGAAGAGACTGGACAGCTCCATCCAACATTTTTTTTTTTAAAGAAGAGACTGGACAGCCATTTGTCTGAAATGGTATAATGTTTCCTGCTTGAGCAGGGGTTGGACTAGAAGACCTCCAAGATCCCTTCCAGCCCTGATATTCTATGATCTAATTCTTTCAAGATCAAGGAAGAATTGTGGAATAGTGTGAATGTAGAGCTGCTCCCACTTTCTATATTTGAGATTTTCCAAACTCTTTTTCCCCCCCCGCTTCCAATCACATCTTCTCGCCATCCCTTAGCCTGCTAACTATTTCAAGCAGGAAGAGGCACAATGAAATTCACCAGCATGGCTCTGGAGTGTCACCTGCGTTGATCAACCTCCAGGAAATGTAGTTTCCTTTGAGCTATGTCTGAACTATCCCTCTCCGGAGTGTTGCTGAATTAAATTCTCTGCATTCTTCTAACTAGGGACTTAGAAAGAAGCGACCTGCAAAAAGCCACGGTTTAAATATTGTACTAAGCCGCTTTCTTTTTGGACAAGCAGAATGAAAACCACCAGTGTAAATAGGATGATGATGATAATGACAAAGTCGCAACAATGGTGCATTGGACGATCTGCAAGAAATATCATTTGCTTGTAAGCAAGGACTGGTGGGACCATAAAATAGAAAAAGTCATAGAAAATGAGACATTAAATTGTTCTGGGACTTCAGAATCCAGACAGACAGGCACTTGCCACATAACACCCCAGACTTAACAGTTGGTGATAAGAAAGACCAAAAAGTGGATGTGGCAGTACCTGGAGTTAGCAGAAGAGAAAAGAAAGTACTGGAGAAGAAGACAAAATACAAAGACCTACAAATAGAAATAGAATGACTATGGCAAAGGCAAACAAGGGTAGTACCAATAGTCATAGGTGCCTTGGGTGCAGTTCCCTAGTCAACTGGAGCACCACTTGAACACCATTGCTGGCATTGACACATTTACCATCAGTCAATTGCAGAAGGCAGCTTTACTTGGATCAGCTTCCATCCTGCGGCGATCTCTGTTAACACCGTCAAACATCCAGATTTGCCTATTCCAGGTCCTTGGTAGGTAGACAAAAATGCCAAATCCAGTCGGACCATCTGGTTGATTGTGTGATTAATAATAATAATATTATAATCCTGAATTTATCTGACTTGAATACCCCGATTCCACAAAAAACCACCATACTTGGAACAGCTTATATCCTCCGACACTACCCGAATAGTTCCTAGGTCCTTGGTTAGGACTCAAGCTGTTGAGCTACCAACCAGCTCCAAAAGCTGTGAATCTCACTAAAGATTAAATAGTAATAGTAATAATACAAACTTGAGGACTTGGAAGTTGGATCAAGATGCCAAATACAGCCTCAACACCTGGCTGACTGTGCAGTTAATTGGCTATTACCTATTGAACCATCTCTGAATACTGTAAAATATAGAAACAATAAAAGGCAGTGTGCTACAAAGTAGAATAAAAGGCACAATTGTAGGAAAACACAAATCATTACTCCATTCAGATATGATAACCACTTATGTAGTTCTCAGCTGGCTCTTTTGTTCAGATGAAGGCCATATTATATGTAATTTTGAGGTTCTGACCGCACATGTCAAATAATATGCTAGAAAAACCTTTAGTTGTCCAACTGCCCTGTCATATTCCTGGAGTTTTTTTTTTAATTTTTATTGGTTTTTAAAAACAAATATAAACAAACAAAACATAAAAACATCAAGCTATCTTCCATATGTGTACATACAGTGTGCCGGTTGGTTTACAAATTGTTTTGTGCTTCCATTTCGTAGTCTTTAATTACAATTGCATTGCATATAATCTCATATTTTCAATCAAAAATTAAATACCTTAATATCATTATTAATCATTTGGCTATACTTTAATTCATTCATGTTTTACAAGATAATCATAATTTACTTAGTTTATTTTATAACAGTTCATATTATCATCCCAAATCTGTCCTAAAATCATTTTGTAGATATAATAAAAAAGAAGTACATCTTTATATATTTATTTTTTTCTAAAAGTCTACATATTTCATTACTGTATTTTATTATCTAACCATTGATAGAAAAGATCCCAAATTTTATAAAATTGTTTATCCTCTTGTTCTCTAATTTCAAATGTAATCTACTCATTTCAGCACATTCCAATATTTTCTTAATGATTTCCTCCTGTGATGGTATTTTCTCATTTTTCCAGTTTTTAGCAAATACAATCCTAGCTGCTGTCAACACGTTTACAATCAGGTATTTCAAGTCTTTACTATATATTTTAGGTAAAATTCCCAATAAAAATATATCTGGTTTCAAATCTATATGTTTTTTCGTCATTTTTTCCAACCACATGTGGATTTTAGTCCAGGATTTTTTAGCATTCGCACAAGTCCACCACATATGGTAATATGAGCCAAGTGTCTGATGACATTTCCAACATTTTTCGGATTTATTCTTGAACATTCTTGCTATTCTTGTTGGGGGAAAATGCCACCTGTAAAACATCTTATACAAATTTTCTTCCATATTCCTGGAGTTTTATGGCTGTTGGGAACAGAATCGCCTTCATTTATCTAATTTCTCAAGTTTTCCCTTTGATCCTCTAAGTTTTAAATTTTCTCTCTCTCTATCCCACAGTTACTAAGATGATAGTGTAGGGTCAGCTAAACCTGTTAGGAAGAAACACAAAGCTTTTCATTCCCTATTTATTAATGAATCGTATTTATAAGGCCGCCCATCTCACGCAATGCAGCTTTGGGCAGCCTACAAAAATGACACCAACAATTTTGAACGCATTCAGAAGTGCCTTCTGTTAGGGGTTGTCCTCCTTTTGACCTAATGTGTTGCTCCTTGTTTATTCATTTGTTCATTCTGCAGATCTGAGGAGGCTGTTCATCTTAATCAAATAATTCCAGGCAGTTAACAAGGCACACAATCAGAAGCGTGCATATTGAAAGAACGATTGAAAAGCACCGGTTAACAACAATCCTGTCTGCATTTGTAAGGGCTTGCAAATAAAAGTGTACAAAGTTTGTAGGAAAAAAAGAAAAGAAAAATATTAAAAAATTGCTATCGAGTTTGTACTGAATTTGTTGACAATACTTTCTTGCCTTTGGGGTTCCTTTGTTTGACAATGAATGGTGCACCAAAGACACTGTTTCTGTATACATAAAAGCATAAAACACTTGTTTCATAATTATATTATGACACACACACCCCGCCCTCTCTGTTCGGGTTTGTCTTTCAGCTCTCTTATGACTGCAGTTGCTATGGAAACATTTGAACTTCATGCCAGACACCCCCCTTGCTCATTTTAGACTGAGAATTTTGGCTTCCGGTGAGCAAGCAAAGGTTTTTATGGAGTCCATCAAGTCGAGGCACAAACTCTTTCCCTGTGGGTTTGTCTGCACGTGTACGTTCACAACAATTAATATTTTGTCTTGCGTGTTCTTTGCATACCCTGAAAGGCAATTAAACAAAAGAATCTTTCCTCTTATAGAAGAGCCAACCCCAAGCAAAATAAAAATAAAAATGCAATGCCTCCAGAAGTTATGGATGCTCCATTACCGGCGGTTTTTAAGAAGAGTTTGGGCAGCCATTTCTCTAAAATGGTAGAGGGTTTCTTAAAGTCTGTAGAGATTCTCCGTCCTCCAGATCGTGGTTGTCCCAAAGCTGCTTTTTCAGGAGGCAACTGGACTTTCTTGTTTGTTTGTTTTCTTTTGAGTACAATTCACTTCTCCTCCAAGAAGCTTCTTCAGCTCTGACTGGATGGTGGGGAATGGAAGGGTTTATACTCCTTGCAGACAGCTGGTCATTTGCATCCTTTTGGAGGGTCGTTGAGGCCACTTGGAGGTTTATCTGTGTCCTCAGGGTCGCCTGAGGGATGCAAATGGTTCCTGTAGTCTGCAATTATTCCTCTGGAAATATAGGATTTCTTGCTTGAGCCGGTGGTTGGACTAGATGACTTCCAAGGTCCCTTCCAGCTCTGGTAAAGGTAATCTTCTACTTACGACTACGGTTACACCCAAAACCTATGTTGCTAATTGAGACATTTGTTGCCCCGTTTTATGACCTTTCTTGCCACGGTTGCTGAGTGAATCCGTGCAAGTTGATGAGTTGGTTACCCGGTGGTGAAGTCAATACGGCTTCCCCATTGGCTTTGCTTGTCAGAAGGTCGCAAAGGGCGGAATCACGTGACCACGTGACACTGTGCGATCGTCATAAAGACGTACCAGTTGCCAAGTGGGTGGATTTTGATCCTATGACCACGGGGATGCTGCAACAGTCGTAACTATGAAAAAAAAAGGGCAACGAGTCACATTTTTCAGCCCTGTTGTAACACTGAATGGTCAGTAAATGAATTGTTGTAAGTCGGGGGGTTTCTGTTCCGTTTTGAGAGAGACAGAGACAGAGACAGAGAGAGGGGGAGGGAGGGAGAGAGAGAGAAAGAGACAAACAGAGACAGAGAGGAAGGGAGAGAGATGGACAGAGACACAGACGGACATAGAGATATAGAAAGAGACAGAGACAGACAGATAGGAGGGGAAGGAGGGAGGGAAGGACAGAGAGACTGAGAGAGAGACAGACAGGAGGGGAATGAGGGAGAGAGAGACAGAGAGAGAGAGACAGAGAGACAGACAGGAGGGGAAGGAGGGAGGGAAAGAGACAGAGAGAGACAGAGAGGAGGGGAAGGAGGGAGAGAGAGAGAGTGAGACAGAGAGGGAGAGAAACAGAGAGAGAGGGAGACAGAGAGGAGGGGAAGGAGGGAGGGAGAGAGACAGAGAGAGAGAGAGAGACAGTCTGAGACAGAGACAGAGACAGAGAGACTGAGACAGAGAGGGAGAGAGACAGAGACACAGAGAGAAAGAGACAGACAGAGACAGGGAGAGACAGGGAGAGAGACTGAGACAGAGACAGAGACAGAGACAGAGAGAGAGAGAGAGAGAGAGAGAGAGAGAGAGAGAGAGAGAGAGAAATCCAAGTCACACTTATAAATAATGACTGGTTTACTATTCAATTCATGACTCTAATATGTTTGAGTTTACGGTAGTTTGGCGTATTTCTGATTGCATACATTCATAGCTTTGCTCATCAGGATGTAAGCCATCCGTTCACTAACATGGTTAAAAGCACAAGGGCGCATTCCTAACGTGATTCCAAATTAAATCTTCTCTCAGACCCTGGCCATTGCCAGCTGTTCAGAATCAATCCTACCTTGGCAGTAGCATATTTCTAGCCTGTCTCTCAGATCCATTAAGAATAACAGCTCCTGAACAATAAAACAAATTTCCTTCCATTCATTAAGTAGAGTGAATCCGTGGCATACGCTATGGGCCCGATATAACTCTCCAGAGACTCCAGCGCCAAGCCATTACTCAACTAACTAATTAACTGACCAAATAATGTAATTCCTATCTGTTTTTTAATTGTCATTTTGCCAGACCCTAAAGGAGCGGAGTTGGTTTCTTTCCATTATTATTTCATGTGTCATAAAACACTCGTGTGTTTGAGCCAGGTTAGAATTTTAGTGGATTAAACATGGTGGCAGAGAGAGAGAGAAAGAGAGAGAGAGAGAGAGAGGAGGAGGAGGAGGGGGGGGGAAGGGAAAAGGGAAGAGAAAACAAAGAAGGAAGGAAGAAAAGGAAGGAAGACAAGGAAGGAAGGAAGGAAGAAAAGGAAGGAAGGAAGGATGGAGTGAGGGGGAGGGGGGAGGAAGGGAGGGAGGAAGGAAGAAGATTAAATATTTATACAATGCTTTATACAATATTTATACAATGTATAAATATTTATAAATATTTATACATTTTGAGGTAACTTTCAAGGGAAAAGTAGTTTAACTAGAAATCCAGCATTTTTCAATATGTGAAAAGATGAATTGTGTTTCTGGTTGTTTGTAGGCCTAATGGTGCTAATTCCCAATAGACATCATCTAATCTCTCCTGCTTTCCTTTTCGGTGTACCTCCTCTCTAATATAGCATAAGACCATTAAAGAATTAAGGTTTTTTTTTTAAAGTACATAAACAATATGTATATAAATAATGGTAGCTGCTGCTCTATTGAATAAATTTGTTTTTCAGATTGATGGCTTTGCAATCTGAATCTTCTACCCTCTTCCTTTAACTGAGCACCACTAGTGATTTATTAATGCAAGCAACAAGACCTGATGTAGGCTATATAAGGGCAGACGATCTGCAAGCTTCTACCAGGTTGGCTGGCAAGTCTTCCTTTCAGGCAAACCCCACTGCTGACATCTTACTCTTCAAAATGACCTCAGGTCCTTTGCAACATACAAACTCAGGGTCACCTGGAACACCAGAGAAGATTTGAGTCCTTTCAACCCGTCAAGGTTGTGATTCTGCTCTCCAAGGTGCTGAAGCCCTATTTCCTTTCAGCACCTTGGAGAGCAGAATGCAACCTAGAGCAGAGCTCTCCAACCTTGGCAATTTTAAGACTTGTGGACTTCAACTCCCAGAATTCCTCAGCCAAGCTGGCTGAGGAATTCTGGGAGTTGAAGTCCACAAGTCTTAAAGTTGCCAAGACCCTTGATCTAGATGGATCTGCCCTTACGGGTAGTCCTTGACTTATGACCAAAATTGAGCCCTAAATTTCTGCTGCTAAGCACTTAAGTAACTTTTTGCCCCATTTTTCTATCGTTCTTGTCGCCGTTGTTAAGTGAATCATTGCAGTTATTAAGCTGGCAACATGGTCGCAAAGTGAATTGGTGCAGTTAATCACATGGTGGTAAATTGAATCTGGCCCCCTTGTGGACTTGTCAGAAGGTCACAAAAGGGGATCATGTGACCCCGGGACACTGCAACCATCGTAAATATGAGTCGGTTGCCAAGTATCTGAATTTTGATTATGGGGTTGCTATATTGGTAGTAAGTATAAAAAATGGTCATAACTCACTTTTTGCAGTGCGGCTGTAACTTCAAATGGTCACTAAACAAATAGTTGTAATTTGAGCACTACCTGTAGTCTTAAATTGAGGAGAACTCATAATCCTGTATCTCTCTGCCCTCCCCCAGAGTTTAGATTCTTTAACAGCCTGTTGCCATTTATCTAATTTTTTTATGGTAAAAGGCGTCCACCTTCCTTCATGTACAAACTGCATTAACCTCCAAGCCTATGAGATGCCTCCCCATACCTGTGTTCCAGGTGAGGCCTCCCATTCCAGGAGACCTTCTCCTCCTCCTCCTCCTCCTCCTCCTCCTCCTCCTTCCCCTTCCCCTTCTTTTTCTTCCTCCTCTTCCTCCTCCTCGTATCCACTGCAAGATGAAGACCCCTTCCACATCTTTCTAAACAATATGGGCCTGAGCTTTATTTAGCCAGTTGGGTCTGCCATACTTGCTGATGTCATCAGTCCATCTTGTTTTAGGTCTCTTTTGTGGATGCTTTTGATCAAGTGGGATCCATTCCATGACCACCTTGGCCATCCTGCCCTCAGTTCTTCTTATGTGACCAGCCCATTTCCATTTCCATTCTTTGACTCTCTTGATGGCATCATTTACTTTTGTTTGTTCTCTAACCCATATGCAAGTCTTTCTCTCTTGTCTTGTCATGTTGAGCATCAATCTTTCCATTTCTGGCTCTAGGGGGTGGTGCTCAATTCCGTTTCAAAGCCAAAGAGCCAGGGCTGTCTGAAGATGACTCCGTGGTCATGTGGTCGGCATGACTAAACACCGAAGGCACACAGAATGCTGTTCCCTTCCCATCAAAGTGGTCCCTATTTTTCTACTTGCATTTTTACATGCTTTCGAACTGCTAGGTTGGCAGAAGCTGGGACGAGTAATAGGAGCTCAGTCCGTTACGCGGCACTAGGGATTCGAACCACTGAACTGCCAACCTTTCTGATTGACAAGCTCAGCCTCTTAGCCACTGAGCCACCACGTCCCTTCTTAAACACAGTACTCTTGAAAACCTTGACTCCTTTTTGGATGGGAAGAAATCCATAGAGATCTTGGGTTCACAGAGATCCTCAGAGATCAACTGTGGGATCCTCTCCTCTGTTTTGCCTGGGGAAAAAGCAATTAGTAGCCCTCCTAAATCACCCTGAGCTGTTATGGGACGTTAACTATGAATAAGTGGATCCATTGCTCAATGCCAGCATGGACGAGTTCCAGACACAGCCTGAATGCCTGATTCTGCAGAGATTTAAAATAAAATAAAGTAAAAACCAGGAACAACCATGTTCCTTTCATTTCTCTGCTTTTATTTCTGTATTGTTATACCATCCTCTCCCCGTTGATAGATCTTCAAGAGCTTCCCTACCGTCAGACCAAACAATTATGATAACACTGAATGTCTCATTATCAGGTGGAAAACATGACAAAATGACAAAGGGAACTGAATATTTAGGAGGACACAGAGCTGGGCTGTCTCTTGGTCGCTTGCCAGCTGATGCTCCTCTCCATCATTTCTTTTGTGGGGGAAGGGAGAGGCAGAATAACCAAAGAGATCTTCCAGGCAGGAAATGAGAGAGGGCAAAGGAAGTGAACACTGAAGTCATCCAAAGAGGAGGTCTGTTTTCCTCTGTTGTGGTGTGCCTCCTTGGCAAGGTTTATCTGTGTCCTCAGAGCCACCTGAGCGGTGCTTATGGTTCCTGTAGTCTGCAATTTTTTTTCCTCTGGAAAGCCTTTGCTCCTACCCCGCCCCGTTCCAAGGGTGTTCATCCCAAATTGTATAGCTAAAAACCTGTAGAGATTCTCAGTCATCCAGAGGTCTGATTGTCCTTCGGTTGTCCCAAAGGTGCTTGTCCAGGAACCAGCTGGATTTTTCTATCCTGCAAAAGCTGAAGCTTCATGGATGAAAAGCGAAACGTCTTCAATAGAAAAAAGTCCAGTTGCCTCCTTTATAAAGCACCTTTGGGACAGTCAGGCTGATGGGACCCACAGCGTGCTACCTTTGCCAGCACGAACGGGAAGGACCGATCACCCAAACTGCAACAGGCCTTGGTTTCTTAACACTGCAAAGCAAAAAAGAAAATGTCTTATTTAACCCGCTCTAGGGAAACATTTAATTAAACATGGACGGGTCTACAAACATTTCTCAAAACAGCCAAAGAACCTGGATGAGCTATTGCCTACCACCCAGTTTCCATGCATCTACAATTAGACTCCCCACTTTGACTTAAGCAGGAGGGGAGATGAGCAGAGGGTAGGTGTGTGGGTGCCATAAGCACTTATGTCTCCCGAACAACTGGAAAAACAAGAAAAGACTTTGTGTTGTCCCCTTCCTTGTTACTAGGGAACGGGTGAATCCAGGGACGTGTGGTACAATCTCTTCTTCTGCAGTGGCACGCAAAAACCTTCTGACATGCGAAAATTGTGGGCAGGCAGCCACATTAACTTTTAATAAGTTCCTCTGAGAGCAAGTAGAGAAGGAGACGAAAATCTTACTTTAACTTTATTAAAATCAAACGCACTCATGGCAACATCCAATACATGGCCTTAAGTCTTCTCGCTCCCCGCCCCCCTGGTAGACAACCAATAAAGACATGTGACGTTGACTGATCTGTGGCCTTCACACACACACACACACACACACACACACACACACACACACGCACACACACACCAGAAATAAACTCAGATATTCTAAGGTGGGCATCGTAATTTGATGACGAAGGTCCTTCAGCAAGGAAGACATTCGCATTAGTATATTGTAAATGGAATATTTGATTTGTTGCAAACTCCAGACAACTGATGCTTCTATTTGAACTCGAAATGGAGCATAATTTGCCCTGAGTGTTCAGTTGGGGTTTCCTGCATCAAGACCAGGGGTGGGTTTTGGCTGGCTCGGACTGGTTTGGGAGAATCGGTAGATCCGGTGATGATTTGATTTGTCCACTAGATTCATTTGTTGCTTTGTTCATGATGGGAAGCCATCTCTGATCTTTTTGCAGGATTTTTCTTGGTGCCTCAATGCTTGGTAGGCGAGACTCCGTTTTCGCTGGTGGAGGGCTATCAAAACAAACTATAAACAAAACCAAAGGAGACATCTTTCCCCTTTTGCATTTGAGCGTGCAAGAAAGGACAGGAAAGGAGAAAGGGAGAGAGGAAAGGCAAAGAACAAGACAGAAAGATGGGAAGAGAGCAAGGAAGGAAAAATAAGGAAAGAGGGGAAGGAAGAAGGAGAAGGAAAAGGGAAGGAAAAAAGAAGGAAAGGAAGGAAGGAAGATTATAATGAGAGTGAGGGAGGATCTGAGGTAAGTCCTGCCTTAGCACTTGGCCCCCACAGGTGCCCCCAATACAAGTTGAGCTGGCCATGCCCACCACACCCCCAGCCCCCAGAAGTCAAACAACCCTGAGGCAGCCCTCAATGAAATCGAGTTTTGACACCCCTGGTTTAGGGTATCTGATAGGCCTTAAATCAAGATATGTCTGCCTGCCCCGTTCCCCCTTAGTTGTATTGTCTGCTGGGTCAACCTTTAAGAAAGAAAAGATTGCCAAGCAGAAATATTAGTTTCATTCATCCCTTGGAAATGTCATCGTCTTCTCTTGGAGGAAAGGAAAACTAATTTCGCTGATGCTGCATCTGTTTTGTCTCCTCTCACCCTGATCTTTGATTGATGTTCTGTCCCTTAATATCTTTTGACCCAGTTAGCACCCTCTGGTTGACATTTTCTCATCTCTGCTTTCAAAGGCTTTGTATTGTAATCTCCTAGGCTCATCCTTCAGCTGACGTGAAACAGCAAACACCGTTCCTTTGAATAGCTCCATACAATTTTTCAACATCCGAAGATATATCTTCCTCTGCCCTGTCTTGAGTTGTCTAGGGTCCCTTGAGGACACAGCTGTTCCAGCTTGAAGGATCTCTGGGTAAACTCTCTTCAATCATCTTCTTTTAATGACCACATAATACCTTGCGGGGTGGAGTCTGGGCAACTGAATGTTTACTGGATGGATGCCTTTCCTGCCACCAATGCGGAGCTTTGTTCTGCAGATATATTCTCATTGTGCCCAGAGAGAGTAATATCTGCCCCTACCTAAGATCGAACTCACAGCCTCCTGATTGTGAGGTGAGAGCTCCCCCTCTAGGCCACTGCACCACTCTAAATAAACTCTCTCCAATGGGGTTGCTATATATGCCAAAGGATATATATGCCTGTTACCTTCCCACCAAAGTGGTAGCTATTTATCTACTTGCAGTTGCATGCTTTTGAACTGCTAGATGGGCAGGAGCTGGAGCAAGTGATGGGAGCTCACTCTGTTGTGTGACACTTCGGTCAAAAAAACAGCCCCAGCAACTGGAATTAGCCACCATCTTTATTACCCATCATATTGCCAGTAGGGACAAACAGCTAAAGATACTGAGCTGGAGACTTGACAGCCCAGATGCGAGACCAGAGCTCCACGCAATGGGGAGAGCTGTTTCTTGCTGTAGCTCTTGCTCACCTAGCAGTTCGAAAGCATGCAAAGACGAGTAGATAAATAGGTACCACTTCAGTGGAAGATAACAGCATTTTGTGCACCTTTGGCATATAGCCATCATGGACACATGACCATGGAAATTGTCTTTAGTCAACACTGGCTTCCTGGGCCAAGAAACGGAGATGAGCACTGCGCCCTAGAGTCAGACACAACTGGACAGGATAAATTGCTACCTTTAATACTGCCAGTATAGCATTTCTCATAATGCATTGTGTGAGAAATCCAAAAGGTGTCTAAATCCAATTCCTGAGGGCCTCCCCAAAAAAATCAACAGAGAAAAAAAGACAGATCCAGGGGAACTAAGATCAAGAAACTGAGGGCGGGAGAAATGCAGTTCTGGTACTGAAGTCCTTAAAAGCTGCATAAAGATTATGAATGTCTCCAAGCTTGCAAGACATAATGAATTGTATTTTGCCCAAATGCTTCATGGCAGTCTGGATTACCTTGAAGGGCTAATATATGGTGTCTTCAGTGGTGGGATTAAAAAAAAATTAACAATCGGTTCTCTGGCCTCATGAGTTCTTCCAACAGTTCCCCAAACTGCTCAGGAAGTCAACAACCGGTTCTGTTGAACCAGTGAAAACCGGTGGAATCCCACCACTGGGTGTCTTCTGAGATATTTTCTTGTCTACGTGGCTTAACAGAGTAACAGAATAACAGTGCTGGAAGGGAGGTCTTCTAGTACAACTCCCTGCTCAAGCAGGAAACCCTGTATTGTTTTAGATAAATTATTGTCCAATCTCTTCTCTAAAACCTCAAGCGATGGATCACCCACAGCTTCTGGAGGCGAGCCATTCCACTGGCTAATTGTTCTCACTGTTAGGAAATTCCTCCTTAGTTCTAGGTTGCTCCTCTCCTTGATTAGTTTCCATCCATTGCTTGTTGTCCTGCCTTCAGGGGCTTTGGGAAATAGGTTAACTGGTTCTTCTATGTGGCTTGGAAAGATCAGAACTATAGAAATAGGGACTTTTATTTTGTTTCTAAGATACATACCTAAATAAAAAAACAATATATTTTATTCACACACCTAATTACCTGGGAGTTATACATCGAGGTTTAGAAAATAAAATAAAGAGAATGCTTTTTATCTCATCTATCATCATGAAACATGGTTTGGTATTTGTTTTGTTTTTAACTCAAAAACTCTCATTAGGCCAAAGTTAATATTCTGCAAGTGTAGAATTTACGGGGGTGCTGGTGGTGGAAATACTCATTATTCCAACTATAATTTGCCTCACCAGGTAATTAGGAAGAAAACTGCAAGAAAACCGAGTCAAACATTGTCCTGAAACAGCACCAAAGGATGTTTGAGAACGTCAAGAGGAAATACTAGATTTTTTCAAATGGTTTTTTTTTTAGTGGGGGAGATGTCAGGTGCAAAGTATCCAGGCCATATGTTAAGATGCAATTTAGAAGATGCCCCATAACCAAGAATCTAGTCAACTAAAGTTCAATATTAAATTGGCACCAGATAAGAGTGAATGGAACTCAAGAGGGGCTCAGCTTACACCGTTTGTGGCAAAGTAATGACTCTAGGCTGATGACTTGTTTAACTCCACCCCCACTTCTGCCTGCTCTTCTCTAACATGAGGGCTTTGTATTTTAACAGATAACAGATAATCAGAGTTGGAAGGGACCTTGTAGATCATTTAGTCCAACCCCTGCCCAAGCAGGAGACCTTACACCATTTCTGACAGATGGGAGTCCAATCACTTCTTGAAAGACTCAAGTGATGGCACTCCCACAACTTCCAAGGGCAAGTGGTTCCATTGGTTGATTGCTCTCACTGTCAGAAAGTATCTCCTTATTTCCAGGTTAAATCTCCTTGTTCAGTTTCCATCCATCATTCCTTGTCTGGCCTACAGGCGCTTTGGACAATAGCTTGACTCCTTCCTCCTCTCTGTGGCAGCCCCTCAATATTGGAATCCTGCTTTCATGTCTCCCCTCGTCTTTCTCTTCACTAGACTAGCCAGGCCCAGTTCCTGCAACCGTTCTTCATATGATTTAGTCTTCAGTCCCCTAATCCTCCTGGTTGCTCTTCTCTGCACTCTTTCTAGAGTCTCCACATCTTTTTTATAGTGTGGTGACCAAATCTAGGTGTGATCTTACTACATGTTGTTAGTACCTCACTTGATTTTATTCATGTATTTTTTCCCTTTTACCTCCCCATCAATCTTGTCAGTCAATAGCCTATGCCAAAGCAGCAATTTGAAGTAAAATCCCAATTTTATAGCCTTTGACCGGATATTGTACCAGAGGCAGTATCCACTGACATTTAGCGCGGTCTCTTGAAAGAGGTTTCGAGGTCCCCATTCAATGATTGCGAAGTGAATCTGAAGTACCTCTTCAGATATTAAAGTTTTGGAAACCATCTCTTTCTTATTGAAGGGTTCACTTAATTCAAGAGGGATCACACTCTGTCTTCCCATAGAAGGAATGAGGCTGGAATAATAATAATAAAAAAAAACTTTATTATGAAGTGGTTCTTCACTCTAAAACAGCTGGAAAATTATCACTATTGGGTCAGCTAACAATTACGAACTTTGGGAGATAAGGGTTGGAGCACATGGTTTAGCAATCTCTCCTTCTTCCTCCTTCCCTCCCTCCTCCCATCTCAGAAAAGACAGAAAAAAATGAGTCCATTGCCCATACCAAGAGAGAATCAAGGAAAAATGAGTGCCGCGATAGGGACATTTTACCGAGTTAAGAATAAATCACTCAGTCATGAGGCATCATGACACACACACAATCTCAAGATTGATGGACAAAAGCTTTTTAAGTATCTCTCAACTGAAAAACCAGAAAGGTACTAGAAGCAGCAACATCTGTTGTATATTTAAACATCTATTTACATTTTAATCTTAGGAGAAATTTCTGAGTGAATTGTTGCCAAAAATCCTCGAATTCTTCCATAGTTAAAATACTTGCCTCCTGTTCTGCATTAGTGGGTCTCTTCTTTTCTTTTAATTATAACCTTAAGCTATTTCTAGTGTCCAGACTTCAAACTTCAGACTTATGATGTTTTTCTTCTAATCCACAACACTTTCCCATGGGAAGATTTCTTAAACTTAGAATCAAAACCTTCACATGTATACTTAATAGGGTTTTAAACCATCCACTGGAAGGATTCTTATAATTAGTTTCAACATCTTATTTCCAATTTATCTGGCCCCCTTCATCCATTTTAACACTTTCCAAAATTAACATTCTAATTATCCTTTTGCTGTTTCTTTCAGAATACTTTAAAAAAATGATTCTTAAACTTACGTGAAATTTATTTTGTTAAGGATTGAAAGAGAACCATCCATGGGATTGACATTTTGAAGGTTCTTAATTCCAAAAAGCAGTTAACTAGCCATTTCTAGAAGGTATTAGAAAATTTAGTGGGTGAGCTCAGTTTGAAGGCTTGGTCAAGGCTGACTTTGACAGTGTTCTAAAGCATAAAAAATTATCTGTTTGGAGCTGGGGAACTCCAGATTATCTGGGGAGGAATTTCAAGGCACCAAACCATTCATTGTTTCCTCGTTTAACCCTGAGATATTAGAAGACTGCTAGTCCTTCTCTTCACCAGACTTAGCCATGCCCAATTCCTGAAATCATTTTTCATATGTTTTAACCTCCATCCCCCTAATCATCTTGGTTGATCTTCTCTGCGCTCTTTTTAGAATCTCAACATCTTTTTTGTATCATGGCAACCAAAATTAGATGCAGTATTCCAAGTGTGCTCTTACAAAGGCATTATAAACCAGCATTAACACTTCACACTTCTGTCACAGTCACCAGTTCTGCAGAAAAGCAAAGTTGTCCTTAGTTTGCCATCACTTCCCTGGGAGTGAACCCTGCCAATATTAGGCCAAGCGCATCCATGTTGCGTCCCCAGTTTCCAGAAAAGTGTGCATTGCCTCACAATCTTTTCCCCTTTCGCCTCAGAGACCAAACTCTAAGCGAGGGAAGCTCATTTGCGAATTTGTTCCACCTCCAAAGGCCGAGGCTGATGAATCACATTCAAATTCAAACTGACAGGAGCAAAAATATGAACTGATGAATTGGAGATGCCGCATGGAGCCACAAGGATGAGCCTCAATTATGGTTACAAATATTTTACTTAATTCAGCGCATTTGCCATGCAGAGGCAGGAGTGCCTGTCCCAAACACTTAATTGAGGATTTTAAAATGAAGTGTTTCCCCCCACCCACCCGCTTTTGAAAAAACAAACAAACCTGAATAGCAAACAGCAGTGTTTTGGGTATGCATTTGGTCGATATTTTTTTATTTGTTCCTCGCACGTTATACATCTTGGTTCTTTGCAGTACATTTGGGTCTTCTTGTTTGATTTGTTTGGATAAAAGAATTCTACTGCAAAAGTGAACCAAGAGAGTTAAATATGGGTGTTTCAGGAACCTACTCCACCTTGGGCCACCAATAATTGATAAGAGTGTTTTCTGGGAATTTAAAAAAAAATAGCCTTTGAGTTTGGTAGGTTCAGAGGTCAGTAGGAGCGTGTAAATGAATGGAGCTTTTAGGTAAGAAATATGTGCCTGAGTCTTGGTTAATGTAGCAATCACAGCCCTTCTATTGCTCATTGTGATAGAATAATCTTCAGATTCAATCCAGCCACTGAAAAGAACTGGAAGGGTTGTTCCTATCAAAACCCCATCACTTGCTCTACAGGAAGGAGCAGTGGTGCCCCAGGTTGGACTCTAATACACTCTCAGGGTTCACAGATTGCACAATGCCCTTTTTGTGAGATTGGCATTCACAGTTCGCCTGGATGCATCAATCTTGCCAGGGCAGCTCATAGGCTATCATCTGGCGGCGGCGGGTGGGGTCGTTTGGTGCAAACCCTAGCACATTGTGGTTTGGTGGATAAGCTGTGATGATACAAAGTGCCACTCGGTCGGAATGCAGAAATTTTGGGCCTGGACAATCTGGAACTGCACCACCTGCGGTCTGATCTAAGCATGATTGCAGGAAATACGACTTCAGCCACAGAGTGGTCAATGTCTGGAATACTCTACCTGACTCTGTGGTTTCTTCCCCAAACCCCAAAAACTGTAACCTTAGACTGTCTACTATTGACCTCACCCCTTTCCTAAGAGGTCTGTCGGGGGTGCATAAGCGTACCAACGTGCCTACCGTCCCTGTCCTATTGTTTCTTTTATTTTTATTTTTTATTTTTCTTATATGTATCCATGTATTCATAACTATGTTTTTACTTATACCTATTATCTGGTAAGCAATTGACAAAAATAAATAAATAAAATAAATTTCACAAAAATTCACAAAATTGTCTGCTATAACATTTTGCCTGTCGATGACTTCTTCAGCCTCAATCACAATAATACATGGGCAAACAACTGATACAAACTCAAGGTAAACCACTTCAAACTCAATTGAAGAAAATATGACTTCAGCCACAGAGTGGTCAGCGCCTGGAACACGCTACCTGACTCTGTGGTTACAGCCTCAACCTCTCCCAGCTTCAACCTCAAACTGTCTACCCTGGACCTCACCCCATACTTTTTTTTAATTTTTAATTAACCTTTATTGAAATTTTGAAACATTAAAATACAAATAAATTTAAAAATAGCTTTTTACAAATCTCAATCATCTTTGACAGTACTAAGATATCTTCGTTACAGAAACACATTTACGTGTATTTCGAGTTATTCATATACAGATCTATATCTTCTTTTAATCTGTACATTTCTTATTCCTATTGTTCATCCATTGATAGCGATTTTCCCAAACTGTATAATATTCCAAGTCTTCCTTGTCCTTTAACTCCTTTAAGGTGTCCTTTGAGGTGAGTTTATCCATTTCTGTGCAATCTAAGATCTTTTGCATCGCTAAACAGTCTGACAGCATGGTGTCTTTTTTCCAGCATTGTGTGAGTGCAATTTTCGCTGCTATGGTTATATGCAAACTCATTCTTAACAGGTCCTTAAAGGGGGCGTGCATAAGTGCACCAGCATGCCTACCCTTCCTGTCTTACTGTCTCCATTTATTTGTAGTTACTCCCTTTCTTCTTGTGTATGTTCATACTTATACTTGATATCTTGTACACGACAAACAAATAAATAAGAAATGCAGCCATTGCTAATTTCTTCCAAGGAAGGAGAAATCCATAAGCTTTTGTCGTGACCTTGGTCCTTTTACGGATGCTGTCCAGGGTCCTAAAATTTCATCCAAGCATGCTTCACTGTTGATTTCGTTTGCCTTTCCTTCTCTTGAACTTTGGTAGATTAGGATGAAGGAAGCCCTAATGGAGCAGACAGAATTGTGGAATCATAGACAACCCCGGGACTCTTTATGCCATCCTGGACAAATGACTGACCAATCTTTTCTTATAAACCTCCGGTTTGATCCAGTTATTAATTAGAATAGAATAGAATGAGCTGGAAGGGACCTTGGAGGTCTTCTAGTCCAGCCCAATGCTCAAGGAGAACCTATACCATTTCAGATAAGTGACTGTCTAGTCTCTTCTTAAAAAACCATCCAGAGACAGAGTGGCTATGATTTTTGAAGACAATCTGTTCTACTGGTTAATTGTCCTCATTGTTAGTAAGTTTCTCCTCAATTCTAGGTTGCTTCTTTCTTTGATGAGTTTTCAACCATTGTTTCTTGTCCTGCAAACAAAATGTTGAAAAATCTCCCAGTCCAGCCCTATGGGAGATTCAGTAGGGCAGCAGCTCCAACCGTTGTCAACTCTAAGACCCTCCCACCTAGTCATGTGACCCAAAGTGGCGTATGTCTCCATGTTCAAGACATACCAGGTAAGATTCTGTTTGAGCCTTATCCAGGACCTTCACCACCTCATCCAAGGAGCTCTTGCTCAGTTCTTATTCTGACCTAGGCTTCCCAAGATCATGAAGCAGACTCCTTGTTCCGATAAAACCCCCTTTAATTAGGTTAAAGTGAATTCCTCTCCAGCAAAGTCCTGGCAAACAGTCTTTCAAAGGATTTCACAACTGCAGACCTTTATCAGGCTTGGAGAGTTGCCAGGCCGATATCTTCCAAACACCATGATGTAGCAGAAATTACTTGGCAGGAAGTCAGGAACAGATCTTTACCCTAATGAATTGAACCCTAATGAATGGAACTCCTGTAAACCGCACTCCCTTTTTGCTCCTCTTTATTTTCTATGAGAGGGGCCAATCACTGTCCACCTGTGCCTTTACTTCTGAGTTGACCCGTGTTCCTTAACTGTTCCTTTCTCCTGGCAGCTCTGTGCATGCGCACATCGGGAACAGGCTCCAGCTGCTCTTCTGCCCCACTGATCTCTGACTCCAAAGGGAGCTGATACCTGTCAGCCGGCCCTGGCCCCATCTCTGCCTCCAACGCAGAGCCCTCATCAGAATCTTCCCCAGACTCCAGGACTGGCCCATGTTCCTCCCCAGCCTCCTCACTGTCTGAGTCTGCCACCAGCTCTGCCACCAGCTCACTTGAGTTACCAGTAATTAATACTCTCAGAGCAAAATTGCAGTTCATCATCTCCAAGATATCAGGTAACCTGAAGAACAAAGAAAGAATCTTGATGGCTTTGAGTATCCAGAGTGCATTTAGATTAGCCATTAACCTTCCTCAGCCTGTCATCTTCCAGATGTCTGAGCTTTAAATGCGTAGGATTCTCCTCAGTGACTACACCTTTGGAAGGCCCTCCAGATAAATACAGAAAATTTGCCCATCTACGACTGTTTTTGCATCAGCTGTTATTCTTGAGACGTAAGTCAATTCTCATTGTTTTTCAGCAGATGTGGCTGTTGGAAGATTTCTATCACCTGGGGAAAACAGAAAGTGACCTCTTTCCTATAAACTAATATTTTAAAAACTGGTGTCAGAAGTAGGTAGCTGTCAGGAAAAAAAAACAGGAATGTGAGCTCTTGGCTGCAAACCAAATATGAATATGAATGAGCTTTGACATCGTGAATATGAGTCAATTTTGTATCATGTTCTACCATGTCTCTCCCGTAACCTGTAGAACAAGGGTTGCTTAATGTAAACAGAAATCAGATTTAAAGGCCACCCCTGGGAATTCAGTTGACAGGCTGCATTTCTCCAGGAAAAGATGTCACTTATGCCAACAATTGTCAACCAGCTTCCAAATTGAGAAGCAGGAGGCAAAAAAAGACCATTAAACAGCTGAGGTGGGGTGGGAGAGAAAGGATCCTGGAATCAAACCATGTTGGCTACAGAAAATAAAAATTGTGCCTTCAATTTGGCAGAAGGAAATTTATACTTAGTGGCTTCTTCCGAGTAAGTAATAAAGTTTCTTTCTTAGCGATGTTGAACTACCAGTTTGCCTGAACCAATCCGTACCAGCTGAATCCCACCTCTGTTCAAGGTTCCTTCTAACTCTGTTATTCTGAACCTACAGTCTGGACAGGATGTACTGGATTAAGTAGCTTAGACGTTCTGCTGAATTGTTGCCAATTGGCTTGATATTATCCGTGGCATGCAACGTTTTCTCCTCTTCTACCCCAAAAGCTATAAAAGCTCATCCAAGCCCAGACAGTTTGTTTTTATTAAGGCTGATGACAGCTACAAATAAATTAACTGTCCAGAGAGTGAATTGTGCATATATTAGCTGCTTCGGCACGGATTCTAAATCTCTTCAATCGGAAGCACCTGAAAACCTCTCCCAAAGCGATTGGGAAGATGAAAGATATACGACATCTGCTTGTGTTAGAGAGCTACTACTCATTCTTCCTTGCAGCTGAAAGGACACATTATTTTCTTAAAAGCTTCTCCGATACAAATGTTTGTCTTTGCCACCATCATCAAACCAAACCTTCTCCGAGCACAGGTATGTGTTGTCTACAAGAGAGACAATACTGATGTTTGGTGCTCTCTGAGCTTGGTGGCTTTCTTGCAAATGTTTCATTACCAAATTGGGTGGTATCACCAATGCTAGAAAGGAGGAGGAGGAGGAATATGAAGAGTATAGGGTCCTTGGTGCCCGCTTGGTTGTTTTTTTTTATTGCAGACATTTCACTACCCAACTAGGGAACGTAATCAGTGCTAGAAGGGAGTGGGATTTGCAGGGAGGAGGAGGAGGAGGAGTGTGGGGTCCTTGATACTCTCCTGGTTTGTCTTCTTGCAGACATTTCATTACCCAACTAGGGAACATAATCAGTGCTAGAAGGGAGTGGGGTTTGTAGAGGAGTAGGAGTAGTGTAGGTCCTTTGTGCCCTTTGAGCTTGGTTGTTTTCCTGCTGCAGATATTTCATTACCCTAATTGTGTCATGAAACATCTGCCAGAAAAGCACCAAGGCCTCCACAGTTCAAGCTACAAACGTTCTCTTCTCTCAGGACTTCGAAACCCATGCTGGCTGACGAATTCTGGGAGTTGTAATCCACACAGTGGCTGAGATTGAGAACATAGATCTATATCCTTGTTCCCCAGCCTTAGCAATATTGAGATTCGTGGCTCCTAATTCTCTGAGTTGGAATCCACACAGCAGGAACCAGGAATATAAGGAATATACGCAGCTCAGGATCAAAGTGTCGGGTAGTTAAGGTTTGTCACTCCTTGGAGGATTTCCTGCAGACGTTTCATTGCCAGCCTAGGTAACGGCATCAGTTCTGTTTTCGATTGTCCATTTTGGCTTCCCAGTTGTCTTCTTCATCAATACCATTCTGAACCTCAGGTAAGCTATAGAAACCAGATCTCTGAGCTGCTTTTAAAAAGAAAAAAAAAGTGAAACTGACCCCTTGAATTCCCATGAAAGGAGGTGAGCGTGTGCTTCCTAAGCAGCACTGCTGGCATTTCTGAATATTGCCTTCCTTCCTCCTGTCTTGTTGATTGAATCAGATCCATTCTGGATCAGATCATCAACTCCTGGAGGGTTGCTAAGATCAGTTTGGTTAGAAACGACTCATCATTAATTTCAAGACAGTCTTGGAGGAATCCACCTGACCTTCCCTGTAGCTTCCTGCTGTTTTTTTTCCATTTGCTTGTGACAGCAGAAACCATGCCAATTAAAATAAATTGTAGACATTCAGAGAAGACAAGAGATTAAAAAGGCTTTATTTTGTGTCATCTTCCATAAGGATGATTTTTCCCCCTTGTCTCTCTCTCTCTCTCTTTCTCAGATACTTCATCATTGAGGCAGGCTGTTGAAAGATGATAGCAGTTTGGCTTAAATCATGTGATAGCAATGGAATTTATGATCCTGCCAGCCCACACCCCTCTAAGGCACCATTCCTGCTTCTTAGAGCACAAACTGACATGATAGAAGGAATCACAAATGTGTACGCTCTACAGTAGCATCTTGGCTGCAGGAGAAAAATATCAAAGAGTATCACCTATATCCATGATGGTGAACCTATGGCACACGTACCACAGGTGGCACGCAGAGCCATTTATGCGGGCACGTTAGCCCCAGCCTTCCCAGCTGGTTTTTGGCCCCTTTGAGGCTGTTTGCTTTGAGGAAAGCCTCTGCAGCCTCAGGAGGCTGAAAAAAGGGACCTTCCAGTGCTAAAACAGGCTCATTTTCAGTCTCCCAAAGCTCCAGAGACCCCAAAATTCTTCAGATCCACCCGAAAATCTTGGTTCAAAGAAGAAGAAGGAGCTCCAGGTAAGAGTTCTTATTACAAGCAACCAGAAATGTACAAGACGTTCTCCATGTGAGGACATCTATAATCTACACTAAATGCCATCTTCGGAGAATGGTCCTGAATTATTCTAACCTTCTCTGAGAATGGTTCCATCCATTTTTAGAAGGAGAACTGAAGGACAGCATTCTGGAGAAAACAGGTGACCAGGATGATGCAGCATCTCAAAGAGGACACTTTACAAACACCAAATAGGAAAAAAATGGTCTATGGAAAAATGTGGCGTAATTATTTAGATGGTACCCAAATGGGCAATGATTTATTACTTTTTGAACTCCTAAAAATGTAAATATTCTCCATTTGTTCCAATGGCTGAATTAAAGTGGTAAGTAAATTTACTGTTTTTCCTATCGCCAGTGTTCCATTAACTTCTTACCTTCCAGGAAATTCATTTCCTTCCTAGAAGAAAATTGTGAGTCTTTGGATCACCAATAACTTGATGCCCTGAGCCACTAATTTTATAGTTCAAGCTGTTGTCAGAACCCACGGAGCTCCATAAACGCTTAATGCTGTTCAAGCGCTTGCAATCAGCCAGGAATGAAATGCTTTGGGTTGGCATAAGCTAGAGCAATTATGGAGTTCACCAGAAAAAAATACAGTCCTTAATTAGCTTTACAATGTGAAGAAAATGAATTACAAACTAACTGTGTAATTCATGACTTCCATCCAGTTAATTTGACGTGACGATGCATGAAGTTCAACTTCCCTTCTGTTTGTTGTTAAACACTACGTTTACCTCAATGCAACTCAACCTGGCTGAGATGGGAAGTCATGAAAGGCAAGCAGAACAGAAAGGTGTGTGGAATAATCCTGATGACTCCACCAGGTTTTGGTTGGAAAAAGGTGCAGAACCAGCAGAATATTTGGTTTAACAATTCCATTTACCGCAGTCAAAGACCAGTACAAGTAATGAACAAATAAGATTAAAGGGACAGTTAAATCAAGGGTGGGATTCTTCTGGTTCGACCCGGTTCGTATGAACCGGTAGTAAAAAATGCTACTGTTCAGCCGAACTAGTATTTCTTTTCTTTTCTTTTCCTCCTGACGATCAGCTGTGCCAGGATCCCCCTCGCTATCTTAGTGCTTTGCCCAAGAGGCTTTCCTGAGGCCCAGGAGGCAAAAAGGGGTCATGAGGGGGGGGTGTTTTTGCTCCCCTCCCCCTGCAGGAGACTTCCCTGAGGCCCAGGAGCAAAACCAAAAAACAAAAACAGAGCGATGTGTGTGTGTGCTGCACCCCCCCCCAAAAAAGCCATGCCCACCTAGCCTCTCCCACCTAACCCCACCAACAGAACGAGTAGTAAAAATATTTGCATCCCACCCCCGAGTTAAATGATAAAGGATATAGAGAGGTCCGTAGATTCAGGGCGAGTCCCAACCTTCCTGCCATCAGTACAGAAAACAGATATATTGTGGCTTCCCGTTTGAGCTTCTTCAGCGACAGACCGAAACCTCGCCTCTGCGAGGCTTCGATCCGTGCTCGCCGCCAGAACGCCCCGAGCCGGCTGGTTTTGGGGCTAAGCCACCCCGTCGAAGTGGTGAAGAGGGGGGAGACTGCCAGTAGGGTTGAGGAGAGCCACATGTCTCCTCCCCAGCTGGTCATTACTCCCTTTCCCGAAGGCGGTTGTAGCAGTCGTCAGAAATGGCCACCACAAAGAAGAACTCAACCGGAAAAGAATGTGCAGGAGGAAGATAAGAAGAGAAAGTTTTGGTTTACTGGGTCAAACAGCAAAAGCAACACATAAGGTACCCTGGAATTGAAACTTTTAAAAAAAAACCAATAACATTGTTCCCTAAGAAGATTTTTAAGCTGCGAAGGAGACAGAAAAGGGAAAAGATTTGGTTTTTTTTTCTCTCCTTTTCCTATACTGACAGCTAAGAGACAAGTAAGAAATTGGGAAAAAAACCACTTTGACATTAATAGGTATTTAATGCTGAAAATAAAAAGTCAAAGGGATACTAAAGATTTCTGGATAATCAAAAGCTTTTGAAAACAGGAAAGGAGAGAAAAAGAATAAAAGGGCAAGATCTGGAAGGGAGGAGACTGCCTGGAATTAAAAAGAACTTACAGCATAAGCTTTGGTTTACAGGAATTCAGCTGACCACCAACTAGGGACGTAGAACTCTCTAACACTTTGCTACCAACAGGTAGCCCACCTGGAACCTTCCTGTCCATACTTGGTAGTCTTCTTTAATTATAAGTCCATTTCAGGCTGCCTCCATGGAATTAGAAATACATTCATTACCACTGATTAATGTTGGAAACAGTCATGCCTGTACATTTAATTCTGGGATCTTTTAAAAAAACATTATATTTTAGAAGTACTTTGTTTATTCTGAGTTGTTGTGCTTTCTGACAGAGATTTTTTCCAATGATGTTGATGCCTTGATGTTATTACCACTATCCATTAATGATTCGGTAAATATAATTTAATTAAAGGCTTCAGCTTCCCAAAGTCTACGTTTCTGATATGAACAATAAACAAACAGAAGAGAGGATATGAATTTGAATTAAATGCAAGCTCTTCCATTTCCATGTGGTTATTTTTGAAAAGGTTTGCAGGTGGAGTTAATCAGTTTCTCTCCCTCTCTTTCTCTCTCTCCCTCTTCCTCTCCCTCCCCCGCCTTTTGCGAATTGTGGGTGCAGAAAAACTCCCCCCCTTGGGTCCAGAGCTTTTTCCTGGCAATTATAGCTGGATGTTTGGATGCAAATTTATGCAATCTATCTCAATGCAATCTTTGAGAAAGAAGCAAGGAATCCCAAATGTAGATTACTTAGACTGCAACTGTAAGGACCTGCCCCAGCTGATCCCTCAAGAAAGCAAAACTCTTGGATCCTTTGCGTTGAATCAAAAGAAACTTTTACTGAGAGAAAGTGGTTGTGGTCAAATCAGGTGGACTCTGAAGATCTCATGCAAAGCATAAAGCAATTCTTTCATTTCCTCACACCCAGCCCCCACCCCCACCCCCACCCACCCCCAACCAGTCCATTGGCAGCCAATGTAATGCAGAGAAGATATTTTGAGAAGACTGAAGTGCAAGGCAGATAACAGGAAACTCTTATGCCTCGGAACCAGGCCCGGCTGGGAAGGAGTTTGCCCTTTCTCCAAAAACATTCCCCTTCCCTAATTCCCAAGCAAAAGCAAAGGTATCCAAAGTATGCCAGTCCCCCTCCCCTTCCAACAAAATAACAGGACATGATGATGGACATGATAGCAGCTTAGATATCCCTCTGATTTCCAAAGGCAGGGGAGTAGGCCTAATGTAATGATATGGAAATGGTACTCTGGTGGCCAACCGGGGTAAGATACCAAAACAGTGCGGGATATTTTGGCAGCCTAGACAAAACCAGAAAAAGAACTTTGTCTGCCATAACCATTTTTAGATAACTTTCCACCCTCCCAGAGAAATCCACAATCACTATCTGCCAATCCAGATACATCGGGTCAAGAAGGTAGACCAGGTCAAGAAGACGGACCAAGTCAAGAGACAGACCAGGTAGACCAGGTCAAGAAGGTGGATCAGATCAGGAAGGTAGTCCAGATACACCAGGACAAGAAGGTAGACCAGGTAGACCAGGTCAAGAAGGTAGACCAGGTCAAGAAGGTAGACCAGGTAGACCAGGTCAAGAAGGTAGACCAGGTCAAGAAGCAAGCACAATGGAGATTCCAGGAACTGCCTTTATTTTAGAGTGGTAAAGCCTTGGAAACCTGCCCAAGTCCCAAATCTCTCTACTTTTTAAATGCTGAAAGAAATCTCCCCAAATCCTGAATCTCTTTTTCTTTGGAAATATTTCTTCGTCATTGTGATGAGCTACTCAAAGTGAATAAACCAAGTGATTAAACATTCCGTCTAGACCTGGATGTAATTACCTATGTAAAATAGAGCTAATAAAGATGTTAACTGATTTTTTTCCCTTGGGGTCTAGAAAGAAGGAATGGGTTTTGTACTTACGTAAAGAAATGCACAGCACTAGTGGGCCCCATCCGCTCTGGACCTCATGTTTTGGCTCGATAATTAATTGCATAAAAGTTTTCCAATTTGGCAGAGGGATTAACTTTTAGCTTGGCTTGATGGTGGTTTCTATATTCTATTAATAACCATTTTCTCTCTCTCTCTGTGGTCTCTCATGGCAATGTCCCTTGCCAAGAGAAGAATTCTGGTGAGTTATTTTTTTGGCATGACTCAGCTTCTCTGGAATTGAGCAGATCATAATTTAATCTTCTCCTTCTCCTTCTTCTCCACTATTATGAAAACACTTCCTCCTCCTCCTCCTCCTCCTCCTCCTCCTCCTCCTCCTCCTCTATTATAAAAACACTTTCTACTTTCCTTCTCCTCTTTCTTTCAAGATAACCCAGAGGACCAAGGAAACATGGCCAGATGAGCTAATTCTACTTTATCAGTATAAATTAACAGGATCTTATGTCTGAAAGCATCTCTCTCTCTGTGCTCTCTTTCCTCCTCTTCCTCTTCTTCCTTCTGTTCTTTTCTTTCTTCTTCCTCCTCCTCCTCCTCCTTCTCCTCCTCCTCCTCCTCCTCCCCCCCACTCCTCCTCCCAGGGTTTCTAACAGGTGAACTTCTAAGACTCACAGAATTCTCCTCAACTGGCACCATAAGTAGACTTGAGAAGGCAATATTTTATTCGGCATGAGGAAAGAGCAATCTTGATTCCATGCTAGAAAAAGAGATGGTTAAAGTCGGTGCTTGACCCTTAAAGGAAGAAACAAATGCCCTTAAAAATCAAAGCAAGCAAAATTTCATAGCTAAGAATGACCTTATCATCTTCAGAAAACTCTTGTTTTGTCAGATGGGCGCAAAGCAATTGGATGATTTAATTAGAAATGAGAATGGCTTCTGAATGGGAACTCAGACACCAGAGAGAATGCTGATTAGTTTCCACACACGCGCAACGGAAAGCCAAAAGCAAAGTTCCCAGTACCGTCACGTGAGCTGGTTCCAGGACAGATGTGGTATTCAACAGGTTCTGACTGGTTCTGGAGAACTGGTGGCAGAAATTTTGAGTAGTTTGGAGAACCGGCCAATCCCACCTCTGGCTGGCCCCTTCCCTTCTCTGCCTCCCATTGAGTCCCAGTGGATCAGCTGAGTCTTCTTTGGTTGCCCTACACAGGAGAACGGAGCTGGAAAGCAGGTTAGAGGGGTGGGGAGGGAAGGGGGATTTTGCAGTATGTCCTTCCCCTGCCACTCCCACCAAGCCACGCCCACCAAGCCATGCCACACCCACCAAGACACCAAGACACACCCACAGAACACCACGCCCATCAAGCCATGTCCACAGCTTATCACCTGGGTCTTCTTTGGCTTTCCCTGCACAGGAGAACAGAGCTGGAAAGCAGGTTAGCGGGGTGGGGAGGGAAGTGGGATTTTGCAGTATCCTTCCCCTGCCATGCCCACCAAGCCACGCCCACCAAGCCACACCACACCAACCAAGCCACGCCCACAAAACCGGTAGTAATTTTTTTTAAATCCCGCCACTGTTCCAGGATCTTAAAGTTCCTTGAGTCGACAACAACATGTTCTTCGTGAGAAGCTCAATTTTTTTCCTTAATATTTCTTACTTGAAGTGCAGCAGTGAACTTGCAGAGAGAGAAGAATCCTTGTGTATCTTGACCTTTCCCCCCTCCCCCCACCCAAACAACTCTGGGGATTAAACCTAAGAGCTTGTGAATGTCAAGTATGTGTTTTTGAGCTCACCTTTCAAACCTTCCGTCGCACTGCAACAACTGACAAGTTGGTCAGACACGCCTGGCCAGTGTGGACTACATTCATTGTCTTTTTTTACCAGAGAGTGGGGGGTTTTTTGGGGGGTGGGGAGAAAGAGCATTGTGACATTCTGAAAAGTGAGCTTGTCTTTTTCTGAGACGCCTTCAGAAGTTGTGGGTGATCCATCACCAGAGGTTTTTAAGCAGAGATTTGACAACCGTTTGTCCAGAATGGTATAGGGTCTCCTGCTTGAGCAATCAATCAATCAATCAATCAATCAATCAGAATAGAGCTAGAAGGGACCTTGGAGGTCTTCTAGCCTAACCCCCTGCTCAAGCAAGAGAACCTATACCCTTCAGGCAAATGGTTGTCCAATCTTTTCTTAAAAACCTCTGATGACGGAGCTCCCACAACTTCTGAAGACAGCTTCTGTCCCACTGGTTGATTGTTCTCACAGTTAGGAAGTTTCTCCTTATTTCCAGGTTGCGTCTCTCCTTGATTCATTTCCATCCATTGCTTTTTGCTCTCTTTTCAGGCACTTGGAGAAGAGGTTGACACCGCCCCCCTCCTTTCTTTCTATTTCAAATACTGGAATATTGCTATCATATCACCCCTGGTCCTTTTTGTTCTCTAAACTGGCCATTTCCTGCAACCGTTCATCGTATGTCTTATTGTCTGGATTTGCAGGCCCTTCATCATCTTAGTTGTTCTTCTCTGCACTTTTTTTCCCCCAAAGTCTCAACGTCTTGTTTTATATCGTGGCTGCAATATTCCAGGTGTGGTCTTACTAAGCTTTTACTAATACTTTGTCAGAGTATATTCATGAACTGGAATAGAGCTTTAGCAACAAGATCAGCCAACGAGAGGTGAGTTGAGGACTGAAACTTAAAGAGAGAATTGGGCGTGGTTTATCGCTGTTATGTGCTCAGCTCTAAAGTGAAAGAGAACCTAACTTGCTTGCTTATCTGCTTCTGAGCTCCTGTGGCTGTTAAGCTCTGAACCTGTGACATGTCTGTTGTGGTTAGCTGGCAGCAGGTGTGGATGGCTGAGGAGAGCGAGGACTCAGATGAGGGGCGAGGACCATTAGGGAGTGGACTGTTGCTTTCAGAAATTGTGGGGCTGGCAGCAGTGATGAGGAAGTTCCCGAGGAGCCTGTGCCAAGTGTGAGCTTGTGCAGGATTGCTTGCAAGAAAGAACATCTGCAACAGCATGGGTGACTCGGGAGTAAGGCTGCAAGAAAATGGCCCCTCCTTCAAGAAGATAAAAGCCAGCTGTGAAGCGAACGTTCTTTGCAGGAAGCAAAGACGTTTTGACACTCAGCCTCATGGACATTACAGTATCTTAATTTGGTATTTGAAGACTCTTGTGTTGTGAAATATTTCTTATCTGTGATTCTTGGCAGTCTTGTACAGTTTTGGTAAGGCTTGTGCTTATCAAAGTTAATTAGTTTGCAGCAGCCTTTTAACCAGGGATTCGTAAGACTCATCAAAAGGTTTCTGTTCCCTTTGGTTATTGTTTGTCTTCTTGGAAAAAGGTTTGGGTCAGAACAATGTCTGCTTCTGTTTGAGTTTGCTCCCTGTTGAAGAAATCTACAACTGGTATTGTAAAATTTGCTTAATATGTTTATAGACGTTAAATGAAGCATCAGACATCTGTGTTTACTTTTCTGGTGCTGAATTTATGCTGCAAAACTATGAACATACTTCGTGATTTTGATTCTATGCCAATAAAGGAGAATATTTGTAGCTCAGGGTTGAAATGAGGAGTCCTGGATGCTCTCAAGATTGGAGGTTGTCTCGCAGACGTTTCATTACCAAACTAGGTCACCTCATCAGGGTTAGTGATGCAACTAAGGATTGGATGAGGGTTTTTTTGGCTGTTGCTTGAAGACCTCCAAGGTTCCTTCCCATATTTGTTATGTAGGAGGTTAGCACCCACCTCTCTCCTAGAAAAAAATGAAATATCCTGGGAAATATTAAAAAGACAGAATATCTCCCCTAAAAAGAGTAAAGTAGAAACTCGGAGAGGCAGAAACTCAGCTCCCCCACCTTTGCGAATGGGCCATTAAGGCCTAGGCCAGAGTATTCTACATAACAAAGGCCTCTACCCATCTCACTACCTGGCCTGGGGAGATTGTATCAGCCCACACTCAGGTGAAGCCATGTGGTCCAGACAAAGCCTACAAAGTTAGCTTAGACCCTCCCCGCCCCTGGGAGTCTGACAGCCAATGGGATACATTTCTTGCACAGGAACAGGAAACACTAAGGTGAGGTTATATAAGGGTATCTCAGTATCTTGGCCGCCCTTCTTGATCTCTTCCTTCACCTTGAAGCATGGGATCACCCTTCCTTTTCCCTTTGGAGCTCCAAGCCATGTGATCCTGACCACCATTAAACCATCTTTCCAAACAGCCTCCATGTTTCCAGTGTCTTTTCCCCCCACTTGGAACTGAACCCAGAAGGATAATTCTTCCAACGGTTATCCCGTAAGATGGAGCTACAAGAATGGGCGCGTTTGCTTTTGAATCAAGCATTTCCCATCTCAGTTGCTTCAACAACCAATTACTATCATTTCACCTTCTTCCCCGCCCCAGCCCAAGTGCAGTCAAGCCACAGTAAGATGAGCTTGGACAGATACACTCAACATAATCTGTCACCCGTTATTGAAAACGAGGCGGGTGGGGGGAAACTGCCCTTGAAGAAATCAATGAAAAAGCCATTTCATTTGTGATTTAGGGCATTGATAGAACCACAAACTAGCCGGCTAAAATGATTACCAAGAGGAAATAAGAAATATACGGTGATTAAAGGCAGGTGCAGCTGCCTCCATTGGATGTTGTGGTTGTTTTCGCTGTTTGTCATTATTGATGTTGACAATGATGATGACTTAGTTTCTCGGGAATGGGCTTACTTAGCTGAGCCGTTTTTGGAAGCCAAAGGCATCTGAAGAGAGGTCCTTGCGTATTATTCAGCTGCAAAAATCATGCCAAACATGTGGGTTTGTTTTGAGATGAATGTAGACTCGCTGTGGGAGACGTTTGCCTGTTTATTCTGCAGAGGAGCGACGTAAGAGGCAATAAGAGATCATACTAACATTTAATATGGTATGGCAGTAGTATTATCATTATCTTTCTCATCTTCTCTACTACTCCCTCTTATTGGTATCATATGATGACTATTACTCTGTTGCTCTGCATGTACATTGAGAGTTTCTGCACAGGAGACAGATTCCTTGTGTGTCTAATCACAGCTGGCCAAATAAAGACTTCTATTCTGTTCTGTTCTGTTCCATTCCATTCATTATTCTATTCTATTCTATTCTATTCTATTCTATTCTATTCTATTCTATTCTATTCTATTCCATTCCATTCCATTCATTATTCTATTCTATTCTTTTCTATTCCATTCCATTCCATTCATTATTTCATTCCATTCCATTCCTTACTTTGTTTTATTCTATTCTATTTGATTTGATTCTGTAGTACTCTACCCTATTCTATTCTATTCTATTCTATTCTATCTCTAATTTCTAATTTCTGTTCTATTCTATTTCCTTTATTCTCTATTTTCTCTTCTCTTCTAATTCTATTCTATTCTCTATTTTTTCTTCTCTCATTTTCATTCTATTCTGTTCTATTCTATTCTATTCCATTCCATTCATTATTCTATTCCATTTCATTTCATTCCATTCCATTCCATTCCATTCCATTCATTATTCCATTCCATTCCATTCCTTATTTTGTTCTATTCTATTCTATTCTATTTGATTTGATTCTGTAGTACTCTACCCTATATTATTCTATTCTATTCTGTTCTGTTCTATTCTATTCTATTCTATTCTATTCTATTCTATTCTATTCTATTCTATTCTATTCTCTCTAATTTCTAATTTCTGTTCTATTCTATTTTCTTTATTCTCTATTTTCTCTTCTTTTCTAATTCCAATTCTATTCTATTCTCTATTTTCTCTTCTCTCGTTTCTATTCTATTCTATTCTATTCTATTCTATTCTATTCTATTCTATTCTATTCCCCTCTAGTAATTAAACTTTTCTCCCCCTGCTATTCTTCTAATTGCTTCTACTGTAGTGCCTAATGAGGTTAGGACATCCTGTCATTTGATATCAATTTTAATCTTGGTTTATAACCGTTCATAACCCCACTTTTATAACCTTCAATATTTTTTTCCCTAATCGCAAAGCCAAAATGATTGATTTGGAAAAAGAAGAAAGATGAACACTCAGTGGCTGATGGGTAGTTTCAAATACATGATTAATGGGCTAAAGAGAAGATCACCAGTCCAAGATTTAAATAAACCCAAGCGGTGATCTATCTACCCTTCTCGGAGGACGTAAAATCTGTTAATTGTGATTCATGACTGCCAACGCTCAGAGTCTTCAACAGGTCCACTCAGTCCTACTTGTAAATAATCAAAGGGACATATTCTTTCACCTTTTCAATAGGGCACAACTGAAATGTCTTCTCTCTGTGACTTGGTTAGGCAAAGAAAATCGCTGTTCAGCCCACCAGGCAAGGTTATTTATGCCCTAACTAGAATTATTTAACAGCACGGTTTTGGGTTTTAATAAAGAAAATATATGCTTAGGAGTCTTTCCTCCCCCCATCTCTCTCTTTCGCTCTTCGTCCTCCAAGAGAAAAGCATCTTTGTTTAAAATGCAAGTTAAAAATCAATCTGGGATGTGTTCGTTTAGCTTTAAAGGTCCGCTATAGTGCCACCCGAAAGGATTTCATTGCCTGGGAGAAGGGCTCTTAATGTAACTCTTTGTTATCTCCTTTTTTCCTCCCCAGCACGGAAACGCTATATAGTTCAGCCAAAGAGCAGCTGTAGTGAATGCAAAAATCCCAGGGAACAATCGCTAGCCTTTCCAGGATGTTCCAATCCTGTCCAATAGCACCTACTCATTCCATGCCCAGCAAGATTTATGACTTCACGGAATAACAAAACGCCAGAATTGGAAGGGATCTTAGAGGTCTTTTAGTCTAACCCCGTGGAGGAGACCTTATACCAATCCCAGACAAGTGGCTGTCCAGTCTCTTCTTGAAAACCTCCTGGGGTTGGAATTGTTCTGGCTGAGAATATTGATATAAGGATGTCATGTTTGAGAAATATATTGTAGGCAGTCCTTAGTATAGAGTAGAGTAGAGTAGAGTAGAGTAGTCAAATAGAATTGAGTCGAGTTGAGTCTAGTAGAATAAAATAGAAAAGAACAGAACAAAATAGCAGAATGGGAATAGAATAGGGAATAGGGAATAGGGAATAGGGAATGGGAATGGGAATGGGAATGGGAATGGGAATGAGAATAGAATAGAATGGAATAGAATAGAATAGAATAGAATAGAATAGAATAGAATAGAATAGAATAGAATAGAAGCTGGAAGGTACCTTAGAGGTCTTCTAGTCCAGCCTAGGAGAACCTATACTATTTCAGATAAGTGACTGATAACAGATAACAGATAATCCGAGTTGGAAGGGACCTTGTAGGTCATTTAGTCCAACCCCCCACCCAAGTAAAAGACCCTATACTATTTCTGACAAATGGCAGCCCAATCTCTGTCTAGACTCTTCTTAAAAACCTCCAGTGATGAAGCACCCACAACTTCTGGTGGTGGGCTGTTCCACTAGTTAATTGTCCTCGCTGTCAGGAAGTTTCTTCTTAATTCCAGGTTGCTTCTCTGTTTGTTTAGTTTCCAGTTGTTTCTTGTTTTGCCTTCTGGTGCTTTGGAGAATAAGCTGACCCCCTCTTCTTTGGGGCAGTCCATGAAATACTGGAATGCTGCTATCATGTCCCTCCTAGTCCTTCTTTTCTGTAATCTAGCCAAACCAGGGGTGGGATTCTACCGGTTCTGTCTGGCTCTGTAGAACCGGTAGCTCTAAAGAGCAGCAGACACAGAACTGGTTCTATGTCTGCTGCTGCTTTGGCCCACCCGCCCGCCCGGGCTCTTACCTATCCTTTATTTCTTGCTTTTTCAACCTCAGCTGCTTTGCGCGGCACAGCTGAGGTTGAAAAAGCAGGAAAAAGGGGCTTTTCCAACTGCTGTGCATCCACACACAGCGCTGCTCAGCTGACCAGGCAGCTCAGCAGGTCGTAAATTGCACATGCGCGCGCAACGCAGAGCAACAGAACCGGTAGTTATACCGGTCGTATCCCATCCCTGAGCCAAACCCAAACCCTGCAGCCATTCTTCCTATATTTTAGTCTCCTCCAGGCCTTTGATCATCTTGGTTGCTCTTCTCTGAACTTTTCCCAAAACCTCAACATCTTTTTTGTAGTAGGTGACCAAAATTGTCCTTGACGTACCCCAGTTCATTTAGGGACCATTCAAAGCTGCAGCGGCCCTGAAAAAAAGTGACTTGGGACCATATTTCATACTTGCGAACATTGCAGCATCCCCCCCCCCATGGTCATGTGATCAAAATTCAGCTGACAGCTGACTCATATTTATGACGGTTGCAATGTCCCAGGGTCACGTGGTTCTCCTTTTGCAACCTTCTGACAATGGGGAAGCCAGATTCACTTAACAACCATGTTGCTAACTTAATGAAGGCACTTAACAGCTGTGGCAAGGAATGTCGTAAATTGGGACAAAATTCACTTAACAACTGTGTCGCTCAGCAAATAAAATGCGGGGTCAATTGTGGTTGTAAGTTGAGGACAGCTTGTAGCAGCCATCATCATCATGTTCCTCATCTTCAGCATCGCCTTTATCTTTCTTCTTCTTCTTCTTCTTCTTCTTCTTCTTCTTCTTCTTCTTCTTCTTCTTCTTCTTCTTCTTCTTCTTCTTCTTCTTCTTCTTCTTCTCCTTCTCCTTCTCCTTCTCCTTCTCCTTCCTCTTCCTCTTCTTCCTCTTCTTCTCCTTCTCCTTCTTCCTCTTATTTTTCTTTTTCTTCTCCTCCTCCTCCACCTCCGCCACCGCCAGCAGCATCGCAGACCAAGATATTCCACAAAAAGGAACAGAAAAGAAAAGTTTCATTAGAAAGTCCACCGATTATCAAGGCAAATTTCCTCTTTTTAAAATATCAAACCTTTTTCCCTGACCCAACTCGACCATATCTTTTCTTCTCATGAAAGGTTGCAATTAACTTCTGCAATTTTTTTGCTCAGGATATTCCCTAGCAAGAGAACAAAACGCAATTTGGGAGCAATCTATTTCTCTGTTAGAGCCATTAATTTTTTTTTTTGGAAAACGTAAAGTTCAGGGACTTTAGCAGAACACCGGCGATTCCCCCGTCCCCCCCTCAGGCAATTATTGGGGCCTGTGGTTCACTCACATGCTCAATTTGGACACTGTCCGAGTCTTCAAAACAAAAAAGGAAGAAAGGCAAATACGAAAGGGGATGAAACAGCCAGTTTCACATCCAGATTGGGTTTTTGCAATTGGATGGTGACTAAACAAAAGATTGTTGATTTTTTGAGGACTACCTGTAATGCATTCAGTTTCACAGCTACTACAATTGTTGGCTGAGCAGGGCCAAAAATAGCCAGAGAAGTCTAGGAAACGGGGCTTTTGTCATTCAACAGGAGTGCTGATTTACCATCAGTTTACCAGGAACTGAGGGCAGTCAAATGTTCCCATTGAGCTCAGCGGATGGAGCAGGCTGGTCCTTTAGAAATCAACCCAGCTTGGGTGTTTCTATTGAACGTGGTATGTTTTTTTGTTTTTTTTAAGCATTCACCTATAGTTTCTTTTTTTCCACAGTTCATTTGTCTGTGTTTTAACATTCACAAGAGATTGAAATACATTTTCCTGACTTCAATTTCATTGATAAACTGTATTTCTAGAGTGAGTGACAAATGAACGTCAAAACGGTTTCAGAAGCTGTGGGGGAAAAATAAAATAAGAGATTCTTCAGTTATTCAAAAATAATAATAATAATAAAAAATAGAAATTCTACTACTGCCTGGTTCCCGCTTGCACCCTCTTTGCTTCTTATTTTGCAGTGTATTGGTAATCTCTGAAAGATAGATATTTATTTGCTTGTGTTACTGAATAGGACTGATAATGCAATGTGGATAAAAAAAGGAGCGGATTATTATGGGAGCCCAAAAGGAGATGTGGCTGTATTTTTAGATTTATCAACCCTGCTGGATTCCACACGAAATTTAATGTTGAAATATGAATAGCTCAGAAACATTGGAGCCATGGGAAGAAAGAGGTGGAGGGAGAGGCAACATCTAAAGAGAGAAAGGGACAGGACAAAGTTGGATATGTGTTACTGTCATGAATTTTAATGTAAAGCGTTATTGTCCCTAAGATGTAATCGAAGAAGGAAGTTTTGCATTTGAATGCAACTTTATTTCACAAGTAAGACATTTCTGATTTTATTAGTTTTGTAACTGGCTACCCTTCTTTCCACTTTCCTTTCCCTTCCCTTTCCTCTCTCTCAATCTTCTCTCTCTCACACACACACCTTTCTCCCTTTCTCAATCCCTCCCTCTCTCCTTCCCCCTTCCCTTCCCCGTTTCCTCTTTCTCTCTTCACCTTTCTCCCCCCTTCCTTCCCTCCTCCCGCCCTCCCATTTTCCTTCCTCCCTCCTTCCTCCTTTCCATCTTTTTTCCTCCTTCCTTCCTTCCTTCCTTCCTTCCTTCCTTCCTTCCTTCCTTCCTTCCTTCCTTCCTTCTTCCCTTCCCTTCCCTTCCCTTCCCTTCCCCTTCCTTCCTTTTCCCTCCTTCCCTTCCACCTTCTCTCCCTCCCTCCTTTCTTCTTCCCTCCCATCTTTTTTCCTTCCTTCCTTCCTTCCTTCCTTCCTTCCTTCCTTCCTTCCTTCCTTCCTTCCTTCCTTCTTTCCTTCTCCCCTTCCCTTCCCCTTCCTTCCTTTTCCCTCCTTCCCTTCCACCTTCTCTCCCTCCCTCCTTTCTTCCTCCCTTCCATCTTTTTTCCTTCCTTCCTTCCTTCCTTCCTTCCTTCCTTCCTTCCTTCCTTCCTTCCTTCCTTCCTTCCTTCCTTCCTTCCTTCTCCCCCTTCTCTTCCCCCTTCCTTCCTTTCTCCTTACCTTCCCTGTCAAGTGGCCCCATATTTCAAGGCCAAAGAAAAAGCGACAAGAATTACTTCTTTTTTTTCAAAACAGGAACGAAGATTCTACCGCTAAACATTCCTCAAGGGAGATGTAAAAATCCAGAAAAAAAAATTAAACGCAAAGAAAAAGGAGATAGAAAATGGGTCAAGGGAGGCAATGATGGAGAAGCAGAAGAAGGGACAAAAAAGGCAGGCTCCTTTTCAAAGGATTCACACATCTATGCTTCAATCCTTCTCCTCTTTCCTCTTTAAAACCGAAGGAAGATTTGGTCTGGATTTTCAAGGCTCAACTGATTCCCAATAGCTTCTCCAGCTTCTCTTCCTTGGGGGCTTTGGCTAGATTAATTACGACCAGAAAGTTCTGCATTTGAACTGCCTTTTATGGATTTCTCCTTAGTGCTAAGGAACTCTGCTAACCCTTTGAAGCTGCAGCATGTTTAGATGAGGGACCCCAATTTTTCTTGCCTTGGTTTTAATTAAAGAAGCACTTTGGTCTGTATCTTGTCGGACCTCAAGGCATCTGGGGTTTGTGTGTGGGTGGGTGTTTTTCTTTTTGAGAAGAAGTTGTTTATGAAAAGCTCATTAAAATGTTGATTGCTTCTTTTTCAAACCAGCATTCGGGCTTTGAAAGGAATGGGTGTTGTGGGGAAAAAAAAGTAGGACATGGACTTCCCTACTTGTCGCTGGAAGAAACCACTCCACCTTCTATTTTCCTCTGGCACTGTTATTATCTTATAAATCTCACCTTAACTAATTGCTGAGATCTTTTGACGGAGGAGGGAGTTGGCCTCTGACAGAAAGCCACTTGAAGAGACTGGAAGCATTTGAAATGTGGATTTACAGGCGGGCTGTCAGGTAGAAGCTGGGGTTGACAAAATGATCCAAGCTCTGTAAAGGACCTTGGAATACTCACCTCTAATGATCTAAGTGCTAGTGCCCACTGCAACTACTTAGCCAAAAAGGCATTAAGAGTTGTTAACCTAATCTTACGTAGCTTTTTCTCTGGTAATATCACACTACTAACTAGAGCATACAAAACATTTGCTAGACCAATACTCGAAAACAGCTCATCAGTCTGGAACCCACATTACATATCTGATATTAGCACAATTGAGAAAGTCCAGAAATATTTCACAAGAAGAGTTCTCCACTCCTCTACTCGTTGTAGAATACCTTATGCCACCAGACTTGAAATTCTAGACCTAGAAAACCTTGAATTACACCGTCTTTGGTCTGATTTAAGCATGGTATATAAAATCATACATTGCAATGTCCTACCTGTCAATGAATACTTCAGCTTCAACCATAACAACACAAGAGCACACAACAGATACAAACTCAAGGTTAACCGCACCAAGCTTGATTGCAGGAAATACGACTTCAGCAACAGAGTGGTCAATGTCTGGAATACTCTACCCGACTCTGTAGTTTCTTCCCCAAACCCCAAAAACTTTAACCTTAGACTGTCTACTATTGACCTCACCCCTTTCCTAAGAGGTCTGTAGGGGGCGTGCATAAGCGCACCAATGTGCCTACTGTCCCTGTCCTATTGTTTCTTTTATTTTTCTTTCATTTTTCTTATATGTACTCATTTCATGTATTCATAATTATGTATACACTTTTACTTATTATCTCGTAAACAATTGACAAATAAATAAAATAAATAAATAAATAAATAAATCAGAAAGGAGGAGGTGATTAAAGCCACCTGGGAAAGCCAAGGGAAATTATCGAAACCATTAAAAAGCTAAAGTTAGAATATTTCGGACATGGGATGCGACACCCGGAAAAATACGACATACTTTACTTCACCCTCCAAGGAAAGATTGAAGGCAGATGAGGTCCAGGCAGAAGGAAAACTTCATGGCTTCCAAATCTAAGGGATTGGTTTGGGCAAAACTCAACGGCACTTTTTCATGCAGCCGTTGACAGAAATAGGATCACCAACATCCAAGGATGGATATGGCACAAGAAGAAGAAGGTCTTTTGAGACTCGAGGACATGTCTGGCCATCCTACTTGGGAAGAAGATATCCAAGGAATAGTGGATTATCAACGGAAGAATAGCAATGTGATGCTTAAGCCAGGGATCTCCTCTGCGCATGCTGGCTGAGGAATTCTGGGAGTTGAAGTCCACAAGTTGTAAAGTTGCCAAGGTTGGAGACCGTTGCTTTTAGGCTGTCTCTACAAAAATATTGATGAGAATTAAAAGTTCAACCTTACTCTGCATCGGTCAGATGATCCCACCTCCCATTTAGGTACAAAAGGATTCTAGTCCACAAGGAGGATCATGACACTAGAAACGCAGACTTATTAAGGGGAAAGGAATTCCTCTGCCAGTTTCTAATTATCAGAGAGGTCATCTTGCTTCTCTTCGCTAGAGGAACTTCCAGCTCAGACAAATTCCCAAAAGAGGACCTTGCTGATGTTTCATGACCCAACTAGGGAACATCATCAGTGCTAGAAGGCAGTGGGGTTTGGGAGGAGGAGGAAGAGGAGGACTGTAGGGTCTTCATCTAGACTTGGTTATTTTCTTGCAAATGTTTCATTAGTCAACTAAGGAACATTATCAGTGCCAGAAGGGTTTGACCCATCAGTTTCAGTTTCAGTTCTATTTCAGTTTCCAAACAGCCCTCAACTCTCTCACACACCGATAGGATGCTAGTCAGATGAATACTGATGGATGCTGGTAGGCAGAGGCAGAATTTTTCCCTTAGGCTCTAAAGGTGTGAAGAACATCCGAAGTCCCTCAATTATCTTTCCTACCAACCAGAATCATTCATAATATTTGCCTCACCTGCAAAAAATAATGAAGACTCCCCAGGAATTATAACTTGTAATCTTTTCTTTCTTTCTTTCTTTCTTTCTTTCTTTCTTTCTTTCTTTCTTTCTTTCTTTCTTTCTTTCTTTCTTTCTTTCTTTCTTTCTTTCTCTCTCTCTCTCTCTCTCTCTCTCTTTCTTTCTTTCTTTCTTTCTTCTCTCTCTCTCTCCCCTCCAATCTTTCTTATCTTCTCCGCTCTAGGTGGGGAACAAATGTTTCGTATCACTCTGCTATTAACTTTATCCAGTGGCGCGATGCCTTTGAAATATCTCTGTAATGACGGCATCATGCAGAAGCCAATTGAAATGTGGAAATGCCAAGCAGACCTCAATCATCTCAACGCGGAAAATAAAGATGGTATCAGGCCAGTCAAAAGCCCTGGCGCTTGGCAGTCTTATCAAAGCCCTGTTCTTTGGGGAGGCTGTTTCTCCTGGGCCAGACGTCAGTCTGTTTAAAGTCAGGATTACTTTTCCTTTTCACATGATGCCTTGTATGGTGTGGCTTATACCCCAGCCTCTCTCCACTTAATTAAAATGTGAATTATGTTTTCCTGGATTTGGATGGAGGGGCAGGGTTGAAGGAAAGAGGAAGAGGGAAAGGCTGCTGCCTTATTCCTTCCTTCCTTCCTTCCTTCCTTCCTTCCTTCCTTCCTTCCTTCCTTCCTCTTTCTTTCTTTCTTTCTTTCTTTCTTTCTTTCTTTCTTTCTTTCTTTCTTTCTTTCTTTCTTTCTTTCTTCCTTTTTCCCTTCCTTCCTTCCTCTCCCCTCTCCTCCCCTCTCTTTCCCTTCCCATTCTTTCTCCTCCTCCCTCCCTCCCTTTGCTTCTCTGTCTTCCTCCCTCCCCCTCCCTCCCTCTATCCCTCCCTCCCTCCTTTACTTCCTCCCTTCCCTTTGTCTCCTCCCCTCTTTTCCTCTTCCCTCCCCTCCTCCTCTCTCCTTTCCTTCTTTCCTTCTCTTTCCTTCCTTCCTTCTTTCTTTTTTCCTTTCCTCCTTCCCTCCCTCCCTCCTTCCCTCCCACATATCTGCCTGCTCTTCACTTTGCAAATCTTCTTAGTATAAATTAAACAGGGCCTCTGAATGCAGGTGTCACTTCAAGTCAATATTTGCAAAACCTCTGGGCCATAAGGGAGTAGAAAACATGACACTTTGGAAAGCTGCTAACACCGTTCTCCGTGTTTCCGTTATTCCACACAGAATATATCAGGTTTCTGACGGCGGGCTGCCCAAACCTCTCATCAGATTGTGTTACATCCCAGTAAGGAGTTATTGTCCTTCCTAAGCTACATTATAGCGATACAAAATTCACAGTTCCCCACCTCCAGCTGTGACTGACTACCAGTTTTGGCTATAATCTTTCATTAGGCATTTCCCACAAAGACTTAAGGGCATGGCAGAAATCACCCTGGGCTCTAGGAGACTTTAAAAAATGGTGCTTTTTTGAGTCCTTGAAGTCTACCTGTCAGCAAAGCAAAGGGCTCAACAGGGTAACAGCACAGCAAACATCCCCCCCAGTCTCGCGTTCATCCTCAAATCGTATCCATTTTTATATAAACATTTATGCATTACAATCTCGTTTTATTGTAGTATTTCCTTAGCCTCAAGGCCAGAGTAAAAGTTCTGATTTGCTCATCTATTTGTTGCAAAAAATGATTCCTGCCATAAAGAATTCCATAAATATTTATGTGCCTTATTATTATTTGGGGGGGGTGGTAAGGGAGGCAGAATTCTTTCTGAGTTTTATCCTATCAAGATTCTATCATGAATTATTTGTGAGGGCAAGTGAAAACACTTGATCCAGAGACATCCATGGAAGCTACAGGGAACAGACTTGAAACTGGAGCCCACACCAAGTCCTGAACCAATACGACAGGTTGGCTCTCATCAGAACATTGCGTTGATCATCAGGTGTGTCTTGGAATATCCAATATTTTTGTTGTGGTTTGCCAGCAGCCTGTGCAGACGGCAGTGGGGAAGAACGGGGACCAGTCCAGGAGTCTGGAGAGGACTTGGACGAGGGTCCTGCATCCGATGCAAAAATGGAGCCAGGACCATCTGGGAGTTATGTGCTGACTCCGGAGTCTCTAGAGTATGGCAGCAGCGAGACAGAGGACCCAGGGGAGCCTGTTCCCAGTGCGCACATGTGTAGAGCTGTCAGAAGGCAAGAACAGTTAAGACAAAAGGGGCAACTCAGGACTAAGGCTGGGAGGTGATTGCTCCTCCCTTAAGGTATAAAGGACAGGCAAAGGTGAAGAAATCTTTGCAGGAAGCAAAGTAGTTTGTTCGGTTCAGCCACATTCTTGAGGCTCTTTGTATTTCGGTTGGTTTTCTTTCTAGTTCATTGGACACTTCTGTTATTGGCAGCATTTCACAGAAAGGAAAGGTGGGTGCTTATCTCGAGGGACTGTTTGAGATTCATTACCGGCTGGGAATGAAAACAATTCCCAGCGTTACAATAAAATAAGACTTGTTTTTAAAATAAGCGTGTGTGTAATTATGGTCTAGGAAGCCTTGGTAAGAACAATTTTCATGTATGACCATCTCTCCACGATCTGAGATCTTCTGAGTCATATTCAATGCTGCACAGTGTAGTCAAGGAAGCAAAAATCACAGACTTCATGCGTTCTTCCTTGCGTGCCCTAGGATGAAGAGAGAGCAGGCCTGGGTCTTCCTCCGAACCCCCTCTCCCTTGTTCTACCTCTCTCCTGCTCTGCCCAGCCTGGGGACTTTGCCCTTCCCCAGTTTCTTCCACAGCCAACAGAGCCACATTCCCGCTCCCTGTTGGCTGTTCATCTTCCTTGTCGGATTCAGACTCCAACAGGGGCATGACAGCAACTTCCTATCTTATCTAATTGCTTCCTAAGCAGCATCTCTTCCCTTCCTCCCCCCAAGGCCATCCACGCACATTCTATTACCCCTTCTGTACGCAAAGCATTGCTTGACCACGAAATAAGGCAACTTTTTGACCCCCTACACGATGAGAGAGACTTAAATATAAGACGCTCATTTTAATACGTTGATCTTCATGGTAGAGATGCTATCAAAGTGCAAATTGGAAGGCAATATTCCTACGTGATGTATGACTTGTTCCCTAAGGTGACCTTTTCGTTTTCCTTGATTTTTTTTTTTAAAAACATTTTAGTCCTGCATTTTCTGCCCCAAATAAACGTGAGCATTTATCATTTTGCACTGAATTGCAAAGTAAAATTCTAAAGGACATTATCGCCCACCAATCATCAATCAAACATTTTCCTTTTCAGGAAAGGAGATGAACAACATGCCTTTAAACACCCTAAACAAAGAAGAATGAGGCGGCAGGGAAATAACAAAATCACAAATTCAGCAAACCCGGGCAATCGTTTAAAAAATATTTTTTTTCTTTCTTTCTTTTTGAGGCATTAGGCCAATTTGGCATCTCATGGACTTCCCTAGTGAGAAAATGCCAGGGTAGAAGGATTAAAACTAGCATTATTATGGACGACAGTTACCGTAATAATAATTTATTTTGCAATCAGAAAAAAAAGAGAGTCTGGAGATAAAACATAGCTCGCCTTGTGGCATTTTCATGTATTATCATAGTTTGGTCCAATAAGTTAACCTGATTTGATTTTCTTTTTTTGGTTGCTAGTTGATGAATTTACCTGCCCACCTCGGTCATCAATCACGAGCAATACTTTTAAAGGGCAGGCAAACCAATGATAGGAACAATCCGTATCAGATGTTTCCTCCAGAAGGTAAATAAAGATTATGACCCTGCCACCTTTTCATGAGAAATTCTGCCAACCACAAATGTTAGCGTTTCGGAGTATGCACGGTGTGCCTTTTTTTATTAAAGTAAGTTGGAATGAATATTCGTGCACTGCTTGCTAATATTTCAGATGTCTTTATTCATTGTTTCCTCTAAAATGGTGTCATGCCCCTGTCAGAATCTGATTCTGAAGGGGAGGCGAAGTAGCTGACAGGGAGTGGGAGCGTGGCTCTGTTGGTTGTGGAAGAAACCGGGGAAGGGCAAAGTCTGGCTGGGCAGAGCAGGGAAGAGGTAGAACAAGGGAGAGGGGGTTCAGAGGAAGACCCAGGCCCACTCCCTCTTCATCCTAGGGCAAGCAGGAAGGAACGGAGAAGGGAAGCAACATGGGTTGCATGGCTTACAGGGGAGGAAAGGGCCCTGATTCCCTTCAATAGCTGCAGCTGGGAACACAGTGTTTAAAAAGGGAGGTTGCGCTCAGCAACTTGTTGGAAGCAAATTGTGAGTTATCTTTTATTATCGAGGCTTATCCGGGCTCCTGGCGTCTTCCCAACTATGTGCGTTTTGTTGGCCTTTGAAGTTTGCAATTTCTTCTCCTGCCCTGTCCAGTTAATTGCTGCAGCGTGGTTTGTGTGGATTTTTATTTACAGTTTATATGTACTTTGGTTTTGGATTGAATTTCCTCCACTTAAAGACTGTTCTTGGGAAAGTTTTTTTTCTCCAGACGAAGGTAACTGGACATTGGGGGCAAAGTTGGAGGTATGAAAGGGATTTTTGCTTACTTATGTGACTATGCTGTCTTTGTGCCACAAATCATAATTCATAATTGCCCAGAATTTTAACAGTATAAGAGAGGAACTGCGCGAAATGTCGTCCTGTCTAAACCATCAGCAATATTCCAATTTCCTTTATTCAGTCGTACAATAGATCCCCCAAAATCAGCAATTAAAGGCTGGACACCCCTGATATAGGGTCTCCTGCTTAAGCGGGGGGGTGGATTAGAAGACCTTTGAACTTTGTCATTCGGTTACTCTTGACTATCAAAATGACAAAAGTCACACTTGCGTTGTGGAATACAAACTCAGCTTTTTCAGGTCCATTTGCCATTCTTGTCCATTCTTCTTTTGACACGGCCTGAATCCTCATGAATTTTTCTGCCTGCCTCAGCCAGGATTTTGTTCATGTTATTTATTGGCTCGATATAATGTTCTTATTCTGTTTTTAGTCCTGATTAGCCCTCCAAAGTCATGTACTTGAGATGGGACACCTACAGATTGGTGGACCAAGCTGTCACATAAATGATTCAATGAAGTGATGAATGAATCCATGAATCAATCAACGCTTTTGGGAAGTCCCTCAAAAGTTCTTGGGTCATTTTTCTGCAGTAAACTTCTGTTTAAGGAACCCTCTCCTTTGAGAGAGTGACAGCTTAAAGGAATCTATGTTCTTCCCCCACCATAGATGTCTTGAACTCCAATCATCCCAGAGCACCAAAGCACCAAAGACAAGAGAAGAAGCGATGGGTGGAATCGATCCCAAAGCACCAAAGACAAGAGAAGAACCAATGGGTGGAAACCAATCAAGGAGAAAAGCAACCTAGAACTAACAGGAATTTCCTGACAGTGAGAACAATTAACCAGTGTAACGACTTGCCTTCAGAAGTTGAGGGTGTTCCATCACTGGAGGTTTTCAAGAAGAGACTGGACAGCCGTTTGTCTGAAATTGTATAAGGTCTCCTGTTTGAGCAGAAGGTTGGATTAGAAGGTTGGATTAGAAGGTCTCTTCCAATTCCGTTATTCTGTAAATCAATGCAAAAGCTTCACCCAACTTCAATCTAGTCTGTAAAACTTTAAAACTTGTTTAAAGTCATACATTATGCTAATCAACTCTTCAGGCCTGAAGTTTTGACCCCAAACAATCACACTCACTGGATTAGAAGTAGCCATTTGAGGGATAGTAATCTCCCACTCACATTCTTCAGGAAATCCATGGTGCCCCTTAAGGTCTTAGACTAAAAGAGCAGTAGGTCTTCCCTTTGTTTCTCTCTGCAGTTGCCAAAAAGTGAAGTTAGACTCTTCACAGGTGCTGTAAACCCTTTACTCCACCAGTGCCAAATTATTTTCATTGCAATGATGCAGAGGACCACTAGAAGGCAGGGAAGAGTGTTATTTTATTTTTTTCCAGCCTCTTTGCTGACATCCGGTGGTAGTTTAGAAATTTGCACTGATTATTATTAGTCCTTTGCTGGCAGGAGTGTAGTTTCTTAAACAGAATATTATTTCCTTGAGAAGCAGTATAGCAATTTATCAGCTCAAGCTATTTTAAAAGCTTCTGGGACAGGTTGGGTGATGCATTTTGATGTTGGTTCTTAAGTAGTCTCATTCTTGTTCTTAATTAAGGTTCCCCAGTGTACCCAGGCAGTGAGCTGTTGTAAAATTTACCATAAATAAATTTACTTGAGAATGATATTCTTTACCTTTGGGGTATTTCTAATTTTTGCAGATTGTGACTTCTGGAGATATTTTTTTTCATGCACAAGCTATAAAATCTGAAACCGGATAGCCAAGAGGGACCATTCTGTTTTGAATCCTGTGAGCTAATAATCTTCTACCAGTCTCACACAGGATAAGTAACTGCTCCGATGTTGTATCATTCATTGGGTACCCTCATTGCTTTGTGAATAATTCCATTCCCACCCACTCACTCAACTCCTTGGTGGGAAGAGACTTTAATCACTGATGAATGCCATGGTGATATTAACATACAAAGAGTTGAGGAAGCTAACTGTATCTCTGTTTTTTTAAATTTCTTTTTGTTTTGTTTTGGAGTTAGGGAAGGCAACTGTCATTAAACCAACGAAACATTTCTGGTCTGCAAGAATCACAGTGATAACTAGAGGGCAGCCAAGGGGTTAGGCTTTTCTGTTGGTGGCCCTCTAGTGGACATCTAGTTTGCACCTCTGATACCAAAGCCTCACTAAATATAGCAACGTGATAATACTCAGTGCAACATTATAATAGAATTGCGTTGTGGCAAAGATATCAAAGAAGGATAATCCAACTTTTCCCCACATAGCCTAAGCCTGAAAGTATGGATTGATCATAATAATTAATAATTGATCACAAATCATAATTGTAATAACTGCACTCAGATCAGTAAAATGTAAACATCAGGGCTGTTTGTTTGGAAAACATAAGATATTGTTGTGGCTCGCTGGTGGCTGGTGGAGCTGATAGCAGAGTCGGGCAGTAGTGAGGAGGTTGGGGAGGAACCTGGGACATTCCTGGAGGCTGAGGACAGCTTGGATGAGGGCTCTGCATCAGAGGCAGAGATGGGGCCAGGGCAGGCTGGCAATCATCAGCTGCCTTCGGGCTCAGACAGCAGTGAGGCGGGGGAGACCTTCTGGAACCAGTTCCCAGCCTGCGCATGCACAAAGCTGCCAAAAGGAAGGCACAATTAAGAACTTAGAGTTGTGGGAGTAAGGCCACAGGTGGACAATGAATGGCCCCTCCCATCAGGATTAAAAGAGAAGCAAAGGGGGAGGGGGCTTTTGCAGGAAACGACTCGCTTATTCAGTCATTTGTTTGTTCCGGCCTGTGGAGTTTTGCCTGTGTAACCCAGCCCTTCCCTGCCAACACTGAGTGTGGAACTATTTACCAGGATTGATAAAGGTCTGAGCTCATTAGTATACCTTCGCAAGACTGTTTGCCAAGCCGTTGACTGATTGTGAATGAAATAAATTCACGTTAATGTAATAAAGGAGGTTTTTGCCAGGACTCAGAATTGACTTGTGAATTTTTCTGGCTTTTGTGAACTTCTGACAAAAAATGTCAATGGGGAAATCAGATTTACTTAACAACCATGTGACTCACTTAACAACTGCAGGGATTCACTTAACACCTGTGGCAAGGTTTGCCGTAAAATGGGTTGAAACTCATTAAACACATGTCTCACTTAACCGCAGAAATTATGGGCTCAATTGCAGTCCTAAGTCAAGGGATGGTCTGTCTATTGCAAATCTGAAATTTGAAACCGGTTCTCTTTGCCTTCTTACCCTGCCCTGCCACCTGGATGTGGCCCCTGAGAAATTTATTTATTTTATGTAAAATGAGCAAACGTTGCCATGGTAGAAGACCCCTGTAAAGCAATCATTGCTAAACAGATGCATGAATGGCAAAGGATCTGTTCTTCATTATATAAAAAATAATGCATGCTGAGACAGGGAAAAAAATCAATTTCTTGTCTATAATACAAAGGCTGAAATGTGCATTTTACTATTAGCTGGAGAAGTGTTGAACTTCTGACTAAATAGCTATGGATTTTATAGTCATTTTTATTCAATTCAATAAGGCAGTGTTAATTGAAATAGATGGCAGCATTTCCTCCCTCAAATATATTTAATTTGGCCTCCTTTTAAGCCATTGTTAAGGTAACTTTGGCTTTCTTCCTTGAGTGAAATGCTTAAACCTGGAAGACGTCTTTATATACCGAGATTTTGTAATTAAGCACACACCATGTCTAGGTGAGGAAGTTCACAACAGTTTTGTTATATGACACCTTTTCTTATTCCTGTAATTTAGCAATTGCAAATAAAATGCAATAGGGAACAATAGAAAACCATTTGTGTGTAGGTTCTGGTGTTTTATTTGTTTCTCTATGTTATTAATTCATCCCCTAAAACTTTATGTGATAGCATGCAAGGTTATATCAAAATCTTTTCTGTGTGTGTGCAATATTTTTCTCAACTGTGGTTTATATGCAAAAGGCTGTTTTAAATATTGGTTACCTTTCTATTCTGTTTTATCACCTGCTGTTATTTTTAGATGGTGTATTTACATTTCACTGGCAGCATCAGCTATTGCAGTTAATTGAAAATCGATCAATATGAATTTGTTATCTTTTTTACAAGATTATCTTTAACGCTTACAGCAGGGTGATTTTTGCACAGAATTTAACTCCGGTATAGGAGCAACTGAGGACAGTTGGCTAATGAAACGACTGCAAGAAATCAAATTGGCAGTGATGATGTTCCCTAGTTGGGTTATGAAACGTCGGCAAGAAATCAAGTTGGAATTGAAAATGTTACGTAGTTGGGTTATGTTATGAAACGTCTGCAAGAAATTAATCAACCTATCATTGAGGATGTTCCCTAGTTAGGTCATGAAATGTCTGCAAGGAAACAGCCAAACTCGGGGAGCTTCAAGGACTTCACAGTCCTCCTCCTCCTCCTCCTCCTCCCTCCCTCCCTCCCTCCCTCCCTCTTATCTCTGCAAACCCCACTCCCTTCTAGCACTGATGATGTTCCCTAGTTGGGTCATGAAATGTCTGCAAGGAAACAACCAAACTCGGAGAGCTTCAGGGACTTCACAGTCCTCCTCCTCCTCTTCCTCCTCCTCTTCCCCCTATCCTCCTCCTCCTCTCTCCCTCCCTCTTATCTCTGCAAACCCCACTTCCTTCTAGCACTGATGATGTTCCCTAGATGGGTAATACAAGAAAACCACCAAACTCAGAAAACACCAAGGACGTCACATTTCAACCCCAAGTTACAAATATTCTCTTTCCATTGATAACACAATTTCAATTTTAAGGACACGTAGAACGATTATTTGATCTCACGGTGATCCCGTTTTTCCTTCGGAGGGAGCTTCCTTCCTCTTTTTACAGCACAGGAGCTAATATTACACAAACATCTCACGACGTCGAAGATGCTAAGCCGAAATGACAACCGCATGTCCCTCCATTTCCATTGCAATCGTCGTGGAATAACTAAGCGGCAATCAATACGTTTTTTTCCCCCTTAATGAACTGTTTTTCCCCCCCTTGTTTTTGCCACGTTTATGTCTAATTAAAGCACACAAGGGTAACTTTCCGGGGTGGGGGGGGGAGTGTTTAATTAATTGAAATCTACCGTAAAGTAAAATAATTGCAGGCAATTAAAAAACATTGCGCGTCTTACATTTCTTTCCCAAGACTTTGGAGCTGATCTGTTATTCAGGAGCTAAGTTGGTACACTCAGAGTCCTTTTGCTGCAAACGAAGATTGAGTTGCAACAAGAGACATTAAGAAAAGAAAAGAAAAGAAAAGAAAAGAAAAGAAAAGAAAAGAAAAGAAAAAAGAAAAATGGGTATTTCTGCGGAATATACGTGCTCTGAGAGTCCAGCTCCTTCCAAAATGGTGCAAAACGATTGACCCCTCTCTTGCTGTTACAGGTGATCCTCGACTTATGGCAATTCATTTGGTGACCATTTGAAGTTAGAACGGCACTGAAGAAAGTGACTTAAGGCCATTTTCCATACTTATATCCCCATGGTCCAGTGGTGGGATTCAATTTTTTTTCACTACCAGTTCTGTGGGCGTGCCTTGGTGGGCGTGGCCGGGGAAGGACATACTGCAAAATCCCCCTTCCCTCCCCACCCCACTATCCTGCTACCCAGCCCCGTTCTCCTGTGCAGGGCAACCAAAGAAGACCCAGATGATAAGCTGTGGACATGGCTTGATGGGCGTGCTGCTCTGTGGGTGCGTCTTGGTGTCTGGGTGGGTGTGGCATGGCTTGGTGGGCGTGGCTTGGTGGGAGTGGCAGGGGAAGGACATACTGCAAAATCCCCCTTCCCTCCCCACCCCACTAACCTGCTTTCCAGCTCCGTTCTCCTGTGCAGGGAGTATAAAACCCCAATCACATTTTGTCATCATTCTGCTCTTTCCTTCTTTGGTAGCTTTGATCCATCCTACACTCGCAGCTTGACAATAATGCGTGGCAGGTGGATGGAAAGCAAGGGAATGGTATGCAAGAACCTGTTGGCACCGTGGGACATTACTGGCGTCCCAAGGACACCCCAAACAGATTCCCTGGAGTGGCTGGCTGTTTCCCATAACAAAATGAACAGGAGTGATGGATGTTTTGGTGGGTGGCCCATAGGGAAAAGGGGGGGTTAATTATCCTTGCTTTTGTGTGAGAAACCCAGAGCTGGTTTTGCTTCTTCTGTGCCCGTGTGGTTTATTCAGTAAAGTGTCAGGGTTCCAGCAATCGCCCTAATTAAATCATGGTTCTCGAACCAAACTTCAAAAAGCTTCAAAGGATTTATTATAGGCGACATACTGGCACTTCCCTGTATTGATATAACTGTGGGCAAAAGCTCTGGTATTTTAGCGACAATCTTTTAAAGATAAGAGTTGGAATGTACTTTCGCTTTCAAACCACTGCACTGCTCTTCCAGATTCCCCCCCACTTTTTTAATGGCGACTACTAAAACAGGCATAGGAATGTTTTATGAGTGGACATAAAGTTTTATACTCTTGGGAAAAATAATGTCCCAGGAGTTTCTTTTTCTGGTTTGGCCAACTGGACGGTTGAACAGTCCCTTCAAAATTGCTTAGCCCTTTTTATAAACCCTCAAATGAAGTTCCTGGAAACTTTTGGAGCTTGTTTGAGAAACGATGATGAACCATAGCCCACACCCTACTCTTAAGATTGCTGTTTCAGAAGAAGCCACCAGCCTGGCTTAGGCTCCGCGGGATGATCCTCGTCCCCAAGCACGGCCAATTCAACCTCTTCCTTTTCTTCTGTCGTTAGGGAGACCGCCATCCATCCTGGTGTCCGCAGAAGCGAAACCTTCTGGAGAAAAGTGTGCCTGGGCTAGGAGAAGACAACCAACTATTAGTCCTCATTTGGGTGTTTAATTGACAGTGGAGGAAATGCAGAACAATGGGCCCATTGTTTTGTTATGGGCCATAAACTGTTTCATGAGTGAGTCATTCTGAGTAATTTGATGAGATCTTCACATATCTCTCTCTCCCTCCCTCCCTCCCTCTCTTTCATCCATCCATCCATCATCCATCATCCATCCATCCATCATCTAACTTATCTCTTATCTTGCACCCCCCCTCTCTCTCTCTCTCTCTCTCTCTCACACACACACACACACGGCTGAAAATTATATTCATCATCTTAGTTTGCTCTAGTTGTGTATACACACATTTATTTCATCAAACGGGTTAGTTTGGGAGTATAAAATTTAGGCAATTCCATGGATTCTCCTCCCTTTCCCCCTTCCCCCCCTCTCTGTCTCCCTTTCTCTCTCTCTCTTTCTCTTTCTCTCTGTCTCTGCTGTCTACTGTCCATAGTCTACTATCCATAATGGCGTAAGAAACACTAATTAATATTAATGCGTCTGAGTAACTAATCTACCGTTCACTGAGGGACTCATTTCTTCTTTCCTTCCCTTGGGGGAATCTACTTGTTGCCTTGGACAAGGAGTTGGGAAAATGGGCTCGCGTGGGATAATCTCAAAGCAGCAAATAAAACACAGGGGGAGTTAATTAACACCCAACCCTTTACGCCATGATTAATTACGGTTCGGACACCAAGTGAAATAGCAGGTAAGATTTAACCGCCGATAATTTTCTTTTTGCAGTCTCTCATATGTTTCCCCCCCACCTCTGGTTCTTAATTATTTTTGGACTTCCACCATTAAACGTTTGCTAGTTATTTAATCGGAGATAGTAAACATGAATGTGGTGTTTACGGAGGAAAACCCTTGTAAATCATCTCTGGTACCAATCCGTTTCACATTTGCTTTTTCACGTCTCCAACTGCGATCCCATTCCAACCTCAGTTGGTGGCTGGTAGTTTTCAAAATGGGCTGTTTTACGATCCAAAAGTGAAACTACAAAGGCATTAACAAATACAGGTAGCCCTCGATTTACAACAGTTCATTTAGTGTAACGTTCAACGTCACAACGGCACTGGAAAAAAAAGTGACTTATGACTATTTTTCACATTTACGACTGTTGCAGCATCCCCACAGTCACGTGATCAAAATTTGAATGCTTGGCAACTGGCATACACTTTGTCAGGGCTCTGGCAGTTACCCCCATTTAAATCATGAGTCTAGAGCCAAACTTCCAAAACTTAAAAAGGATTTATTAGGAGTAAACGTGCCAGCACTACCTGGGTGTAGCCAACTCTGAGTCACATCATGCACTGTCACCCTTGACCCTGGTTCCCCCCACCCCACCCCCTGGGTGTATCGTGATTCATATTCTCTGCGATGGCCCAGGGTGGGATACAAAATAAACACAGGCACAAAAACAGGTGAAGCCCCTTTAATTCCTTCAACTTGGCTTTAAAGCTCCAAATATCCTTGACCGGAGACAAGAAAAACTCCCCCACAAACAGTTGCAAAAAGGAAGAACTTCTGTTCAAACTCAACATACATATAAATTATAAATAGAAAAAAAACAACACAAACCACAGTGAAGCAATTAAGGAAACCAGGCAAGACAAGGGCTTGAAGTTCAGAGAAGAGAAACTCAGAGGATCAAAGGCGTGGAGGTTAAAACATAGGAAGAACGGCTGCAGGTTTTGGGCTAGCTAGTCTAGAGAAAAGAAGGATAAGGAGGGACATGATAGCAGTCTTCCAGTATTTGAGGGGCTGCCCCAAAGAAGAGGGAGTCAAGCTGTCCTCCAAAGCACCTGAGGGCAGGACGAGAAACAACAGATGGAAACTAATCAAGGAGAGAAGCAACCTGGAATTAAGGGAGAAACTTCCAAACAGTGAGGACAGTTATTCAGTGGAACAGAAGTTGCCACCAGAAAGCGTGGGCTCTCCATCACTGGAGGTTTTTAAGAAGAGACTGGACAGTCACTTATCTGAAACGGTATTGGTGAGCAGGGTACTGGACTAGAAGACCTTCAAGATCCCTTCCAGCTCATTCTCTTCTAAACAGAATGCAAAAAAAAAAAAATTGAAGTTGTAAATATATATTTTGCATTATATTTTAATATTTAATTTTTTGCTGTACGTTGGAAAGAGTTGGAAGTCAACGCTTCCCTTCCCCCCATTTTTTTCTTTGAATCCTGCACCCCTCTTTCTTCTTCCTTTATTTTCATTGTATTTTACAGTGTTCTTTTCTTTTTCAATATAGATTCTTTATTTTTAGTATATAATGTAAGAGAATGTTTATATAAGTTTCAATGTCTATCTAAACAGGGCGTTGTCTGATTACGGTTAATTTAAGCAAGTCGTCATCATCATTATCATACTGTTCATTGATAGTGACCATATAATATCAGTATTTTCTCCACATAATAGTAATACTTAATTGTTCTTAAGTGTTCTTTTAAACCTTAATAAAACATTGGAAAAAAACAGAATTGGATTGTTGTTCAGCCCTGTTTTACTCTTCAGAGAAGTTACTCTATCAGTTAAATGATCTCTGTTTTGCATTTTGTTTTTTGAAGTCCTGGTAACTCTTATATGGAGCTATGAGGAGGGAGCCTTTTTTCCTGGCTCTTCCGCTCTTTTTTTCCCCTCTGGTTGAGAAATGGGCTAATTCATGACACGTAGCTTAAAAAGCAAGTCACGAGGGCTATGGATGACTTCTCCGTTTCCCTCTGGCAGCTCCCATTATTTCGAATCTGTTGCAGTCATTTGGGATCACTTCACTCACAATATGGGAAGTTGTTTTGATGATACTGAACAATCTGTTCACTTAGATGGATAACAAGGTACACATGGCTTCAGACCAGAGAATAGATAACGCTTATTCTCTACAGGGCAACAATTTAAGATATTCATATATTCATTCTCTCTCTCTCCCTCTCTCTCTTTCTCTCTCCCTCCCCTCTCTCTCACACACACCCTTCTTCCCGTTACAATGTGTGCCTCGTGCCATCTTTGTAGTGAAATTGCATTTCAATCAGCTTCTTTTTTAAAAATATGGAAGGAGTTATGTTAAAACGTGCTATTGGGAAGGATGTGTGTAGATTCTCTCTCTCTCTCACACACACTCTATTTCTCTCTCTCTCCTCTTTCTCTTTCTCTCTCCGTCTCTTCTCTTTCTCATCTCCCTTCTCTCTCTCTCTCTCTCTCATTCTCTGACTCTCTCTGGTTTTCTTCTCTCTCTCTCTCCTTTCTCTCTCCCTCCCTCTCCTCCCCTCTCTCTGTCATCTCCATCCCTCTCTCTATTCCTCTATCTCTTTATCTATCTGATGGCTATGCCATCTTTATAGTGCAGCTGGATTTCAATCCCTGTGTCAGAGAAAGAGAATACAGAATAACAGAGTTGGAAGGGACCCTGGAGGTCTTCTAGTCCAGCTCCCTGCTCAAGCAGGAGACCCTGCACCATTTCAGACAAATGGCTGTCCAATCTCTCCTTAAAAACCTCCGGTGTTGGAGCACATACTTCTGGATGCAAGCCACTGCATTGACTAATGGTTCTCACTGTCAGGGAATTCCTCCTTAATTCCAGGTTGCTTCTCTCCTTGGTTAGTTCCCCTCCATTGCTTCTTGTCCTGCCTTCAGGTGCTTTGGAGAATAAGTTGATACCCTCTTCTCCATGGCAGCCCTTCAAATATTGGAAGACCGCTATCATCTCACCCTCTCATCCCTCCCTTGGTTAGACTACGTTGCACAATGGAAACTTGAAGCTGCCGCTCAGCCCTAAGGAAGACTGAAGACTGATACGGAAAACTCCTACAGATAGAATCAACTAATGGAAAGAAATGATCCTGCTTGGTGGTCAAAACCCATCAGATGCTCCTGTTTCTTGCTAAAGCATCTTTTACCTGGCCCTCCCCTGGAGAATTAGCTCCCTGTGACCTTCCGCAAGGTGACGGTACTTTATCCCAAATATAGCACAGTCTGGACACTGTTCTGGAAGAAAGACAACCATTCTACACGGTCCTTAATAGAGGTTCCTCTCTCTTTGGTCTGATTTATAAGCTTCTTTGCCTATGATGGATTCGATTTGCAGCAGGCAGCTGCTCGGCAGAGAAGGGTAAGAGCCTTATAAATCTCTCCCTTGACCAATGTGTTTCAAAAGGGGCCCTGCTTCCTTCACTGATAATGTTGTTTTCCCATTAGATTGGTTTCATGCCGATTTATTACCCGTGAGACTCACCAATGGGCAGTCAAGAGTAGTAGCTCTTTCCTAGTACACTTTCCTAGTACTCTTTCCCATTGGTACACTTATGCATGCCCTTTACAGACCTCTTAGGAAAGGGGTGAGCTCAATAGTAGACAGTCTAAGGTTAAAGTTTTTGAGGTTTGGGGAAGAAACCACAGAGTCAGGTTGAGTATTCCAGACATTGACCCCTCTGTTGCTAAAGTCCTATTTCCTGCAATCAAGTCTGGTGCGGTTAACCTTGAGTTTGTATCTATTGTTTGCTCTTGTGTTGTCATGGTTGAAGCTGAAGTATTCACTGACAGGTAGGACATTGCGATGTATGATTTTATATACTATACTTAGATCGGACCGAAGGCAGTTTAGTTTTAGGTTTTCTAGGTCTAGAATTTCGAGTCTGGTGGCATAAGGTATTCTGCAACGAGTAGAGGAGTGGAGAACTCTTCTTGTGAAATATTTCTGGACTTTCTCAACTGTACTAATATCAGATACGTAATGTGGGTTCCAGACTGATGAGCTGTATTCGAGTATTGGTCTAGCAAATGTTTTGTATGCTCTAGTTAGTAGTGTGATATTACCAGAGAAAAAACTACATAGGATTAGGTTAACAACTCTTAATGCCTTTTTGGCTATGTAGTTACAGTGGGCTCTAGCACTTAGATCATTAGAGATGAGAATTCCAAGATCCTTGACAGAGTCTGGATCATCAACAAGGTCTTGACTATTCAGCTTGTATTTTATTTTCTGATTTTTTTTTGCCAATATGTAAGACAGAACATTTATTTGTTGAGATTTGAAGTTGCCATTTGTTTGATCATTCTGATACATAGTCAAGGTCTTTTTGAAGAGTAGCAGTATTGTCTGTGGTGTTGAATAGCTTTACATCATCAGCGAAGAGTACGCAGTTGCTCTAAATATGATCACAGAGGTCATTTATGTAGAGTATGAAGAGAGTTGGTCCTAGAACACTGCCTTGGAGGACAGCACTATTGACAGGTACAGAATTTGATAGGACGCTCCCATTTGTTGTCTGTTTGACAGGAATGCTTCTATCCAGTTATGCAGTTGTCCAGAGATACCGTAAGATTTTAGTTTTAGTAGTAGTTTGTTGTGTACCACTGAATCAAAGGCTTTACAGAAGTCTATGTAGATTGCGTCTATTGCTTTGCCCTGATCGAGTTGTGTAGTCCATATGTTTTTGCCGTGTAAGAGTTGCAGATTGCAGGAAAAAAAATTTCTGAAACCAAATTGTTTATTAGAGAGTAGGTTGTTTGTTTCTAAGTGGAGGATGATGGATTAGTTAATAATTGATTCCATGATTTTACAGGTGACGCAGCATAAGGAGATTGGTCTGTAATTTTCAACTAGGCTGGGGTCTCCCTTTTTGAAGATGGGGATGACTGTGGCTTGTGACCAAAGGTTAGGCAAGGAGCTGGTCCTGAAAGATTTTTCAAAGATTTTCCTTTCCTTTCCTTTCCTTTCCTTTCCTTTCCTTTCCTTTCCTTTCCTTTCCTTTCCTTTCCTTTCCTTTCCTTTCCTTTCCTTTCCTTTCCTTTCCTTCTTTCCTTTCCTCTCCTCTCCTCTCCTCTCCTCTCCTCTCCTCTCCTCCCCTCCCCTCTCCTCCCCTTCCCCATCCCACCCCTTTCCTTTCCTATCCTCCTCCCCTCCCCTCTACTTCCACATCCCATCCCATCCCTTTCCTCTCCTCTCCTACTCTACTCTACTCTACTCTACTCTACTCTACTCTACTCTACTCTACTCTACTCTACTCTACTCTACTCTACTCTACTCTCTGCTTCTCCCTATCCTTCTCCTCCTCTCTTGCTCTGGAAAGGATGGTGCCATACTTACAGCCTTCTAAGTTTGCATCTAAACTGTATGGGGGAGAGAGGTCCTATGTTCCTGTTTAATCTAAAGAGCCTCTCTGCCAAGATAATCTCTATTGGCCTCTGTGGAGCTCGATTCATGCCAGATTTGGCCTCCATTGTGCATGTCAGCTATCAGACTTATTTATTTATTAAACCCCACTTAGACAGCTGCCCATCTAACTCCTGGGAGTCTGGGTGGAAAGGGAAAATGAAAGCGAAATACAATGATCCAAATCAATTAAAAGGAAAATAAATGGAGCCGAGGCCCTCACAAAAATCTCAATGCCAACATATTGTGCAGAGTCACACCAGAGGGTGATATTGGCTTAATGGCTAACGCTAATGGTATTGCCACTCTGCCAGCCCAATTAGCTGTTGGCGTGCATTTCTTTTTCCTCTGCTATGATATTATTGAGATTGATTTGCGTATCTTGTTGGTTCATTTTATTAATAGAAGAGAATATCTGTAGCTCAGGGTTGATCTGTAAGGTCCCTGGTGCTATCTGAGTTTAGCTGTTTTCTTGCAGACATTTCATAACCCAACTAGGGAATGTCATCAGGGCTAGAAGGGGGTGGGGTTTGTAGGGAGGAGGAGGAGAAGGAAGAGGACTCTGGGTCCTTGGGCTCTATGAGCTAGGTGGCTTTCTTGCAGACATTTATTCACCCAACTAGGTAATCTCATCAGTGTTAGAAAGGAATGGGGGTCACAGACAGGAGGAGGAGGAGGAGGAAAAGGAAGAGGAGGAGGACTGAGAGGTCCTTGCTGCTCTCTGAGTTGTTTTCTTGCAGACATTTCATGACCCAACTAGGCTACATCATCAGTGCCCTGGTATAATTCCTTGTCTAATTTATGCAGTTTTCATCTTTGCATCACTTTCTTCCACCTGATTTCCATCACCCACTAGAGTGACCATTAAATTTCCAGTTAGCAGGACAAGCGAGAATGAAAAATGGAGATTCCATAATTCTCTGTCTTTCACCAGGATGAAACCTTTCTTAGGCCCTCTGTTCTCAAGTGACAGTCCTACATTTCTGACCCTGTCTTTGAACATCCTGCGAAAGAGGAGTTGAAGGACTCACAAACCATCTTTGCAACATTCACATTTCCCTTGAATCTCAAGCTCAAACTTTCTTGGTGTCACCTACCTTTCAAAGGGAGACAAGTTCAAAGGAAGACGGACAGGCCTAAATATTTCTAAGCCTCCTAAACAAAACAAATATTTTTAAAAACCCAGATTTATAATTTAATCTGAAAAATATATCATTGATGGCCTTTGGAGTTTCGACATCCCAAAACAGCAGGTCCATCATTCTGCCTTCTGTGGCTTAGAATCTTTAGTATTCCGTTCTACTTATCAATATAAATAACTTCAAACACTTATCTGGATTCTAAAAGTATCCCATACATGCTAACATGTTCTCTTCCCAGCTTAAAGGTTGTGTGTCTTTAGTGGGCTCTTTTGTATAACCTGTTTTACTTTGAATTGGTCTTTAGTTGGCATTTAAGCTTTGAGAAATAAAATCATGTACATTTTTGTACAAATCTTGTACATTGTCAAAAGCCAACTCCCTGGATGTTTTGGGAAATCAGATGAGTAATGAAACATCTGCAAGAAAAAAAACCAAGCATCAAGGACTGACAGTCCTCCTCCTCCTCCTCCTCCTCCTCCTCCTCCCTGAAAACCTCACTCCCTTCTAGCACTGATGATGTTACCTAGTTAGTTCATGAAACATCTGCAAAAATACCATCAAGCTCAGAGACCACCAAGGACGTCACAGTTGTCGTCGTCCTCCTCCTCCTCTTCCTCCTCTTCCTCCTCCTTTTCCTGAAAACCCCACTCCCTCTAGCCCTGAAGATGTTACCTAGTTGGGTCATGAAAAATCTGAGTGGCATTTTAATGTTCTCATCAACTTGAGAGCACCCCTTCATTTCAGTTGCACATGGCAATCACAGTCCTAATGTTCAATGTCGAGCTGAGCGCTATTTGCAAACAAACAAACAAACCCACGCTTTTATCTCCCCTAAAGTAGGTAATTCATCATCACGCAATGAATAAACAGGCACGCTTTCATTGCTTCTTTTACCTGTGTCAACCCCAGCACTTAGATTTCCTTGGAAATGTCATCAAAGCATCCAACCCTGCAATCAAAGCCCATCAAATAGCTCTTTTCAAAATTCAGCATGAGACAGTAAATGAATAGCAATTTCCTGACAACAAGCAAGTCCAAACTCTGTCTCTCCAATTGGTCGGTCATGCTACAAGGAGACAAAAGAATGACTGAGGAAGCATGTTAAGTCAATCTCTCCACCCTGTTTGATCAGCAGATTAAAATCCCAACAGAAGACTTGAGCCTGGGGACGATGTTACACTGCCGCTGGGTTCCCATGTCACTCTCAGTTATGGGTTGTGGAGTCCTTGGTGCATCTACAAGCAAACCACCAAGCAATTGGTGTTTGCTGTTCTAGGAATGTTGTTTCCACATTCCAAACTTCAGAACCAGCTTTTAAAATAATATTTATGGTGGGCGTGTTGCATGAGGTTGACAGCACAGCCAGTTTCAGTTACACTGAAATTAGACACCTCCAGTGCTTCTTAGAGCAATGAATTGCCTAACATAATTATCTGTTGCACAATAGAGTAGGGTAGAGTAGGGTAGGATAGGGTAGGGTAGAGTAGAATAGAATAGAGGAGAGTACAGACTATAGAAAATAGAATAAAATGGAATGGAATGGAATGGAATGGAATGGAATGGAATGGAATGGAATGGAATGGAATGGAATAGACCAGAGTAGAGTAGAGTAGGGTAGGGTAGGGTAGGGTATAGTAGAGTAAGGTAGGGTGGAGGAGGAAGGAGAATGGAATGGAATGGAATGGAATGGAATAGAATAGAATAGAATAGAATAGAATAGAATAGAATAGAATAGAATAGAACAGAATAGACACGCCCACCTCAGCCACTCCCAGCCTGGTTCCCCGAGGTCAAACACAACGCTGATACAGCCCTCAATGAAATAGAGTTTGACACCCCTTTCCTAGACCCATTTTGTCAACCCTCTTTCTGGCTCGTGCAATATGCGGGTCCTCGCGGAGCAGCTGATCCAGTTCTACAGAGGAATTATTTAGTCTGTCATCTGCACCTCTGTAACTGTCTGGCTTGGCTGTGCAACCCAACAAGACAGACACAGACTTCAGAGAGTAATTAGGACTGCAGGAAAAACAATTACTACCAACCTCCCTTCCGTGAAGGACCTGCACGAATCAAAAAGAGGGCTGTGAAAATATCTACAGACCCCTCACATCCTGGACATAAACTGTTTCAACTCCTACCCTCAAGATGATGCTAATAGAGTCCTGCACACCAGAATAACTAGACACAAGGACGTTTTTTCCCCCCGAACGCCATCACTCTGCTAAACAAATAATTCCCTCAACCCTGTCAAATATTTACTAAGTCTGCATTACAATTACTATTATTATTAATCCTCTCATCCTTCCTTTCTCTCATTTCTCTCATTTCTCTCACTTATAACTGTATGACTGTATCCGAACAATTTATACTGACTGTTTCCTAGTATGATTTGATTGCTTATTTGTACCCTATGACTATTATTAAATGTTGTACCCGATGATTCTCGACCCCTGGTGAATGTATCTTTTCTTTTTATGTACACTGAGAGCATTTGCACCAAGTCAAATTCCTTGTGTATCTAATCACACTTGGCCAATTAAAAATTCATTCATTCAATGGAAGGCAGGCTGGTTGCAATAGTTTTATTCCGCAGTCCTAATTATTCATTGGAGCCTTTCTGTACTGGTCCTGTTTGGTTGCTATGCCAAACCAGAATGTTAGACTACTTTTAAGGCAGTTTTGTTGCCTTAGTGAAATCAAACTCCCAATCACTCTTTCTGCCTAGCTCTATTTTAAAATGACAAGAAGGGGAGGGGAAAAAAAGTTATATTGATTATTTTTTCTCTGGGCAAGAAATATAAATTCCTCTCTTTGGGCAGATGAGGAGGGGGACATAAACCTAGCTAGACATTTGAGGGATGGAACAGCCTTATCTTGCGTTTGCCACGGGAAATGCCTGGAGCTTTGTTCAGATAGAGAGTTCCGTGTGTTTGTGATGAATTACTTTATTCTTTTGATTGCTCTGCAAAGCAAGGCAGAAGCAAGGGTTGGACATTCTGCCAATCTCATTTTGTGCTGGGGTTCTCTTTTTTGTTGATTTCTTCGATTGGAATAATACTAATTAAAGGTAGCAAGGATCTGAGGATATGCATAGTTGTTTCAAAAACATTTAACCAATTCTTGACTTAGTCCTAAATCTTCCTCCTCCTCCTCCTCCTCATTCTTCTTCTCTTCCTCCTCCTCCTCTTCCTTCTTCTTCTTCCTCCTCCTCTTCTTTCTCCTCCTCCTCCTCCCCTTCTTCCTTCCTTCCTTCTTTCCTTCCTTTCTTTCTTCCTTCCTTCCTTCCTACCTTCCTCCTCCTCCTCCTCTTTTAATTAAAGACATTCTTCCAGAAACAATACAAATTTTAAGTAGTTAAAATAAGGAAAATGAAGAACAGTAAGGCAAAAATGAAAAGGGAGAGAGGAGTAGAATTAAAGATGATATAAGCCTCTCTCTTGGCTCCCTTCTTGTAAAACACATCAATATCACCATCCTAAATCTCAGCTTCTTTATGGCTTCAATAAATATCTAATATGATCACCCTAAATATTGTCTGCTTTCTGTTCCCCTCCCTCTTCAATGGAAGCAACTTATTTTTCCATTGCAGTAATGAAAAAAAGGAGTAAATGTTGACACAATACTAATTCCCAACATTAACCAAAAAACTGACAAGGAACTCAGAAAAATCTCTATCAATTGACAGAGATCTAGAGTCATTTGAGATGAATTTCAAAGCCCCCGAAGAGCACCATGTTGCTTTTCCCCTGTGGGCAATCTTGAAAGATGCATTGTCAGTTCAGCTTTATATAAGATAGAACATAGAAAAGTACAAGGGACCTTGGAGGACTTCTAGTCCAACCCCCTGCTCAACCAGGAGACCCTAGACCAGTGTTTCTCAATGTTCGCAACTTTAAGATGGGTGGACTTCAACTCCCAGAATGCTCCAGCCAGCTATGCTTGTGGACTTCAACTCCCAGAATGCTCCAGCCAGCTATGCTTGTGGACTTCAACTCCCAGAATTCTCCAGCCAGCTATGCTTGTGGACTTCAACTCCCAGAATTCTCCAGCCAGCTATGTTTGTGAACTTCAACTCCCAGAATGCTCCAGCCAGCTATGCTTGTGGACTTCAACTCCCAGAATGCTCCAGCCAGCTATGCTTGTGGACTTCAACTCCCAGAATTCTCCAGCCAGCTATGCTTGTGGACTTCAACTCCCAGAATTCTCCAGCCAGCTATGTTTGTGAACTTCAACTCCCAGAATGCTCCAGCCAGCTATGCTTGTGGACTTCAACTCCCAGAATGCTCCAGCCAGCTATGCTTGTGGACTTCAACTCCCAGAATTCTCCAGCCAGCTATGCTTGTGGACTTCAACTCCCAGAATGCTCCAGCCAGCTATGCTTGTGGACTTCAACTCCCAGAATTCTCCAGCCAGCTATGTTTGTGATCTTCAACTCCCAGAATTCTGGGAGTTGAAGTCCACAAGTTTTAAAGTTGCCAAGTTTGGAGACCTCTGCTATAAGGCAACATAATCCTCTTCAATGCTTTGATAAGTGCTGGGGTGGGGTGGTCTGTCTTGACAAACATTTTGAGACAATGTTGGGAATATGCTTATTTTGAGAAAAATGTCTTCTATCCAAAGTTACTTTTCTCAATCGGAGCAACGCAAAAACACACATGCACACACACACACAAAGTGAAGTATTTCTCTTTCATACAGGCACTCTGATTGATATTTTATATTATGGCAACTCTTGTTAAACTTAACTAGACATTGGAATGCTCCCTCACATGCTAACTATATGGATTTTCAGCAAATATCAGTTGTTGCCGCTAAGGGTTTGTGCAAAATAGAAAAAAGCAAAACTGACAACCAATAATTCATGTTTATTAGAATGGCCGTATCTCTTTTGATTGAATAGTATGATGGATTGGGTTTCTTTCTTTAAATGTTTTTTTGCAGTCCAATTTTTTTTTTAATGGAAATACATTTGTGATGACTTTTTCAATATTATTTTGAGGGAAGCAGAAAGATGAATGGAGCACCTCTAGGATCAAACTGTCATTTCCTGATTTTTTTTTTTAATGGCCATCAATTTCCATAAATTCTCCAAACTGTATGCCCCAAATATGCAACAAATAAAGGTTTTCCCAATGTGCAGAAGACCTTGTGAGACTTTGCCAAAGATGAGGATTACCAGGAAACCAGAAGGATGATAGCTCTCATTTTGGTCATCATGATAATCAGAGATAGTTTTATCTGTCTGTCTCTAACTCTATCTTTATTTCTCTGTCTGTCTATCATCTATATATCTAATCCATCCATCTAATCTATCTAATCCATCTATCTAATTTATCTATGTAATCAATCAATTCATCCATCCATCCATCTAATCAATCAACCTATCTATCTAATCAATCATTTCATCCACCTAATCTAATCTAATTAATCTAATCTTATCTAACGATCTATGTAATCAATCAATTTATCCATAGCTCCATACATCCATCTTATCTATCTATCTAATCAATCAATTCATCCATCCATCTAATCTAATCTATTTAATCAATCAATTCATCTATCTATCTATCTATCTATCTATCTATCTATCTATCTATCTATCTATCATCTGGTGGCCATGTGGACATTTTGCATTTCAAAGTTATTCCACAACTTTTATGAAGAATAAATGACATACCGTCCTTTCTGTGAAATTTCCGTTAAAAAGAAACCAATCAAATGGAATTCTCACTCATCCACACTTACAAAGAAGTTAACACCACCTTTGGTTGTCCTTGTGGCAAGGGGGTAACAAGGCAGAGTTTCATTTATTTTCCAAGCCCTTTAAAACAGACCTTCTGATTTCAAAGAACGAAGTGGTATTATGAAGTGAGTCTTTACCTTGACTTATTTCCATCTGTATACGTTGGGGAAATCTCTCGAATGTCATATTTATTTCATATCCTTCCACTGATTGTTGATGATAGTCTAAGGTCACAGGAGAAATAGAAACAGGGGTTGACTAGAAATACAACTGCAAATATGCATTTCTGGAGAAATGACTGTCTTTTTCTGTAGACCTAAAAGCCTTCCTTAGCTGTACTACAGATGCAGGACAGAAAACTGGCCAGGATAGGATGTGAACTCTAGCCCCAAAGATGTTTTTTTTTCCAAAGACAACTGGACTTTCTTGGTTTTTTTTTCTCTTTGAAGCTTCTCATCCAAAAGGTTTCTTCAATTCTCCAAACTTGAGAACTGAAGAATCTTCTCGGATGAGAAGCAAAACGCCTTCAAAGAAAAACCAGAAAGTCTAGCTGCCTCTGGAAAAAAAAAAAAAAGCACTTTTGGGACAACCACGACCTCGGTTGTCCAATTCAGCATTGTTGTCAATTCATAAAACATTTCTATGGTCTTTTTAGAGTTGCCAACAGAAACAGATGGGGGGAGCAGTGCAGCTGTTCGGAAACAGAAGGTGCATTCCATAAATAGTTTTTCAAAGATAGTAAGTAGGTGACTGAAGTTTCTGCCAGGCAAAATTCTAACTGGAGAACATGATTGATGACTCTGGGCTATGGATGTGTCCCATTGGAGAATGTGAATTACAATACACCCAGAGGGGTGGGGGGAAAACCAGGGTCAAGGGTGACAATGAATGATGTGTCTCAGAGACGGCTACACCCAGGCAGTGCCAGACATGTTAATTCCCAATAAATCCTTTTTAAGTTTTGAGAGTTTGGCTTGAGACTCATGATTTAAATGGGAGTAACTGCTGGAATCCTGACAGCAATGTCTCTAGGCTGATTACTCGCTTGACTCCACCCCCAGGCTTTGCCTGTCCTGACCATTGTCCTGTAATTGAAGATATCATTTTGCACAATCCCAAAGTAATTCTACTTATATTTAAGGTTTGCTTACACTAAGCTTCTGTTCTTGCAGATGAACAAGTAAGTATTTTGAGTAAATATTGAGTAAATATGAGTAAATATTTGAGCATCTTTAACTTCACTTGGCTTTAGTTTTGTCAAGAGACAAGGCGAGAGCTTTTGAAGTCCTCTGGGGAATTAAGAAACGCCTGCTATTAATTCTAAGAAGAGCAAATTTAGATAATGCAGCTTGTGTAGCCAACTTTGCCTGTGGCCAAGTTTCTTCGGAGAATATTTATCTCCTGAGATGAATAAGATGGACACATTGAAAAATGTTCACACTAGATACTTTTATGTGGCTGGCATAAATATCTTGCCCAGACTTTTCTTAGCTGAGTGGTGTCAAACAATAGTAATTCTGACGCATCTGAGCAGAAAATTAGATTTCTTCTCATTTTGAAAACTGATCAGAAGGGCACCATTCATACAGATTGGATTTTTAAAAATTAATTGCTCAAGAGGAAGAAACAAAACAGATTCTTGGCAGGCTGTAATCAAGATGATCAAAACGCTATCAGAACTGGTTGTCTTTTATGGATTAAAGACCGTCAGTCTCTCTGCCACGTCCAAAGGAACATTCTCGTTTGCTCTCCTTATTTGTATAAAAGCGACATCCATTTACAGAGATAATATTGGACGCAGGGAGGGCGTATTGATTCAGTTTCCAATAGCTGATAATCTCAATCAATGACTCTTTTGGAATTACAATTCAAGTACGATTATAACTGCAAGAACATTTCAAAACTAGAGAAACAGGAAAAAGCATCCCAAATAAAAATGATTAAATAATTAACATGAGTAAACATTCAAATAAACACAGGTAGACCTATTTATTTTATTTTTGTCAATTGCTTACAAGATAATAGGTATAAGTAAAAACATAGTTATGAATACATGAAATGAACACATATAAGAAAAATAAAAAGAAACAATAGGACAGGGATGGTAGGCACGCTGGTGCGCTTATGCACGCCCCCTACAGACCTCTCAGGAAAGGGGTGAGGTCAATAGTAGACCGTCTAAGGTTAAAGTTTTTGAGGTTTGGGGAAGAAACCACAGAGTCAGGTTGAGTATTCCAGACATGGACCACTCTGTTGCTGAAGACTTACGAGAGTTTGTTCAGTGACCATTCAAAGTTACAATGGCATGGAAAAAAATGGCTTATGACCATTTTTCACACTTACGACCTTTGCAGCATCCCCATGGTCATGTGATCAAAATTCAGAGGCATGGCAACTGACTCAAATTTATGACAGTTGCAGTGTCCAGGAATCACCTGATCCCCTATTGTGACCTTCTAATAATGGAATGGAATGGAATGGAATGGAATGGAATAAAATAGAATAGAATAGAATAGAATAGAATAGAATGGAATGGAATGGAATGGAATGGAATGGAATGGAATGGAATAAAATAGAATAGAATAGAATGGAATGGAATGGAATGGAATGGAATGGAATAAAATAGAATAGAATAGAATAGAATAGAATAGAATAGAATAGAATAGAGTACAATAGAACGGAGTGGAGTGCAATGGAATGGCATGGAATGGCATGGAATGGCATGGAATAGAATAGAATAGAATACAATAGAATAGAATAGAAGAATGGAATGGAATGGAATGGAATGGAATGGAATAGAATAGAATAGAATAGAATAGAATAGAATAGAATAGAATAGAATAGAATAGATAGAATGGAATGGAATGGAATGGAATGGAATGGAATATAGAATGGAACATAAAGTGGAGTGGAGTGGAGTGGAGTAAAGTAGAGTAGAGTAGAAAAGAATGTAGAATAGAATATAGAATAGAATGGAATGGAATGGAATAAAATAGAATGAAGAATATAGAATAGAATAGAACAGAAGTTGGAAGGGACCTTGGAGGTCTTCTAGTCCAGCCCCCTGTTCAAGCAAGGGACCCTATACCATCTCAGACAAGTGACTGTCCATTCTCTCATTCTCCCATTCTCTTCATGCCACACCCCCGAATCACCGCATTATTTATCTACGTACACACACGCGAAATCAGATGATGCATCAGAAGTCAGTTTATTGAGATTCTAATCATGCTGATCCATGACCACGTTCCAGACAGAGATGGCTCGCCTTCCTCCTTCTCTTCTCATTTCGCAGAGTTTGTCTCTGGCTTGTCAAAGAACAGACAGAACAAAACGTGGCTTTAAATGCTCTGCGAAGCTGTGCCACAAGGCTCTCCTCTGGCTGAGCCATCCGTCTTCATGAATATATTACGCAGGTATCACAAGGTGCTTACCATACGACTCTGCAAATTTGATCAAAGCGTGGATCGCATTAGGTTTTTCCGAATTTATAAAATTGTCACTGGAGTGGCTCAAGCGTGACATCGGCTGATGGACAAAGTCACTGAGCTCTGGTTTAAAGCCACCTTTGGAGAAAACTCAGCCTGCCCTTGGTCAGTTTGTCCTACAATTGAAAACCAGCCAATGGGTCAGTAAACGAAGTGAGGGTGTACTAGAAAACCACAGACAGGATTTTCACTATTGCCGGCTCCTTGCAATTTTTTAATTGGAATTTAAGCTACCTGGAAAAGCAGCTAATAACTAAACGTTCCGTAAGGAAATAGATTTCACAGTGTTTTCAGTGTCCAGTTTAAGGTGCTCACCTAGAAACCAGGAGACTGTGAGTTCTAGTACTGTCTTAGGCACGAAAGGTGCTCACCTAGCAACCAGGAGACTGTGAGTTCTAGTACTGTCTTAGGAACGAAAAGTGCTCACCTAGCAACCAGGAGACTGTGAGTTCTAGTACTGTCTTAGGCACGAAAGGTGCTCACCTAGCAACCAGGAGACTGTGAGTTCTAGTACTGTCTTAGGAACGAAAAGTGCTCACCTAGCAACCAGGAGACTGTGAGTTCTAGTACTGTCTTAGGCACGAAAGGTGCTCACCTAGCAACCAGGCGACTGTGAGTTCTAGTACTGCCTTTGGCACAATTGGTGTTCACCTAGAAACCAGGAGACTGTGAGTTCTAGTACTGTCTTCAGCACGAAAACCGTTTGCAGCATCCCCTGGTCACCATTTGTGACCTTCCCAGCTACCTTTGACAAGCAAAGTCAATGGGGGAAGTTGGATTCCTGTAACGATTATGATTCACTTAACAACAGCAGTGGTTTTCTTAACAGTCCTGGCAAAAAAATGGTCATTAAAATTGGTAAGATCCGCTGACCAACGGAGCACTTTTCTCATCTCATTTGGAGGTGACTGGATGGTGGGGAATGGAAGGATTCCGTTCCAAGTTGAAAGCAACTTTCCATTCCCCACCATCCAGTCAGAGCTGAAGAAGCTTCTCGGGTAAGAAGCAAAACACCTTCAAAGAAAACCCAGAAAATCCGATTGTCTCTCGAAAGAAAAGCACCTTTGGGACAGTCGTGGCCTGGATGACTGAGAGCCTCCATAGACATCAATCTGGATATTGTGCCCCTTGCAACTTTTACATATAAATTATCCAATATACATAAGTGCGCAGCATTCACTAATGGTGACATTAATATGGTAACTATATACATAGGAGAAAGATTTGGTCCTGATTGACTACAGCATGACTTGTAAATGTAATTTAGCTTGGCCAAGGATGATTCTCTTTTGGAAATGAATATTTAAAACAAAACATGAGCCAATTTGGGAGAAAGCGAGGGGAACTCTGATTGCAAACACAGGTTGAGTTTATACGTTGCGCTAACCCACGATTTGGAGGGGAAAAGTCAGATGGTGTTGAATAGCAATAGCACTTAGACATATATACCACTTCACGGTGCTTTACATCCCCTCTCTAAGCGGTTTACAGAATCAACATATTGCCCCCAACAATCTGGGTCCTCATTTTACCCACCCCGGAAGGATGGAAGGCTGAGTCAACAAGCTGGTTCAGAATCAAACTGCTTGCAATGGGCAGAGTTTGCTTGCAATACTGCATTCTAACCACTGCACATCATGGAAGGGGAGGAATGGAAGGAATGAAAGGAAAGGAAAGGAATGGAGGGAGGGAGGGAAGGAAGGAAGGAAGGAAGGAAGGAAGGAAGGAAGGAAGGAAGGAAGGGGGGAAGAGCAATAGCCCTTAGATTTATACACCTTGTCACAGAGCTTGCCGGCCCTCTCAAAGCAGTTTACAGAGTCAGCCTCTTGCCCCCAACAATCCAGGTCCTCATTTTATTGACCTTGGAAGGATGGAAGGCTGAGTCAACTTTATTGCATTACAGTGAAATCATTTCTTTATTTCTCCTTCCTCTTGTCTGTTTTGAAGAAAGGAACCCTCAATATTTTTTCAATGAAAAGACAGAAATGGCGCTCAAACGAAAACCAGTTGCATATGGTTGGGTTTTTTTCCCCCGGTCTTCCAACTCCAGTTTTTTTTGATTTGTGAGGGACGATCCTGTAATATTAAGTCACCAAAGGAATTGCAATTTGCAGGCTGATGTTTCCAACATCCATATTTTAAAACCCACCCTTTTGTCCCTTATAAAGAATGGTAAAATAACATTTTTTCTCCACGGTGACAGCATATATTCCCTGGAAAGATAATTATCTGCCACTTAGACATGAGGTGGCTGTATTTATTGCCACTATTAGTCTTGGCGGGCTTGTAAAAGCTAAGAACAGCTAACAAATCCACTCGGCAGGTTGTGGAATCAGAATTATGCATATCCCCCCAAAACACTGGTCGTCCATCTGAAGCGCTGCAGTGATAACAGCAGCACGGAAGGGCAGACATGTAATTCCTTTGCAAACCAGACAGGTACGTGAGACAAGACAGCTGTCAAAAAGCAAAGCAATTGGAGGTCAAACCTAATCGAAATATTCTGTTTTTTCCTGATCTGGAAATCCAGGCTCATTTAGATTAGAGAAGGAGAAGGTATCTTCTCTTTATCCTCTCTGTTGGACAACCATTCTCCAAGGACCCTCCCTCCCTCCCTCCCCCCTCCCTTCCTTCCTTCCTTCCGTCCTTCCTTCTCCCACTTCTCTTCCTCCTTCCTTCCTTCCTTCCTTCCTTCCTTCCTTCCTTCCTTCCTTCCTTCCTTCCTTCCTTCCTTCCTTCCTTCCCCTTCCCTTCCCCTTCCTTCCTTTTCCTCCCTCCCTCCATTTCCTCCTTCCCTTTCTCTCCTTTCCCCTTCCCACCTTCCCCTTCCTTCCTTTCCCTCCATCCTTCTTTCCTTTCTTCCTTTTCCCTCCTTCCGTCCTTCCTTCTCCCCTTCCCCCTTCCTTCCTTCTTTTTCTTTCCTCCCTTTCCTTCCTTCTCCCCCTTCCCTTCCCTTCCTTCTCTTTCTCAACCTTCCTTGCTCCCTTCCTTCTCTTTTCCTTTTCCTTCCTGGTTCGAAGTTAATGAGGGGGGTTTCTGCCACTCAAGGGAACTTACAACCTGAGCCCTGTCCCTCCCAGTCCACCTTCACCCTGACATCACTCTGTTCCCCAAAGAGGATTGTTTCAATAGCAAAAAGACATCCACCCTCTTCCCTTGACCGTTTTCTTCTTAAACAGTAAGGAAAACACAATTTCCCACACCGAAAAAGTCCAACTGAAATTCTCTCCTGCTTAAGGAAGGCAATTCAAAAGCCCATTTTCTGTTCACAGTCAGAATGGAAACGGATAAGGGGGGGAGGGGGATGGAAAATCGAGATGAAACTCCCCTCTCGACTTCATTTGCAAGAAATAATTGACTTGGTTCCCTTAGTTAGTTGTTTTTTTTCCTCAAGTGGGAGTATAACAGCTCGGCATAATTCTTTGTAATTTGTCTTTCTCTCCCTGAGGATCTTTGGAAACTGAATTTCTTTTCCTAGCGACGGAAATCCAGAAACCAGAGAAGCGCATTTGTGATGATGGCCTGCTTTTGGAAGAGAGGCTGGGGTTTTCTAGCAGGTCAGGGCTGAAATACAATTCCCTCCTCTGCCAGGAACAGGCGCGGTACCTGCCAGACATTAACCACCCATTCTGGACAGTGCAATCCTGGATTCAGGCTAAGCCCTCTTCCTCTTCCTCCTCCTCCTCCTCCCCTCAAGTGGCAAATGGGGCCAGGTAAAAAATGGATCAACACACACACACGTACACCCGTCCATCCCTTCTCCAGTTTTATAAACATTTGATGGAATTTTAACCACAAGATGGGCAACAGATGCAGCTTGGTTTACCTGCATTGGACAGAAAATCTCTCCAGAATAATTTCGTATTTTTAACCCCTTTTCCTCCCTCCCTCCTTCCTCCCCCTCTTTCTTCTTCCTCCCTCCCTTCCATTCCCTCCTTCCTCCCCCTTCCTTCCTTCCTCCTTCCTTCCTGCGTCCCTCCCTTTCTTCCTCCCTCCCTCTCTCTCTTCTTCCTTCCTTCCCTTCCCTCCTCCCCTTCCTTCCCTTCCCCTTCCTTCTTTCCTTCCTTCCTTCCTTCTATCCTCCTTCCCTCCTTCCTTCCTGCATCCCTCGCTCCCTTCCTTCCTTCCTCCCTCTCTCTCTTCTTCCTTCTTTCTGTTCCCTCCTTCCCTTCCCCTCCTTCCTCCCTCCCTCCCTCCCTCCTTCCTTCTCTTCTTTCCTCCTTCCTTCTGTTCCCTCCTCCCTCCTTCCTTCCTGCATCCCTCCCTCTCTTTCTTCCTCCCTCCCTCTCTCTTCTTCCTTCTTTCTGTTTCCTCCTTCCCTTCCCCTCCTCCCTCCCTCCTTCCCTCCTTCCCTCCTTCCTTCCTTCCTTCCTTCCTCCCTCCCTCCTCCCTCCCTCCCTCCCTTCCCTTCTTCCCCACTTTTGAGTCAGCGTGAGCAATTGCTGCTCCAGTTTTCCCATTGATTTCTGCTCAAAATGAGTTAGCTGAAGCCAGCCGGAAGAGGCGCCTTTAAAAGCTGCACCCAGCAAGAGCCACTTTTAATCAGGTAGCATTGAGCTCTCACCTCTCTTGCACGCCCTCTCCTTTAAAAGGAGAACAGAAAAGAAAAGAAAAGAAGAAAAGAAAACACCCTGCAAAGCCCCAAAACCCTCAACTTGAACAAGGCCTTTTAGCTGCAGTTTTATTTTTGAAAATCTCAGCAGAGATCAAAGGGACGGGGGAAAAATGGGGGAGGCCAAGGACCCGTTTCTTGATTTTTCTACTTGACCTCAGCTGATTTATGGAAGTTTCTCAGCAAAGCCTTGATTGCCTGAATGGAGGAAGAGAAAAACTCGTCCTCGGTGTTGCATAAAAGGGAACAACGAGATCACCGGGTCCTGTGGTTCTTCTCCTTTTCACACCCCGTCTCCAAGTAAGGTCTCGCACAGGAACCCAACAGCACGTCGAAACAACCAAATATATAAAACCGTCAAGAAATCCCGCGGCAGAGTCTTAACTTTCCGCAGAGAACGAGGAAGTCAACTTCCCTGAAGAGCTGGACTGCTGTGTTGCAAAGCGTGGAGGTTAAGCTTTCCAAACCTGCCCCGGGGTTTTTCTAGCAGGTCAGGGCTGAAACAAAATTCTCCCCTCTGCAAGGAAACAGGCGAGATATCTGCAGGACGCTAACTAGCCATTCTGAACAGTGCAATCCTTGGTTCGTGCTCCTCCTCCTTCTCCTCCTGTTTCTCTTCCTCCTGCTCCTTCTGTTTTTTCTCTTCCTCCTCCTCATTCTCCTTCTCTTTCTTTCTTCTCCTCCTCCTCCTTCCCTCCTCCTCCTCCTTCTTCTTCTTCTTCTTCTTCTTCTTCTTCTTCTTCTTCTTCTTCTTCTTCTTCTTCTTCTTCTTCTTCTTCTTCTTCTTCTTCTTCTTCTTCTTCTCTTCCTTCACCTCCTCATGCTTGTCCTCCTTCTCCTTCCCATCTCTCCTCCTCCTCCTCCTCCTCCTCCTCACCTCAGGTGGCAAATGGGGCCAGGTAAAAAATGAACCCAAAGGGTCACCAGATCCTTTGATCCTACTCCTTTTCACACCCCATTTCCAAGTAAGGTCTCACAGGTGAATCCAACAGCACACCAAAATATATAAGCCATTTTTGTTTCTCTTCTCTGCAGTCTTTTTCTCAGCATCTTCTGGTGACCACAAGTGGACATAGTAGCCCAAGTGTGGCCTCACCAGTGCACTACAGAGTGGTAATATCACTTCTCATGATCTTGATGCTGCATTAGCTTTTTTTGGTTTTTTTGGCGGCTGTGGCATTCATTGTTGAACACTTATGACTTTTAGAAACCATTGAGATGGACCTTAATGGATCTGTAGCCTCTTGTATGGCTCCTCCCAGAGATTCAGGAAGTATCATAATAGATGCTTTCAGATTAGTCCTCCTCCATTCAAAAATTTTAGTAAGGAATTCTCCCCCCGGTTGCTGGGTGGGTGTGGCCTAGCCGGCCTCCTGCACCAGAGTGGGAAGGGGTGTTTTCACCCTCCCCAGCCTCTGGAGGCTTTCCTTGAGCCTCCGGGAGGATGAAATGGCCTCCTCAGACTCCGGAGGCTCTTTGGAAGCAGGAAATGTGCCCATTTCCTACCTTCTCAAACTTCCCGGAGGCCCAGTTTTCGCCCTCGTTGAACCTCTGTGTGCACCCTGCACCTACCTGTATCCAAAATGGGCCACACGGGGACTCCGGGGAGGGGAGGGGAGGGATGGGCAGGGCCAGCCAGTGGGATTGGGGGGTTCTCCAAACTGCACACAATCTTAGCTAGAGGGCTCTTCCGAGCCCCTGCGCACCCCCAGCAGCCCAGCCCTGTCTTTGCCCTGGGCAAAGGATTAGACAATTTCATTCATGACTGGGTGGGCGTGGTCGATGGGTGGTGCGGCCACCTGGATGCCATTCCCTGGGCATGGCTGACTGGGTGAGCATGGCCAGGTTGAAGCCACTCCCCCAAACTGCTGGCCTGATCTTTCCTCTTCACATTGGGTAGTTGAGGACAGCACCGTGGGCTGGATCTGACCACATGGCAGGCCAAATCCAGCTCACAGGCAGTGGGGGGGTATGCTGCCGGTTCGCACTGGTTGTCGAGATCTGGTGACACTTCAGTTGGCCCCGCCTACCCACCCCCCATCTTTTCCTGTGCTATATTTCCTTTGTTTGTAGCTCGGCTGATAGGTGCAGCAGAGTGGATTGCCGTGCCTCAAACATTACTCACCTCAAGCCAAAGTCACACGGGGCTGGGCTCCTTACATTTTCCAGCACGGCCCCACGGCCCGGATCTGACCACATCGCAGGCCTTGAGTTTGACAACCCCTGGACTAGATGGTCTCCAAGGACCCAAGCCGTACATTTCAAGATAAATTTTTGAGAGCTGGTTTAGACTCAGTCTGCTTCACAAGTTCTACAGGGATCTTTCCCCAGGTTTTTCACAGCTTTTGATCCAAAGCCATGGATATTTCTTTCTTTTCCACCTCTGCCTTAACTGAATTTCCCATGTTTTATATTCTTTAGAAGCAGAAGTGACCTGAATCTCTTAGATACTTCAGAGACATAAAAGACCATTTCTTAATTAAAGGGGAGAAAAACAGACAGCCCACTTTTCCAATCCTTCTGCCATTTTTTTCTTCCAAGCCACAAATCTTTATAATTTAATTTCTTGCTATGTGAGTACGGTAAATCTTTCTTTTAAAAAAAATCCTTTTAAGGAGACACAGTTTATCTTCGTATATTTGTGTGTGTATGTGTGTGTGTGTGTTTTGTCAACAAGGAAGATCATAAAATTAAGAAGCAGCTAATTTAATTTGTCAAGTGCCTGGCCCTCGTATGCCATTTAGGGGTATTCGTATAATATTATTGATTACCAGGAAAGGCTGCAGCCTAGGAGATGAATGCGGGGGAGTGTTTGTATTTGTCTGTAAGACGTGGCACATCACAAACAGTGTGATGCTGGGTTTGTGGGGAGGGGGCAGTATCTCCTCCTGCACTTGAAACGGAGATAAGGGATCAGCTTTGAAAGCAACTGGGGAGAAGTTTGGCTAAAGCAGAACTAAAGACCTGCATTCTTCTGGTCTGCAAAGTTGATTGAAGTATGAAGACTTCCTTGAATTCATAGGAAGTGACTTCTGCAAATGCATTCTCTCTCTCTCCATCCATCCATCCATCCATCCATCTATTGCCTGTCTATCTGTCTGTCTGTCTGTCTGTCTATCTATCTATCTATCTCTATCTGTCATTTTCTCTCTCTCTCTATCTATCTCTATCTTTCTATTTGTCTGTCTATCTATCTATCTATCTATCTATCTATCTATCTATCCACCCATCTATCTATCATTCTCTCTCTCTTTCATTATCTATCTCTATCTTTCTATTTGTCTGTCTGTCTGTCTATCTATCTATCTATCTATCTATCTATCTATCTATCTATCTATCTATCTATCTATCTATCCAACCATCTATCTATCTATCATTCTCTGTCTCTCATTCATTATCTATCTCTATCTTTCTTTCTATCTTTGTCTATCATCCTTCCATTATCTATCTGTCTGTCTGTCGTTTTCTCTCTCTATCCTTATCTATCTCTATCTATCTTTCTATCTACCTTTGTCTATCATCCATCCATCCATCCATCCATCCATCCATCCATCCATCCACCCATCCATCCATGCATCTGCCTGCCTGCCTACCTACCTACTATCTTTGTCTATCATCCACCCATTATCTATCTGTCTGTCTGTCTGTCTCTGTCTGTCTGTCATTTTCTCTCTATCATTATATATTTCTATCTTTCTATCTATCTTTGTCTATCATCCATCAATTATCTATCATCTATCTAATTATCTATCTATCATCTATCTATCTATCTATCTATCTATCTATCTATCTATCTATCTATCTATCTATCCATCAATCCATCCATCCAATATTTTCTTAATAATTTCCTCCTGTGATGGTATTTTCTCATCTTTCCAGTCTTTAGCAAATACAATCCTAGCCGCTGTTAATACATTTACAATCAGGTATTTCAAGTCTTTATTATATATTTCAGGTAAAATTCCCAATAAAAATATTTCTGGTTTCAAATCTATATGCTTTTTTGTCATTTTTTCTAACCATGTGTGGATTTTAGTCCAGTATTAGCATCCGCACAAGTCCACCACATATGGTAATATGAGCCAGGTATCTGATGACATTTCCAACATTTTTCGGATTTATTCTTGAACATTCTTGCTATTCTTGTCGGGGGGAAAGTGCCACCTGTGAAACATCTTATACAAATTTTCTTTATATGCTGTTGACATTGTCATTTTATAATTTTGAGACCACAATTTTTGGCATTTCTCTAAATCAATCCCATATCCAAGATTGTTCCCCCAAGCAATCATAGTTTCTTTAACTTCTTCTAGTTTAATTTCTAATAAATATCCATACAATTTTTAAATCACCTTTTCATCAGTACCTGTCAAAATCTTATCTAAGTCAGTCAATTTATCATAGAAACCTTCTGTTTTAGAATCTTTATCACACCCTGAATGGATTTGCGCATATGAAAACCTATTCATCTTCATACCTTGTTCCTCTAATTTTTGCATAGATTTAAGTTCACCCTTTTCATTCAGTATTTCACCATATCTAACCGTTTGTTCCTTTTTGTATATTATAGGATAAGAAAATGCTTCAATAGTCGATAGCCAGACTGGAATTTTCAAATAACATTGTCTTTTAATCTTCTCCCAGTTTAACCACAGAGACTCCCGTATATAATGTCTTCTAAAGTACTCCTGTGTTTTAATTCCTTTATACCATAAATGTCATGCTACTTCTTGCAAGCGGTTCTTCATATTCTTTTTCTTTTCCCTCTCCTACCTCCTCCTCCTCCAGATTGTCCTTGGCTGAACAGCAGGGTTAAAATGCATCTAATCAGTTAAAAAAAATAAAATGTCATTCATCTGCCCATGGCGGGCCAGCTTTTTAAAGGAAAATAATGAGAGAACAACAGGGCCCTCTCAATTAGGCCAGCAGTTACCCTCCATCATGGCCTTTCTAAAACAATGCTAATATAATGCTGTCACCACAAAAGCTCATAAAATTGTGATTCAGCTGGAGGACGATTATTGAAAACACTTCCACTTGCCCTTAGAAAGAATGAACGCATGCGGGTTGCATGTTTGCAACGGAGCAAGACGGAAGGCGACGTGCCTAAGTCTTAAAAAAAGCACTTTTTAAAATTAATATTCTTCATTTAAAGGGGAACGTTATTTTCTCCGTGACCTTTTAAAGTTAACTCCTACTTTCAACGGGGAGAAAAACCCCAGCCGGCCGAATGGTAGCAATCCCTTTGCTAAAATCGAATTCACACCGTGATAGAATCCGAGTGGAATTGGTGGCCTGCTAATTCATCGATTATTTCATCAGCTAGTTTTGACAGCTGCAGCTGCCAAAAAAGCCAGTGCAGCCCTAGGCTGCTTTAACAGAAGGATAGAATCAAGATCACGTGAAGTGTTAATGCCACTTTATAATACTTTGGCAAGGCCACACTTGGAACACCGCATCCAGTTTTGGTCACCACGATGTAAAAAAAAGATGTTGAGACTCTAGAAAGAGTGCAGAGAAGAGCAACAGAGGTTACAACATATGATGAACGGTTGCAGGAATTGGATATATCTAGTTTAATGAAAAGAAGGACTAGGGACATTTTTATTTTTATCTTTTTGTCAAACATGTACAAGATAACAAGTATAGGTATGAACAGAAACAAGAACAAAGGAAGTAAATACAGATAAATGGGGACAGTAAGACAGGGACAGTAGGCACGCTGGTATGCTTATGCACGCCCCCTTTAAGGACCTCTTAGGAATGGGGTGAGGTCCACGGTAGACAGTTCAAGGTTGAAGCTAGGAAGGGTTGAGGCTGTAACAACAGAGTCAGGTAGGGTGTTCCAGGCATTGACCCCTCTGTGGCTGAAGTCATATTTTCTTCAATTGAGTTTGAAGTGGTTTACCTTGAGTTGGTATCAGTTGTTTGCCCGTGTATTATTGTGGTTGAAGCTGAAGAAGTCATTGACAGGCAAGGCATTGTAGCAGACAATTTTGTGTACTATGCTTAGATCGGACCGCAGGCGGCGCAGTTCCAGATTGTCCAGGCCCAAAATTTCAAGCCTGGAGGTACAGGGAATACTAATGTGAGTGAAGGAGTGGAGTACTTTTCTCAAAAAAATACCTCTCAACCCACTCAATTGTGTTAATTTCCGATATATAGCGTGGGTTCCGGGTGGACAAGCTGTATGGCATGATAGCAGCGTTCTGATATCTCAGGAGTTGCCACAAAGAACCAACGAAGCAAGAAAGAGGAGGATCTGGTGGGGTTTTGACCACCAAGCAGGATCATTTCTTTCCATTAGTTGATGCTATCCGTAGGAGCCTTTCGTATCAGTCTTCAGTTTTCCTTGGGGTTAAGCAGCAGCTTCAAGTTTCCATTTTGCAACCTAGTCTAACCAAGGGAGGGATGAGGGGATGAGATTACAGCAGTCTTGCAATATTTGAAGGGCTGCCATGGAGAAGAGGGTATCAACTTATTCCCTAAAGCACCTGAAGGCAGGACAAGAAGCAATGGAGGGGAACTTATCCAGGAGAGAAGCAACCTAGAACTCAGGAGGAATTCCCTGATAGTGAGAACAATCGATCAGCGGAATTACTTGCCTCCAGAAGTTTTATGTGCTCCAACAGTGGAGGTTTTTAAGGAAAGAGTGGACAACCATTTTGTCTGAAATTCCTTCTTGAGCAGGGCGGGTTGGATTCCAAGGTCCCTCCCAACTCTGACAAATTTCCAGGTCTTCTGAAAAAAAAAAAAAAAAGCTTTCTGAAGTGGGTAGAGGATCCATTTTACCCTCCCTGCTTCCCTGAATAAAGTGTGCACGAGCCGGGTGCGTTTTGAAAACAGCTATAATATTCCTTGAGGAATCAAATTGAGGGCAATTTCTGCTACGCCCGATCAGCATCCTTCTTGCATTCTGTCTTTCTTTTCAGTTTGTGTTATTTTTGAAAAGTTGGAATTACTTTTCTATATTAGGTGGCGCCTAAGTCCCAAGGCAAAGCCGGGAACAGCTGAGATTTTGCTCGGCGATGATAATCAAAAAGAGAAGGAATCTAATAATTTGTTGCTTAGGAAAGCACATCCCACTTTCAAGCCATTATTTGTATTCAGTGGAGCTTGGGGCTGTAGTCTGCTTTAACTGGGGCCCAGATTATTGGGGGGTAATATGCTGGCTCTGTAAACTGCTTAGAGAAGGCTGTAAAGCACTGTGACAAGGTACATAAGTCAAAGGGCAATTGCTATTATTATTATTGTTCTTTTCCCCCTTAGTTCTTCCTTCTTTTCTTTTCTCTTCTTTCTTTCTTTCTTTCTTTCTTTCTTTCTTTCTTTCTTTCTTTCTTTCTTTCTTTCTTTCTTTCTTTCTTTCTTTCTTTCTTTCCCATCCATCCATCCATCCATCCATCCACGATATGCAGTGATTAGAATGCAGCATTGCAGGCTAACTCTACCAATTGCCAGCAGTTTGATTCTCACCAGCTCAAGGTTGACTCAGCCTTCCATCCTTCCAAGGCCGGTAAAAAGAGGACCCAGATTGTTGGAGGCAAGAGGGTGGCTCTGTAAACCACTTAGAGCACTATGAAGCGATATATAAGTCTAAGTGCTATTGCTATTGTTCTTTCTCTCCTTCCTTCCTTCCTTCCTTCCTTCCTTCCTTCCTTCCTTCCTTCCTTCCTTCCTTCCTTCCTTCCTTCCTTGACTCTGCCCACTTCCAGGTGTTCAATTCTGACCGGTTCAAGGTTGATTCAGCCTTCCATCCTTCCGAGGTAGGTAAAATGAGGACCCGGATTGTTGGGGCAAGAGGCCGACTCTGTAAACCACTTAGAGAGGGCTGTAAAGCACTGTGAAGTGGTATATAAGTCTAAGGGCTGTTGCTATGGCTATTGACCAGGATGTTGGGATTTTTAAACAGATTAATAGAGTTGAAAGGGGCCTTGTAGATCATCTAGTCCAATCCGCCACCCAAGCAGGAGACCCTGCACCATTTCTGACAGATGGCTGTCCAGTCCCTTCTTGAAAGCCTCCAGTGATGAAGCTCCCACAACTTCCGAAGGCAGCTTCTGTTCCATTGGTCCTTCTCTTCCCTAGACTAGCCAGGCCCAGTTCCTGCAACCGTTCATCATATGTTTTAGCCTCCAGTCCCCTAATCATCTTGGTTGTTCTTCTCTGCACTTTTTCTAGGTGTGTTTTTTACACTTTTTTTACCTGTGTTCAGGAGCATGCTACCTCTGGACATTGGGGTTCAAATATATAAGTTGTGGGTGATGAATAAGTTCATCGGAAGTAGAATTTGAAGAAGTCAACCCATGACTGAAGGAGGCAGCTCCTCTCAGCGGTATCTGGAAACGATTCCATTTGATTACTAAGTTATAAACTTAACAAAATTGTAATATACCCGCCCTCAATATATTCCTCCAGTCCCCTTTGGGGAGGGCAGGGGATGGGAGGAAAGTGAATATATATACTTTGCTACACCTTTAAAAGCACAACTATAATGACATGGGAAAATACCTGAACAAAGCTGAATACCATACATGGAAGTACCCACGAAAACTTAATTGACGTGCTTAACAATTCCCTCCGTTCCCCCATAAATGACAAGGATGAAGAAGCTATTTTTTTTTGTTTTTTGTTTTAAAAGACAATCTGGGGATTTGGTTTTAATGCATACAAATGCCAAGTGAAAAGAGGATTTTCATCTTGGTAATGAGGAATATATCTGAAGAGGGGGAGAAGGGGACGGGTGATCGACAGGACGCGTCTCTTTCGACATTATTTATGCATGAGCGAGCGATGATTAGAACAATGCTAGATATGACTTTGATGCCACAAAGGGGTGGGGGGTGGGGGGCTGGAACCGGCGGGCAGGGGGGGCATGCTTTGCATTGCAAATGTCAAGGCCCTTTGGGAAGGGAAGGCACAAAAGCAGCGCCACCTAGTGTCCGTCTTAAGACCAGAGAGTCCAGTTCAGCGCCAGCATAAAGGCCACGGTCAGTTTGACTGGTTGCCTTTTTTGTCCTAGCTTGTCATCAGAGGTTGGCTAAAACCCTGAACTTCCTTCAACCCCTTCCCTCCCTTCCTCTCATTTCTCCTTCCTTCCATCCTTCCTTCCTCCCTCCCTCTCTCCCCCTCATTCCCACTTTCTTCTTTTATTCCTCTGCTTCCCATTTCCTCCCTCCCTCCTTCCTTCCTCTCCTTCCCATCTCCTTCCTCCCTCTCTCCTCTCTCTCTTCCTCTCCTTCCCATCTCCCTTCTTCTCTCCCTCCCCCTTCCTCTCATTCCCATCCCTTCCTCCTACCCTCCCTCCTTCCTTCCTGTCATTCCCATCCCTTCTTCCTCCCTCCCTCCTTCCTTTCTCTCCTTCCCATCTCCTTCCTCCCTCCCTCTCCTTCCCAACTTTCTTCCTCTCCCTCCCTCCTCCCTCCCTCCCTCCTTCCCATCCCTTTCTCCCTCCCTCTCCTTCCCCTCTCCTTTCTTCCTCTCTCCCTCCCTCCTTCCTCTCCTTCCCATCTCCTTCCTCCCTCCCTCCTTCCTTTCTTCTCGTTCCCATCTCCTTCCTCCCTCCCTCTCCTTCCCATCTCCTTCTTCCTCTCTTCCTCCCTCCTTCCTTCCTCTCCTTCCCATCCCTTCCTTCCTCCCTCCCTCCTTCCTTCCTCTCTTCTCATCCCTTCCTCCCTCCTTCCTCCCTCTCCTTCCCATCTCCTTTCTTCCTCTCTCCCTCCCCCTTCCTTCCTCTCCTTCCCATCCCTTCTTCCACCCTCCTGCCTTCCTTCCTCTCCTTCCCATCCCTTCCTTCCTCCCACTCTCCCTTCTTCCTCCCTCCCTCCTTCCTTTTATTCTCATATCCTTCCTTCCTTTCCTTCCTTCCTTCCCAAGTCAGATGACTCCATCGCATGAAATCTCAGCCATTCCAGTAATGCCAAGAACGCAAAGGCATTATGCGCAGCGTTGTGCTACACATAAGTCTTTGTGTAGTAGTAACGCCATGTTGTCGCATTATCACTTTTCTGCATTGTTGTGATTTTTCACACCATCTTCGGGGGCTCCCGGGCCTACCAGCCCTCCCCTTCGTTTTCCCTTGGCTGCTGTGTTACATTCCTTGTTGTTGATGCTGTTTAACAGATTGTTTTCCTTCATTCAACGACACGCTTTAATTTGTTTGCACACAGCCAAGAGAACTATTGTCAGTGAAGAGGGGAAAAGAACCATCCATCCATCCAAAACTTTCTGCCTTGACAACAGCAAATGCTTTTGCCACGGAGCAAAGAGCCAGCTTGGGCTGGTGCGAATGTCAAATGAGAACATCTTTCTGGCAACAAGGCCGTCTTGGAGAAGGAATACTGTCAGGCTGTAGCGGCAAGCAAGGAAAGATCTCCAGACTTTTACACACACACACACACACACACACACACACACATATAAAACCCTCCAAAATTTATGTTCAGGCAGACTTCTTCTGGCACCTTTGCAGCTCAAGAGAAGAACAACAGACGTGAGGCATCTCGCCCTGGCAGAGCCAACTTTGAAAAGCCTCTTAGGCGATTTTTCTTTTTTCTTTTTGCGTGCAACAGAGAACATAAATCTACTTTCCAGCTCAGCCTGCTGTACTTGAGAAACCTGTGCTGAAAGGTCTGTCCATCCTTCGGTCGGCTATTTCAACCCTTCACCTTCAGAACCAAAAAAAAGAAAGAAAGAAAGAAAAAGTATGACATATGAGCAAGGAAAGCCACCAACTTCTAACTTCTTAAAACAGTGCCTGGAGATGATTTTTTTTTCTTTTTCCTTCTCTGCAAATTGATCTGCCTTGCAACTCAGGTAGAATTCGGCCGTGGAATTTAATTTAGTTTAAATTTGAATAGGCAAGCACTCCTGGTACCAGCTGCCGTTCCCGGGGTGGAAATATTCCTTAATAACAAGCCATTTGCAATATTAAGTTCTTTCTGAATGTTCAATTACTCGTCAGATACAAAAAAAAAGAGAACATTAGTGGCTCACTCCAGCCCCTTTGGGAGAATTCGATGGCTCAGTCTTTTGCCATCTGTCGGACAGCGTTATGAACATGATGGCGGAATGGAGTTGGGAAGGTTGCTGGTTCTGGTTTTTAAAAAAGGAAAAATGTGAAAAGTAAAGGTGAAAAGGTGTGAAAAATGTCTTTTTTCTTTTTGAAGTTTTCCACCACGGTAAGGGCCCTTACGCAGGTAGTCTTCAACTTACGATTGCAATTGAGCTTGACTTTTCTGTTGCTGAGAGAATAGAGTTGGAAGAGACCTTGGAGGTCTTCTAGTCCAACCCCTTGGTCCAGCAGGGAGACTTTATATGATTCCAGACAAACTGCTGTCAAGTCTCTTCTTAAGTGATGGAGCATTCACAACTTCCAGTGACAAGTTGTTCCACTGTTTAATTGTCCTCATGAAAAGCAAAATACTAAGAGGGGTTCCTTCCTTAGTCCTACTATCGCTTCCTTCATCCGAGCGAGACTTTTGGTGTTTGTGCATTCTATACCGCTCACAGTGTCCTCTTTCATCTTCTTTTCACAGATGACACTGACATTTATTGCACACATTCTGCCTGCATTGCAAGTAAAGGGATGGTGCATCGGGAACAGGATGATGGTATTTGTGTAACACACTTGAACAGGTATTTTCATGGTCATGATGTGCACTGAAGATGGCGTTTGATTTCATTGTACGAGGTGCAATGAGAATAAAGTAAACTAAACTAGTCCTTTAATCATCTTAGTTACTCTTCGCATTCTTTCCAGAGTCTTAAATTGTTCCCATCCCATCCTCCTCACGAATTTCTTCCCCCACCGGATCCCTAGAGACAGGAAAAAATTGGAATTCTTCTGAGATGGAGAGAGCCAGTTGTTGAACGAACATTTCTCACCACAAGTGTTAAATGACGCACTGTCCACTTATCCACAGTGGGTAAGTTAACAGTTGTTTTGTGAATCTGGCTTTCCCACTGAGTTTGCTGGTCAGAAGTTTGCAAAAAGGGCTCACATGACCCCAGGATGAAGCAACCATCATAAATAAGAGTCAGTTGTCAAGTGTCTGAATTTTGATCGTGGGACCATGGGGATGCTTCGATCAGTGGTGGTATTCTATCGGTTCAGCCTGGTTCTGCCGAGCTGGTAGTGCCGATGAACAGCGGAGACGGAACCAGTTCTCTCTGACTCTGCTGTTGGGCCAATCCACACAGGCGTCTGTGCTAATTTTTTATGTCCTGCTTTTGAAGCACAGATGCTTTGCAGGGCACAGCAGACTGTCGCGCGGCATCTGCTGGAGTGACAGGGAGGGTGCAGGATTGCAGGAGGTGTCTCTCTCTGCACCTGGGCAAAATGCGTGTTTGGCGCACGTGCACAAAGTGTGTGTGCATGTGCAAAGTATGCCCACCAAGGCACACCCACTGTGCCGTTGTTAAAAAAAAAAAATTGAAATGCACCACTGGCTTCAATGGTTGTAAGTGTGAAAAATAGTCCTAAATTACTTTTTTTTTCCCAGTGCCATTGTAACGTTGGTCACTAAATGGACTGTTGTAAGTCAAGAACTGCCTATAGTTCTGCTGGAATCGAGGCGGGTGCAACCAGAGGGGTGCACATCTTTGAAAGAGCATCTAATTCAACTGAGCTTTGGTTGAAGGTGCCATTTGGGTGAAATGCAGAGATGGTATTGAGCTGGTTCCGATCAGTTCTGGAGAATTGGTAGCAGAAATTTTGAATAGTTCAGAGACCCGGCAAATCCCGCCTCTGACTGGCCCCGCCAACCCCATCTCTTCTCTGCCTCCCATTGAGTCCCAGCTGATCGGCTGGGTCTCCTTTGGTTGCCCTGCCCAGGATAACGGAGCTGGAAAGCAGGTCAGTAGAGTGAGGAGGGAATGGGGATTTTACAGTATCCTTCCCCTGCCATGTCCACCAAGCCACGCCCATGGAACCGGTAGTAATTTTTTTTAAATCCCACCACTGGTGAAGTGGTATATCATGGTGGCCCAGTCCTTCAAACCCCCAGAGAGACATGGCTGTCCTGTTTTGAGCAGCAACTGGAAAAAAAAAAAAAGGATTCTGCACATCTCAACTGTGGTGCCTCTTCTGACATCAATTGCTCTTTCCTAACCTTTTTCCAAGGTTCCTCACACTACTAACCTCCTGGAAAGCCACTAAGTTCTGAAGGTCCTTTGGGGAAATGAGTTGTCTGAGTAAGCTCAATCTTAAAACCCCCTCCAGTGCAACCCAAGCAAGATACTAATTAAGTTGAATGACTCCTGCTACTTAATTTACACCTTTTGATGTGGTTCCAAGTCCCTTTTATCTCAACAGGTGGGTTTGTTTCATTGTAAAAAAAAACTATCACTCAGCTTAAAAGCACCATACTTCTCAACCAAATACCAATTCAACCCTGTTCATTAAGCCACCATGTTCTTAACTATCATTGAACATTCACATATGTGTCTCCTACAGATGTTGGCTAAACTAACTTCGCTGAACTCATATATAGTCCTTTGGCCAATGTGCTGCTACAGATGTTGGCTAAACTAACTTCGCTGAACTCATACATAGTCCTTTGGCCAATGTGCTCCTGCAGATGTTGGCCAAACTAGCTTTGCTGAACTCTCTCTATATAGTCCTTTGGCCAATGTACCCTTGCAGATGTTGGCTAACTAACTTCGCCGAATTCATACACAGTCCTTTGGACAACCTGTAGTTGAGATTTCATTGGGGAAGAACAGACTATTGACAAAGTACAGGAGAGCTTCCTTCAACGGGTACTTTCCAGATGTGTCAGATTACAAGCTGTCCAGAGGTGGAAAGGAACCAGATCTCTTAAGGACATATGGCTAGGAAGATTATTTTGGAGCATCAGACACGACAAAGGGAGAGAAAGATACGAGTTGGGTTAAAGATCTTTGGAATATAGTTATTGTCTAGAGACTTGATGCATGAATAACGGTTGGCTGCTTCCAAGCAAGGATTTCCTTCTGTTATATTCTCTTTGCACATTTGTAAACCCAGCACAGATGCCACAAGATTTCAATCCATTCTCCTCCATGGGAAAGAGATTCCAGCTTGATCCCTGGGATTTTTGCTGCTGTGGGAAATGCATCATTGTGGCTTCCAGACTGTGTTTAGACCAGATTCCAGGAGGGATGTTTACAAGTCCTGCCTCTCCGAATTCCTGCCTGGAATGCCAATGTTCTGGTTTAAGTTGGCCTTGCTTCTCGCGTGAAATGAATGCATTAAGAATTTGCCATGCTTGCCTGCTGAAATCCAGAAATTCTCTGAAACAATTTGCTTTGCTGCATAATTCAGATCAGTTTCTGACTCCCCGCTTCTCTTCACCACACAAATAAAACACCCTCCAAGGTACGGTGAAGCAACAGCCTAGACATTACAAGGCTAGACAAAAATAGGAGTCAACCTAAGCAGGTGAAGGCGATGGAGCTACAAAGAGTGAAAGGCTTCTATAGTCAGAAGAACAGAATAATAAAAGAATAATAGACTTGGAAAAGGGACATTGGAGGTCTTCTAGTCCCTGCTCAAACAGGAAGCCCTGTACTATTTTAGACAAATGCTTGTCCAATTTCTTCTAAAAACCTCTTGTGATGGAGCACCCACAACTTCTGAAGACAAGTTCTTCCACTGATTAATTGTTCTAATTGTCAGGAAATTTCTCCTTAGTTCTAAGTTGGTTCTATGCTTGATGAGTTTCCACCCGTTGCTTCTTCTCCTGCCTTCAGGTGCTTTGGAGAATAGCTGGACTCCCCCTTCTTTGTGGCAGCCCCTCAAATATTGGAAGACTGCTATCAGGTCGCCCTTAGTCCAGTGGTGGGATTCAATTTTTTTTTTAATACTGGTTCTGTGGGCTTGGCTTGGTAGGCGTGGCATGGCTTGGTGGGTGTGGCAGGGGAAGGATACTGGAAAACCCCCATTCCCTCCCCACCCCACCCCGCTAACCTGCTTTCCAGCTCCATTCTCCTGTGCAGGGCAACCAAAGGAGACCCAGCCAATCAGCTGGGACTCAGGAGGCAGAGAATAGATGGGGGCGGGGCCAGTCAGAAGTGGTTTTCCAAATTACTCCAAATTTCTGCTCCCGGTTCTCTGAATTACTCAAAAATTCTGCTACTGGTTCTCCAGAACTGGTCAGAACCCGCTGAATCCTCCTTTTCATGAAACTAGACACACCCAATTCCTGCAGCCATTTTTTCATATGTTTGATCCTCCAGCCCCCTCATCATCTTGGTTGCTCTTCTCGGCACTCTCAGCTCAATCCTCAGAATTTCCCATTAAAGGAGGGAAATAGCAAAAGATGGAAATGACATCATCGCCAAGCCATGGAGGACCACTGCAAATCAAACGGACAGTGGCATATTGCAGGGGTGCCCAATTCCTCCTATTTGGAATTGGGCTGCATGAGGGGATGGCCGGAGCATGAGCGCGCATGCGCACAGCTCAACCTGCATTAGCGCTGGGCCAGTGGACATTTGCATGTAAGTGTGCTGGCCTACCACTCATGCTTGTCAGTTCCCCTCTCTGCGCCCAACAGCTGGGCTACCAAGCTGCAAAGTTTGAGAACCGTCGACATATTTGATTCATAAATGGTTCAGGCGCAAACAGTTTTTTAGACGGTGTTCGTAGGGCAGAAGGATTTTTCAGAACAGCCAATCCATAATCCTGACTGACCTCAATTAATGCTACGCCTAGGACTTTGCATTTAGTGGTCTTTGGGGATGGGTCTTATTTTAATTCAAATTTTAGATGACCCCACTCAGTTTGGGACACCATCTGCGACTCCATTCTGTCAAGGGGAATTCCAACCCTTTGTCCTAAAAAAAGATCCTATGAAGGTCAGCCTGGCTTCAGAAGAGCGGAAGATGTGGCGAGGAGAGTGGCGTGGTAAACCCGGGACATTATGCATACGGTGACATCATCGTACAACCAGCATGATAATGAATGATACCATTCATGTCATTTGCAGGTATTGGGAGCAAAACACCAAGAACAACATGATGTATTCCTCAGAGTAATTTCTTTATTGCTGTTTGCCCATAGGCAGGAATCTTGCCAGACTCGAGTACACTCTACATAATTACCAACTATATCCCGTGAAGGTTTGGAGAGGAACCTGAGCTGCTTTCTGCATAGCAAGGACTCAAGGCCGACCTGTCTCTTAAAGGCTCTTTGGTTAAAGGGCCCTTCCTTCCTGTAACTCTGCACCAGATTCTACCTCGCTAGCGAACATCAATCCTATGACGCAACTGAAGGTTGTACCGATGCTTTTGATTGTTAGAAGACAAGATGGATATGGAGCCTTGGAGACCTGGTTTTGCCAGAGGGAGAAAGGGGCCCATCAAGGAGCTTGTTTGATTGCTTGCAGTTGCTGTTGTTGTTGTTGGGTTTACTCTTTGTATATTCAGTTTCTAGTTTTTGTAAGCTGCCAGGAGACACTGAAAGTGAGTGGGCAGCCATATCAATCAATCAATTAATCAATCAATCAGTCAGTCAGTCAATCAAAGAAAGAAAAGAAAGAAAGAAAGAATGAAAGAAAGAGCAAGCTTGAGTGATTCTATAGAGAGAATATTGGCTGCATATCAAGGAGGATTTAGAATTAGTAATCTTAAGAAGCAGATGAGAATTTCTTGAAGTTCTTGGTGATCAAGGTTTTTTTTTTTCTATCCCTCCCCTTGTAGCCTTGGTGACATTTAATTTGAAATATCTGCTTAGCTAACTTTTCTTTCTGTGAGCAATTTGGAGTGCATGTCTATGCTTTATAAGTCAGCCACTCCACATGTTGCTCTTAAAAAAAACGCCTTCCTTTTGAGAGCTCCAGCTGCGTGATGAGACTTTTGCCCTGGGGGTCTCTGTGCTGCCCCACTGAGTATAAACCTTTCTTCCTCTTCTCAAAATAAAAATCTATCTCACTCCTACAATGGGGTGCCTCACGTCTCAGATCCTTCAAAAGATGAGGCGAGGTTTTAAAAACTGGGACCAGATTTTCCTTTCTCAGCTAGCTGCAATTCCCACCAGGCGGTTTGACAGGAATAATCCCAAAAACCTGCTTTTTAGTTTGCCAAACGGTGTGTCTGGCTGCCTTTCCACCCACACTTATACAGTAAAGCCACAGCTAACTGCACACATGCAATGCTATTACAGCAGAACTGCTCAACTCTGCATCCGTTGAGGAGGAGGAGGAGGAGGAGCAGGAGGAGGGAGGAGGAGAGAGAGGGGGAGGGGGAGGAGGATGAGATGTAGGAAGAGCGGGAGGAGGAGGAGAGGGCGAAGGAAGAGGAGGAGGGGGAGGAGGAAAAAGAAATGGAGGAGGAGATGATGGAGAAGGAGATGGAGGAGGAGGAGGAGAAGGAGGAGGAGAAGAAGAAGAAGAAGAAGAAGAAGAAGAAGAAGAAGAAGAAGAAGAAGAAGAAGAAGAAGAAGAAGAAGAAGAAGAAGAAGAAGAAGAAGAAGAAGAAGAAGAAGAAGAAGAAGAAGAAGAAGAAGAAGAAGAAATAATTAGAAATCTTACTATTCATGATGATAACCTGCTGGTTTTCACTGAAGAGCCCTCCCAAAATAGGGGAAAAAAAACCCCTCGTTACAACAATTGCAAGTGATTTACAATTCAAAGCAATCTGAGAGTTTTAAAGAGCCATTTGCAGTTTTAAACAAAGAGAACTCTCTAAAACGCCAGATGTTCCCACCATAAACCATCTTAAAACTTCATGACCCACGGGCACTGACAAGGAAGCAGAGCTGAAGACCAAGCAGCCCGGATTTAATCGGGAAACGAAGTGAGGCCAAAGCTGAAAACTTAATAAAGCCAGATGCCAAACCCTATATGAATAAGAAGTAGATCTCACAGCTGGGAGCCTTGGTGGAAATTGCACCAGTAATTGTGAAAAAATAGAGGATCTGCTATACAGGGACGTTATTTTTCCGGGGATGATGATGAAAAAGAGAACAGACGGGGGGAGAACAGCGGTTCTTAGGAATTTTTGCCTGATCATCATTGAAAGCCATTGGTAGTCTCTCCTTGGGATGGAACCGGGGCTGGACTGCTGGGGATTCTGGGCAGTTCAAACAACCCCCAAATCCCACTCCTGGATAACCAGGCCCACCCGTCCCCTCCCAGGAGTCCCCATGTGGCCCATTTTGGATGCAGGCAAGGGCAGGGTGTACGCAGAGGCTCAGGGAGGGTGGGAAACAGGCCTCCCAGAAGTTCGGGAAGGCCGGAAATGAGCCGGTTCCAGCTTCCAAAGAGACTCCAGAGCTCAGGGAGGCCATTTTTGCCTTCCTGGAGACTCAAAAAAAGCCTCTGGAGTCCGGGGAGAGCAAAAACGCCCCCCCCTCCCCCGCCATGGTGCAGAAGACCGACTAGGCCACGCCCACCATAGCCACACCCACTCAGCCACCAGGCAGAGAACCCATCGCTCTCATTTTTGAAGCCGACTCCTGGATGGAATGGTCTTCCACCCAGAGCATCTCCTAACAGACACACCAGGTTCTATCCATCATCTAGCTTTCTCTTTTCCCCCCATCCTGATTGCTTCATTTTTCTCTTCATTTCTCCCTCCTTTCCCTCTCTGGCGCTTGGAAGGCGAAGCTCTTACAACAGCATCGGGACGAAAGACAAAGCTTTCATCGGAAAGGTTTTTATCACCTTGGTATCACAGCCGGCCATCTTTGCCATCTGGTTTGGAACCACAGTTAAAAAAAGAAAGAAAACATAGGCGGCAGGATCAGCGGTGTGATTCAAAATTTTTTGGTACCAGTTCTGTAGGCATGGCTTGGTGGGTGTGGCATGGGAAGGATACTGCAAAATCCCCATTCCCTCCCCACTCCTGGGGGAAGGTTACTGCAAAATCCCCATTCCCATTCCCTCCCCACCCCACTAACCTACTTTGCAGCTCCATTCTCCTGTGCAGGGCAACCAAAGAAGACCCAGCCGATCAGCTGGGACTCAATGGGAGGCAGAGAATAGATGAGCGCAGGGCCAGTCAAGAAGTAGGATTTGCTGGTTCTCCGAACGACTCAAAATTTCCACAACCAGTTCTCCAGAACTTGGTTAGAACCTGCTGAATACCACATCTGGGCAGGATCCAAAATGGGCCGGTCATCAAGACCAAAGTCTTTTTGTCTTCTGAGTTTCAGACTCATACTGGATCCCATCTCCAGGGAATTTCTCTCTAGCAGAGTGTGTGCTTTGGTCTGTTCTGGGTGTGGTATTTATGTGGTGCTTGTTGTGTGTGACTTTTAGATGTTGGTGGCTGGCTAGTAAGCATCAGCTCCTGAGTACTGGACTGGTGATAGATCAACACTCCTATTGACTGATGAGGGGGCCTGTTTCCCAGGCTTCAATCACTTCTCTGGCTGTTTTTGTGCCTGCCCATCCAACAATCTTAATAGCTGCAAAATTGAATGTAGGTTGGATCCTGCCACATTATCCCGGATACGTTTATTCACCTTCTTTCATGAGAAATTATATATCTGTTGACATAGAAGATACGCTCAAAATCCAGATGGATCTTGATAGACTTGAACACTGGGCCCTATCTAACAAGTCCTACACTTAGGGAAGAAAAACCAAAAGGACACATATAGACTGAGTGAAACCAGGCTCAATAGCAGTAACCGTGAGAGGGATCTTAGAGTCTTAGTGGACAACCAGTTAAATATGAGCCAGCAGTGTGCAACAGCAGCCAAAAAAGCTAATGCAATCCTAAATTGTATTAACAGGGAGACAGAACTAATATCACATGAAGTGTTAATATCACTTATAATGCCTTGGTTAATCCTCACTTGGAATACAGCATCCAGTTTTAATCCATATTATAAAAAAGATGTTGAGACTCTAGAAAGAGTGCAGAGAAGAGCAACCAAGATGACTAGGGAGCTGGAAGCTAAAACATATGGAGAATGATGTTTGTCTAGTCTAGTAAAAAGAAGGAATTGGGGTGACAGGATAGCAGTGTTCTAATACTTGAGGGGCTGCCCCAAAGGAGAGGGAGTCAAGCTATTCTCCAAAGCTCCTGAAGGCAGGACAAGAAGCAATGGATGAAAACTAACCCAAGGAGAGACGCAACCTAGAACTAAGGAGAAATGTTCTAACAGTGAGAACAATTAGCCAGTGGAATGGGTTGCCTGTAGGAATTGTGGGTGCTCCATCACTGGAGTTTTTTAAGAGATTGCACAGTCATTAGTCTAAAATTGAATAGGGTTTTTGGCTTGAGCAGGGGGTTGAATCTCCAACTCTTATTCTGTTGTTCTGTTAAACTTCATCTTTTTTTAAAAAAAAAATGGTTTGAAATAACACTTCATGCTGTCCAGCAGAGAGTCAGATGAGATTTGGGCTCAGCTCTGTCAAAGGAGTTGAGAAAAGGTTCAGAAATTTGACAATTCCTTCTGCGGAATTAGCTTCCTTCCAAGACACGGTTGAATATCTTGAATGTAAGAAGCTTTCTGTGGAGAAAATAAGCTTCTATTTTTGTCTTATTCTGAGTTGTGTTATTTAGGCAGGTCTGCTGGGCCAGGCAAAGAGGACAGCTGTGGCTAGATAAGGCGTAAGCTGCTGTGACATGGCGAGATCACAAAAGCTAAATCTATCAGCCCGTGAGTGATATTATGGTCTGTTATTTCACTTAGTGGTGAAGCAATGACAAACTTGAACCGAGTGGCTGGGAAGGAAACAGATGTTTCCAATATCATCAGGGTAACACAATATGACAGTCGCGGGGTTGGAAAATATGAAAAAGGACGTGTCACCTTCTCAAGCACTGCAAAGCCAGACGTTCTTCTTTTCACAAGGGAATAAAAAGCGATTAGCAACTGGAGAAAGGACGCTTTGGAAACCAATCCACTAAGGCGGATAGGTGGTTGTAGGGATGGTGCCTACAAATAGGTAAAAGTGTGATGGACTGCCGGCAGGGGTGGGATTCTACCAGTTAGGATCGGTTTGGGTTGAACCGGATTTTAAATTTACACCTGGTTCATTGAACTGGTAGTTGAATCGATCGGCAGGCTCCTCCCACCCTGCCCCTCTCCTCCCAGGAGTCTCCACGCAGCCCTTTTTTGATGCAGGTAAGGGCGGGGCATGCATGGAGGCTCAGGGAGGGTGAAAAACAGCCCCCCTGGAAGTTTGGGAAGGCAGGGAATGGGCCCATTTCCGGCTTCCAGAGAACTTCTGAAGTCCAGGGAGGCCATTTTCACCCTCCCAGAGACTTGAGGGGCCCAGAGAGGGCAAAAACGCCACCCTCAGCCATGGTGTAGGAGGCCGACTAGGCCACACCCATCATGGCCACACCTACCCAGCCACCCCACAAAGAACCCTTTGCTAAAATTTTTGAAGCCCACCCCTGAACTCTACACTTAGCGGGAAATGGCCTTGGTTGGAAGACCTGGCCCAAAACTCTCCACCAGGTATGCATTACGTCCCATATGACGGTGTCATCTCATGCACGATGTCACTTCTCCATCCATGTTCCTCTCTGGATTGTTAAAAGATTCTTACATTCAGTGTTCTCATCCAAAGCCCCTAAGTCCCTGAAGAATTTCCTAAGCATTTACATGCTACTTTATTTTTCACAAGTTGCAGGGAATGTTAAGTGAAACTCACCACGTTGTACTGATAACCACATTAATTAATGAACCATCTTTCGCCTTATTGATGCAGTGATGAATGGTTAACTTATTCCAACGCATGAAATGAAAATTTGCATACCAGGTTAGACACAAGAGGGCTTAATCGTTGTAGGGCCAACTGCTGATCTAAAAAGTTACAATCTTGACATCCTTTACTGGGTTTTGAGTCAACAAAGGACAAGGGATACAGCTGCACTTTTGTCGAGTAGCGTGTTAGGTATCATGCTGCTATCATCAGCCTGCATAACCGGGGGTGGGATTCTACCAGTTTGCACCTATTCGCTAGAACCGGTTGTTAACATTCTAAGCAGTTCGGAGAACCGGTTGTTAGAAGAAATTACTAGGCTAATCCTGTAAGGAAGGCAGGAAGGAAACATTCTGGTGTTGCTTAGAGAAACTGCCTCTCCATTAACCCTTATTACGTTCTTGGCAGGACTAGACTTCCTCTCTGGAGTTTTTTTCCCTCCTTTGCTGGTACTGTGCTTGCGTGGAGTGACCATTCAAAGTTACAATGGCACTGAAAAAAGCGACTCATGACCACTTTTCACACTTATGACTGTTGCAGCATCCCCACAGTCACGAGAGGCCAGGCAAGGAGATGCGTGCCTCAATGTGAGTGATATTGAGTTGGCCACACCCAGCCAATAACATGACCCCCAAGCCACGCCCACCACCTAAGCCAAGCCCACAGAACCGGTTATTGAAAAATTTGAATCCCCTCCCTGTGCATAACCAAAGATGTGGTTTACATATCTGCTTGAAGAGATCAAAGGAGGCTTAGAATCAAAGTCACACCAAGTATTAGTACCGCTTAATAAAGCCTTAGTATAGGGACGCCGTGGCTCAGTGGCTAAGGCGCTGAGCTCGTTGATCAGAAAGGTTGGGAGTTTGATGGTTCGAATCCCTAGCGCCGTGTAATGGAGTGAGCTCCCATTACTTGTCCCCACTTCTGCTAACTTAGCAGTTCGAAAGCATGTAAAAAATGCAAGTAGAAAAATAGGGATCCCTTTGGTGGGAAGGTAACAGCGTTCCGTGCACCTTTGGCATTCCGTCATGCCGGCCACATGACCATGGAGACATCTTCGGACAGCGCTGGCTCTTCAGCTTTTGTAACGGAGATGAGCACCACCCCCTAGAGCCAGAAATGACCAGCACATATGTGCAAGGAGAAACTTTACCTTTACTAACAAAGCCTTAGTAAGACCATACCTGGAATAGTGCATCCAGTTTTGGTCACCACTTTACAAAAAAGAGGTCGAGACTTTGGAAAATGTGGAGAGAAGAGCAACTAAGACGATTAAAGGCCTAAAGACTACAGATAATGAAAGTTTGCAGAATTGGGTTTGGCCAAACTACAGAAAAGAACTAGGGGTGACATGATAGCAGTATTCTAGTATTTGAGGGGCCGCCAGAAAGAAGGGGGGGATGTCAAGCTATTCTCCAGAGCACCAGAAGGAAGGACAAAATTCAATGATGGAAACTAATCAAGGATGGAAGCAACCTGGAACTAAGAAGAAATTTCCTGACAGCGGGAAGAATTAACCAGTGGAACAGCCGGCCTCCAGAAGTTATGAACGCTCCAACACTGGAAGCTTTTAAGAAAAGACTGAATGGCTGTCTAAAATGGTATAGGGTCTCCTGCTTGAGCAGGGGGTTGGACTAGAAGACCTCCAAGGTTCCTTCCAGCTCTATTCTGATTGATTGATAATTGTTCATAACTGCACACACTGCAAAGTCCAGCTTTTTTTTTTAAAAAAAAAAAACAGCCACCTTCGTTTGGCAGCCAGTGGATTCAGGCAGCAAACGCTCATGCATCAACTTGCTTGCAGCGTGCACATATATGCCAATTCCTCAAGGAACGGAGTCGAGGCAAAGGTGGATAGTCAATATTTGGAATTGATTTGGACCGATTCCAAGGGTCAAATTGATTGGATGAATTGAATGGATTCGGACTGAGTCAGACTCTTTCCTGCATGTGTATTTTAATAGCCTGAACGATTTGTCAGCCTAACCGTGTAAACTGGGTAGAAAACATGGTCTCCGATGAGCTAATTCTACTTTCTCGTAAAAGCTAAATGAAGTGAGTCTCAGATCCGTTGCTTCGTCTCACTGAGGAGAGGTCAGTCCAAACAGTTCAGGGTAGAGCAATCAGTTGGTGATTTAATTTAGTCCCGTGCCCTCTGTGCTAGGTCATCTAAAAAATTTCCCACTTGATGGACATCAATTCTTGTAGTATGAAAGAAGGATGGAGTGGTCATTGTTATAGGCACAAGGAATCAGGTTTGAAATGGTGGGAAAACAAGGAATCGAGCCCACACAGAAGACAGAAATCAGAATCAGAAGACAGCTGGAAGGGACCTTAGAGGTCTTCTAGTCCAACCCCCTGCTCAAGCAGGAGATCCTATTCCTATATACCATTTCAGACAAGTGGATGTCCAGTCTATTCTTAAAAGCCTCCAATGACGAAGCACCTACAGTGTCTGAAGGGAAGCTGTTCCATCAATCGTCCTCACTGTTAGGAAGTTTCTCCTGAATTCCAAGTTGCTTCTCTCCTCGATTAGTTTCCATCCACTGTTTCTTGTCTTGACCTCTAGTGCTTTGGAAAATAAATTGACCCCCTCCTCTTTGTGGCAGCCTCTCAAATACTGGAAGACTGCTATTGTGTCTTTTCTCTAGACTAGCCAAATCCAAATCCTCCAACCTTTTTTCATATGCTTTAGCCTCCAGGCCTTTAATCTTTGCAGTTGTTCTTCTTTACAGTTTTTCCAAAGTCTGAACGTCTTTTTTGTAATGTGGTGACTAAAAACACGTTAAGTTCAATTTATTGCCGTACACAAGAATCTAGTCAACTAATGGTCTGCACTAAATTGGTACTAGATGAGAATCAACAGAATTCAAGAGGGAATGGATTTAGATAATTTGTGGGAACATAACGACTCTGGGCTGTTTCCTCACTTGACTTCACCCCAAGTCTCTGCATGTCCTTCTGCCATAATAATTCAGATTTCAAGGTTATTCTTAGATCTCTTCATGCTTGCACTAACTTTAATTACTAGAAATCTTGGCAAGGGAGTGCAGAAAACCAACACCCACCCTCCAGAAGAATGGAACATTTTAGGAAATATTAAAAAGGCAGAATATCATATTTTCCTGAAGGAGAAATGGAGAAACATGCTCTCAAAGATAGAAAGCAGTCTTTCTTAATAGCCGCAGCAGATATTTTGTGCCCATTAAGAAAGATTGGGTCAGCCTATAAAGAAACCAGCCCCAAGCAGAAACTGAGGAGGCCAGTTTTTAGAAATGCAGATTTGGTAATCCATCCAGAAAGTGGATCAAGACAGAAATGCAGAAAAGCATCAAGTAAAAGGTTGACAAAATTAGCTCAGAGAAACAGCTAAGATTTGCATTTCTCCTTTTGCCTATAGAGCCAGATATGACCCCTACATGACCCCCATAGGAATCTGACAACAGCCAATAGAATATTAAAGGACATGTTCTTGCATAGGAACAGCAAGCTCAAATACAAAGCCCAAAGAAGGCATAAAAACCCACCCACTCTCAACTCCATTTTGTCAGCTGCCCAGAATCACATGTGGTTCTGTTTCATCAATAAACCATCTTTCCAATCAGCCTCCATGTTTCCAGTGTCTTTCTCCCAGCTTGGAAGTGAACCAGATGGATTTTCCTTCCCACAGGAGTAACACCTACTTTATCCCCGTTCCAGAAATTGCAATGCTACTCAGTTCCATCTCATACTTGTCCTTCCTGAAGGAAGGCTATTCAATTCTCAGTACATACTACAAATTAAAAAGAAAAAAAGAAAAAGGAACAGTTAGATTTCTCTATTCTCTCCATAATTAGTGCCTTTGTGACATTTTCTATTCACTCGGCACCTCACATCATTCTATTAAAGGCTTGAAGGAACAAAGGGCTACAAGCTGTTGAACTATGAAATCCATGCCATCGTGTGTTTCTAAAGATAAGTGTGTGTGTGTGTGTGTGTGTGTGTGCATGCGTGTGTGTGTGTGTGTGTGTAAGTTTGGTCAGAGCAAAAGACCAGTTTTAACTAGCACTCACTTAAACACACACACACACACACACACACACACACACACAGAGTCACACGCAAATTGTATTAGATAGAATCTATCTGCTATTAAATTCTGAATTTTGTGCATTAGAAAATCGGAAATCCCCCAGGGTGGATGTTGCTAAGTTAGTTTCTCTTTTCTTTCATTTTTCTTTCTGATCGGCGCATCTGAAATTCTCCACTACATTGATTCAGCACCTGGTTGTCACCAGAAATGGTTTCATCTTTTCTCCCAAGCTAAACAAAACCAAATCCTTCACATCTTTCTCACAAAGTATTTTTCCCTTATACATTGGCTGGGCTCCTAACTTCTGCTAAGGGGTGGTTTGTCAGAACTATCGTGGTATGTTGAACAAATCATAATTATTTTGGTTCACTCATCACACTAAGGGAGTAACTCCAGAGGCAAAACAACCACACCGTAGCTGGGTACAACTTGCAAACTTGTGCATTGCGTATGGTAGCTGAATTGCAGTCAAGATAGATTAAGCATGCTATCTTGTTTGCATTTCAGCTGGGGAGGTACAAAATTAGAGTTGGTCATCTGGAAGCCAACAAATGTCATGCATTTTGAAGGAAAATGAGAGAATCCTGAAATCTACTTGTGTTGGGCCCAAAACCATACATTGTCATGCCCCTGGTGGAGATTGACTCTGAGGGAGAGGAGAAACAGCCGACAGGGAGTGGAAGTGTGGCTCCGGAGGTTGTGGAGGAGGCTGGGGAAGGGCAGAGGCCGGCTGAGCAGTCAGAGGAGGACCCAGGCCCATCCCCTCTCCATCCTAGGGCACGCAGGGAGGAGAGGATAAGGGAGAGACGTGGTCTCCTCGGGTGGAGAGGGCCTTGATCCTCTTCATGGGCTGCAGCTGTGACAACTGAATAAGAGTTTGGGCCTGCGTACTGGCAAACGCTGGAAACAAAGCATGTAAATGTCTCCAGTTTATAGTTCCTCTCTGGCATCCTTCCCAGTGTGTGTTATCTGTGGGCATCCTCCAGCCCTTATCTTGCCTGGTTTGTGTTGCTTTTTCCCTTCTTTGTGCAACTGTCTATGAGTTTTTTTGTCTTCCATCAAAGATATTCAGAGCTTGGAAGCAAAGTGAAGGAATAAAAGGGGCTTCACCTGTTTTCTGTGACTGTGTTCGTTTTGTATCTCACCTTGGGTCATCGCATACATGGTGATTCTTCCAAGCTAAGTTCTTTATTATTTCATACCTATAAATAGAATCTTGCAGACTATTCAGGAACTATTAGGGAGGAGCAATCCTCACCTGCTTTCTCTCACACAAACTATCTGAACAGAGTTCTCTCTTACTCGTCAGGAATGCAGCTCCTCCTTCCTGGGAATCCAGAGTATATTCCAACACATATTTCCAGATTGAGGACTCTACTCTCTGCATCTATAATATACTCTGGAAACTATGAGGGAGGGGCTGTCTTCACCCTCTTTCTCTCACATGTAATATCCAGGCTGAGTTGCCTCTTACTAGACTGGAATACCCCTTCTCCTGGGAATCCAGACTACATTCCGCCACATCTTCCCAGATTGAGAATTCAACTATCTGCTTCTACAGTATACTCTGGGACCAGTAGGGTGAGGCTGTCTTCACCCTCTTTCTCTCACACATAATATCCAGGTTGAATTGTCTCTTCCTCCTCTGGAACACATGACCTCCTTTCTGTGGAGCCACCTCTTTACTACATCCCATCATAACTTGCCTCACGCTTCCTCCTTCTTCAAGAGAGTATGTCTAGTCTGATGAAATGGATGAGAGTGACATGATAACAATGTTCCAATATCTCAGAGGCTGCACAAAGAAGAGGGAGTCAAACTATTCTCCAAAGGGCAGGACAAGAAGCAACGGGTGGAAATGGATGGAAACTAATCAAGGAGAGAAGCAACTTAGAACTAAAGAGAAATTTCATGACAGTTAGAAGAATTAATTAGTGGAACAACTTTCCTCCTGAAGTTGTAAATGCTTCAACACTGGAAGTTTTTAAGAAAAGATTGGATAACCATTTGTCTGAAGTGGTGTAGGATATCCTGCCTAAGCAGCGGATTTATTTATTTATTTATTTTTGTCAAGCAAGTATGAGAAAACAAGTATAAGTATGAACATAACATACCTGTTTATACTTATATGTTTATATGAGTATGAATAAATGGATAAATGGGAACAGTAGGACAGGGACGGTAGGCACTCTGGTGTGCCCTTACAGACCTCTTAGGATTGGGATGAAGTCTAAGGTTGAAGTTTTGGGGGTTTGGGGAAGAAACCACAGTCAGGTAGAGTATTCCAGGCATTGACCACTCTGTTGCTGAAGTCAAGTTTGGAGCTGTTTACTTTGCGTTTGTATCTATTGTTTGCCTATGTATTATTGTGGCTGAAGCTGAAGGAGTCATTGACAGGTAGGACATTGTAGCAGACAATTTTGTGCATTAAGCTTAGTTCAGACTGTAGGCAGTATAGTTCCAGAAGACCTCCAAGGTTCCTTCCAATCCTGTTATCCTAAAAGGGGATGGGGATGATAATTTGTGCCCGTCAACCCTGGTGTACCCACTTTCAAGCAACCTGGTCCTTGTAGGTCACCATCTGGAATGGCAGTAGGTTCCGCCCCTCCTGTAGGTAGAATCCGTCTAGTCTATTGGATTTACAGCTCTTATATTTCCTGCTTCCTGCTTCTGAGAAATATTTGGCTCTTAGAACATCCACCAACGAGAAGTCAGTCCAGGCTAGCAAGCTTCGATAGTTGCCTGAATGCCAGTTGTCTTTCCACCGTGGCAGAGAAAGACTAGCAGGAGGTAAATTAAAAATACAAACAAAACAAATACAAACCAAGCCTGCCTCATAAATATTCCACGGAATGTAAAATACGGATGTGTTGTAGTTGCCAAGAAGTTGGGTCAGTGAATGAGGTTGTTAATCAGGTCTTAGCAAGCTGAAGTCAATGTTTTTCCACTGGGGAAGATTTCGTCTCCAAAAGGATTGGAGACACAAAGAATGAGGTTTTGAGGTTTTTTTTTTTAAAAAAAAAACTTTAATGCTCTTTCAGTCCAAGACTCCTTGACTAAATCTTCTCGCTCACTCTGAAATTGCGGCTGGGGATTTTTTAAATCCCTACCTCCAAGTTTAAATTGAATTATAGAAACCGACAAAGGTATATAAGATGAGCCAGGGAGGTGAAATTAATCTATATTCTTTTAGTGTAAAAGTTTGGGAAGGTAGAACTGCACTGCAGAAGAAAGACGGTTTGGGAGTTTCTGGAAGGCAATAGTGACAAACGTCTTGATGTTGCTTGGAAGTCCTTCAAGTGGGGCAGCAGAGTGAATTTTCCAAACAATAGCAGCTTCCTTTTCTCATAATCCTGACCCTTACAACTAATAAGGGAGAAAATTATCTCCTCTCTTTGACGTACAGCTGAGAAACTCACATTGACTTTCAACTTGTTTGACTTAAGTCATCCGTAGTTATTCTGGTTGGGTGTGTGTGTGTGTTGGGGGAGTTAAAGGAAAAAGGATGCAGATGACCAGCTGTCTGCAAGGAGTATAAATCCTTCCATTCCCCACCGCTCAGTCAGAGCTGAAGAAGCTTCTTGGATGAGAAGCGAAACGTCTTCAAAAGAAAAAAAAAACAAGAAAGCCCCATTGTCTCCTGAAAAAAAAAATTTTTTTTAGGACAACCATGACTTGGAAGACTGAGAATCTCTACAGATTTTTAGCTGTACAATTTGGGATGAACACCTTTCGAATGGTGTGGGAGTTATGAATGGATTTCCAGAGGGAAAAATTGCAGACTACAGGAACCATTTGCACCACTCAGGTGACCCTGAGGACACAGATAAACCTCCAAGTGGCCTCAACAACCCTCTCAAAGGATGCAAATGACCAGCAAGGAATATAAATCCTTCCCTTCCCCACCATCTAGTCAGAGGTGAAGAAGCTTCTTGGATGAGAAGTGAAATGTCTTCAAAGAAAAACCAGAAAGTCCCGTTGCCTCCTGAAAAAAAAAAAAAAACCACGTTTGGGACAATCATGACCTGGATGGCTGAGAATCTCTACAGACTTTTAGATGTACAATTTGGGATGAACAACCTTTGGGAACAGGAATGGATTTCCAGAGGGAAAAATTGCAGACTACAGGAACCAGGAGCACCACCCAGGTGACCCTGAGGACACAGATAAACCTCCAAGTGGCCTCAACGACCCTCTCAAAGGATGCAAATGATCAACTGTCTGCAAGGAGTATAAATCCTTCCATTCCCCACCATCCAGTCAGAGCTGAAGAAGCTCCTTGGATGAGAAGTGAAATGTCCTCAAAAGAAAAGAAAAAAACCACCAAGGAAGTCTAGTTGCCTCCTGAAAAAAACATAACCAGGACCTGGATGACTGAAAATCTCTGTAGACTTTTTGCTTCTGCCCAAGTACTATTAAAATATTATTTTAGGATAGAGACTGATCTTTCTTTGCCATTGCTACAGCCACCCCTGATGCTTTATATTTGCAATTCAGCCCCAAGCAGTGCAGCTACAGAGCATGGAGGAAGCAAGTACATTTGTTTTTCTCTTCTTTTTTTTTCATTTAAACATATTTCACATACATCTATTAAATCGGCAGCCTCCAGACTTTTTGGATACCAGAGACTGGTTCCATGGAGAGAGGTTTTCTCACCGCCCGGAGAGGGTGTAGTTTTGTGTCCTGCCTGCATGGGGCTTTGTTTGTTTGCATGGCCCAGTTTATGGCATGATGTGGCCCGGTGCCGGTCCACGAACTGGGGGTTGGGGGGCCCTGTTGTTATGCCCCCGTTGGAGCCTGAATCTGCAGAGGAAGATGAATTGGAACTGGAGCTGGCGGAGATCGAGGGGGCGGCTTCATTGGCTTCGGAGGAAAATGGGGAAGAGCAGGCCCAATCAGGCCAGGGCCTTTCTGGATTGGGATGGATTGTAAGTGGGGAGGAAGTGGGGCAGGATGACCAAGAGAGGCTAGCAGTGAGACAGAGCTCAGGCGATGAGCAAGGACCACCCCCTCCTGATCCCTGAGCACGGAGAGTGGAAAGAAGGCGAGAACAGCGCAGACTGACCCGACTACTTGGGAAGAGAACACCCTGAGGACCGAGACAAAAAGAGACGTCGTGGGGAGGGCTGTTTGTTGGGAACAAATGCTGACTTCATGGAGTGTTGAGTGCCAACGTTTGGACTTTCCTGGATCCCTTGCATTATTTCTGGATTTCTGGATTCCTTGCATTCTTTCTGGATTTCTGGTTTTCTTGCCTTGCTCCTTTGCTTCCTGGATCCCTTGACATGCCCTGCTGGATTTCTTGCTTTGCAGCCATGGTGCTCACAGCGTTGGGCTGGACTATTTGCAGCCAGAGGCTGCTGGAGGTGTGTACGCCTCTCTTTCTCTCTCTCTCTCTCTCTTTGTGTAGGTATATGTGTGTGTCATCACTTTGCTCTGGTACTTTCCAGAAATGCACGAACATTTGGGGCAATTTGGAGCAATAAAGGGGCGATTTTAACTACATCTCCCTGTGTTGCCTCTGTGCCATGCCCGGGGGTCATCGCACACCTGTTATAACTGATGCCAAGAGGACATGTATTGATTTTTTTAAACTTTGGCTTCACAGCAGGCAATCCTTTTTTCTCCCGATAGCTGTAGCTCTACCCCTGGTGACTGTATACACTTACAGGTAAAAGCCAAAGAGATTATGAATAGCATCCACCACAAGAAAAAAATAAAATAAAACCAGTCATCTTTGAAGCCAGGCGCACATTTCATATGCCTCCTAGAACTCAAAAGTTTTATGGAGCAAGTCAAGCTCGATATTCCTTCCTTTGTTTAAAAAAATCTGCTTTTATAAAAGATGCTTTCCATCTTTTGTGCTTGTCTAGTGGGCAAACAACTGTGTAAAATATTTGACATATTTAAATATTAAATTTATTTAAATATTAAATATTTACATATTTATATGTGCCTACATTCACACACGCATACCCCTACACAAAGAGAGAGAGAGAGAGAGAGGGAGGGAGGGAGGGAGAGGGAGAGAGAGAATGAGAGAAAACAATAGGCAGAAATATAGGTATTCCTCGATTTACAACCACAGTGGGGGCCAGAATTTCAATTCCTAAGCAAGACAGCTGTTCAATGAATCACATTCAATTTTACAACTATTTTTTTTTTGCCACAGTCATTCAACAAATCACTGCAGTTGTTAAGTGTTTTGTGTATTCATTCAGCAAACCCAGATGCCTTCATATACTTGTTGGAAACTGCCTGGAAAGGTCACAAATGGTGATCAGTTGATCCCAGGTGATACCGTGGTACATGTGAGGACTGGTCCATAGTCACATTTTTCAATACTGTTGTAATTTGGTTGCTATATGTCTATTGTAACTATCACAAAATGAATGGTTGTAGTGGAGTAGTAAAAACTAGTCAACAAACTCCTCCTCCTCCTCCTCCACTGCACTCCTAAAAGATGTGTAAACTGCATGGTTCAATATACACAGCACTCTTTTTGAGGCTAAACTGGAATTGGGAATAACACTTAGACTTATATATCACTTCACACTGCTTTACAGCCCTCTCTAAGCAGTTTTACAGAATCAGCCTATTGCCTGCAACAATCTGGGTCTTCATTTTACCGACCTTGGAAGGATGGAAGGCTGAGTCAACCTTGCCAAGCCAGTGAGAATCAGTTAAGTAGTTTGTATGTGGCATATGGAGCAAACCTTACAAAGATCAGAGTTACTCTGGAAGGACAAGACCACTGTGGCTTCTTTGTTTGGGTAGCATATTTTCTGAATACAAACTGTTAGGTTTTGCTAAACCAGGTTTAAGGCAAAGATTGCTAACTGTCTTGTGAGCTCTGCCCATGAAACCACAAAAAAGTGCATTCATTTGGGTGTTCTCCATTTTAGAAAAATCTGTGGATTTCCCTGATGGGCAGAATTACGGAGAGTTGAAAGCACAAGAAAAGAACCACCCCATTTTTGAGAGTGGGATGTGTAAACCATTTTTCTTATTACTTATGGAAAATAATGTCAGTGGCTAGGAGATATTAATAGGAACTTGTTCCATTTATCTCTCACTCTTTGGGCACGTGTCCAATCCTCACGAACCACGTTAATGCTGAACAAGGCATCTTTGGAGTAGAAGATGCTGCCTTTCACCCTCTTCTCACATTAGAGACTGGATTTACACATGACCTTTAAACAGTATTATAATTTGCTTGGCTAGACTTTGCCAAGTGTGTGAACCCAAATGTTATAATGTTTAAATCATACCTTATGGCAGAGATGGAAAACTCATGGCCCACGTACCACCTCCGGTCTCCAAGAAGTCTTTTCCAGCCCCTGGCATAATCAGAGGGGTCTGCGAGGAAAGGCGAGAGGGCCAAATTAGGAGAGCACCTTGGAACACGGTGACCAGAGGTGGGTATTCAGCAGGTTCTGACCAGTTCTGGAGAACTGGTAGCAGAAATTTTGAGTAGTTCTGGAGAACCAGCAAATACCCCCTCGGACTGGTCCTGCCAACCCCATCTGTTCTCTGCCTCCTGAGTCCAGCTGATCGGCTGGGTCTTCTTTGGTTGCCCTATGCAGGAGAATGGAGCTGGAAAGCAGGTTAGTGGGGTGGGGAGGGATTTTGCAGTATCATTCCCCTGTCATGCCCACCAAGCCAAGCCACACCCACCAAGCCACGCCATGCCCAAGCCACGCCTACAAAACCAGCAGTAACATTTTTTTGAATCCTGCCACTGATGGTGATGTAAGGTCCACCTGGTTGATGAACATATAAAAGCAGACTTGGTGTCTTGAGGATGATAAACCTAACCGTCCATTGGCCAAATTCCTTCCCTATGGTCAGTCCCATTCTGGAAACACTTGAAGATATTTAAGAGTAATAATACTCTTAATAATATTTCCTGGAAGTAAGAAGGGTTTGAAAGTAAGGAGGGTTTGAAATGGGTTACTCAATAGGAATGTGGGAAGAAATATTTTGGGAAATATTAAAAAAGGCAGAATATCGTATTTCCCCTAAAATGAAAAAAAAATCTTAAGGGAGGCAGAAACCAACCCCAATTTCCTTGCCCCAAGCAGAAACTGAGGAGGCCAGTTTTAGAAATGCAGACTTGGTTATCCTTTCAGAAAGACTGGGTCAAGACAGAAACTCAGATAAGCAACAATGAAAAGGTTGACAAAATTAGCTCAAGACAAACACCCAGGATTTGCATTTCCTCTTTTGCCTATAGAGCCAGCTATGACCCCTACATGACCCCTACATGATCCCCAGAAGGTATAAAAACCCACACACTCTACGCTCTATTCTGTCAGCTGCACCAGAACCACAAACCTTGGTAGTTCTGTTCATCAATCAATGGAGCTTCTTTCCAATCACCTCCAGACTCCATTTTATTTCCAGCACCTTTTCCCCAGCTTGGAACTGAACCAGATGTGTTTTTCTTTTGACAGGCACATAGAGGTAAAGAACATCTACATACCATTCAAAAGAGACAATCAAGCCCAAAAGGAAACAAAATGACCTAAACATCTCCTCAACAGCAATCAACGCCCAGATGGGCAGAGATTAAGAAGATTAATATTAGACCAACAGTCAAGAAACAGAAAAAAATTCTCCAGTCAAAAAACTACCAGACAAACAATAACAGTCAACAACTTAATCAAGGAACTACCAAGAACACTCTTACCTACAGTGACAGGGTCAACCACTACTGGTATATAAACAGAGAGCAACCCTTGATCTTTTCTGATGATGTTACCTAGTTGGGTCAAGAAATTTTTTCAAGAAATCAATCAAGCTCAGAGAGCACCAAGGAGCCCACAGTCTTCTTCCTCCTCTTTTCTTCTTTTCCTCCATTCCACAAATCCCACTCCCTTCTAGCACTTGATGATGTTCCCTACTTGGACCATAAAATGTCTGCAAGGAAACAAACAAGCTCAGAGAGCACCAAGGACCCCACAGTCCTCCTCCTCCTCCTCTCCACAAATCCAACTCCCTTCTAGCACTAATGACGTTCCCTAGTAGGGTCATGAAACATCTGCAAGAAAACAACCAGGTTCGGATGGCAACAAGTTTAAAATTTAAATACAGTCTAAAATTTCTAGCTTTTCCTCACTGCTGGTTTCTCATCCCACAAACCCAAATCCCATGGACTCATATGGGTTCAACCTCCCTTATCCCCGAGAACGAGTGAAGTTGGCGCACTCTTCAAGCTATCATCATGCAATATGATAATTCAGAATGCTAAGCTGATAGCATACTGTTGACACCTAGTGGAAGTCAGAAAATACTAAATGCATTGTAGCCTAGAATTTGAAACAGAATCTCTTCACCTTGAGAGAAATTAAGAGTGCTGTCCCTGAAAATATTTTGTAGCCTCTTGGTAACCCAGTTTGTTGTAGATACTATTTCAACCTGGACGTGCATCCTCTGGCCCAACTGAGGAATGACAGACTACCCAATGGTGGAAATACTCGATAATACTTACAAGGGCAGAATAGTTGGTAAAGTTGATAGAATCGACTGAGATAGGGAAATTGATAGCCTTATTTAGAGGGGGAAAAACCCCATCAATTTTAACTTCATTAAGTTTAACTTTATTAATGCTAGTTGGAAGCCTCTTGTGGACTTTTTTATGGAACAGGAAAAAAAAATTAAATTATGATGCATGTAATGAATGACTGGTAATATTAATAGATTATGAAAAATGGATGTGGTGTTGTAACCATACAGTAAGAATCGAACGCAAGTTTCATTACTATCTGTTGTAAAAGAAGTTGGAAGTTATTCTTTTTTTTGTATTTCTGTTTCTTTCATTCTTCGGTTGCCTTTTTGTCCTCTCTCTCTTTGCTCTTTCTTGTCTTCTATTCTTTTTCTTGATTAATAGGTCCTGTTAGTTTTTCTCTTTTTGTTTAACATTTAATAAAGCTTTTTTTTTAAAAAAAAGAGAGAATGATAGACTAGGGAAGACTTCTGAAACCTGAGACGCAGCAGGATTCAGAGAGAAAATATTTCTGACAAGTCTCCCTTAGGCATGTTAATTACTGTATAAGTAACCCAGAGATGAATTAACACCTTGGTCTGAGCAATAGATTTTATTCCTGAAACATTTCCTACTATCGCTTCCTTCATCCGAGCTAGACTTTTGGTATTTGTGCATTCTACCCAGCTCACAGTATCCTCTTTCATCTGCTTTTCACACTGTTCCTTACACTGACATTTATCGCACACATTCTGCCTGCATTGCAAGTAAAAGGATGGTGCATCAGGAACAGGATGATGGTATTTGTGTAACACACTTGAACAGGTCAAGTAAAGATTGGGGAGACATGAGAGCAGTCTTCCAATATTTGAGGAGCTGCCACCAAGAGGAGAGGGTCAACCTATTTTCCAAAGCACCTGAGGGACAAGGGATAATGGATAGAAACGGATCAAAGAGAGATTCAACCTGGAAATAAGGAGGAATTTTCTGACAGTGAGAACAATCAACCCATGGAACAGAAGTTGCCTTCGGAAGTTGCGGAAGATTCATCCCTGGAATCTTTCAAGAAGAGACTGGACTGCCATCTGTCAGAAATGGTGTAGGGTCTCTTGCTTGGGTGGCGGGGGGGGGGTTGAACTAGATGACCTACAAGGTCCCTTTCAACTCTGTTAATCTGTTAAGCTTTGGCTTCATTGGACAAACTGGGTAACTTTGAAGATGTGACTCTCCCTACCAATTCCCAAACAATTCGATGACCCTATTATAAAAAAAGAAGATGTAGAAACTCTGGAAAGAATGCAGAAAAGAGCAACGAAGATGATTAGGGGCCTGGAGGCTAAAACACACGAAGAATGGTTGTAGGAAGTGGGTATGTCTACTCTAGTGAAGAGAAGGACTAGGGGAGACACAATAGCAGTGTTCCAATATTTGAGGGGCTGCCACAAAGATGACGGGGCCAACCTATTTTCCAAAGCACCAGAAATCAAGACAAGAAGCAACCGATGAAAACTAATCAAGGAGAGAAGCAACCTAGAACTAGAGAGAAATTTCACAACAGTAAGAACAGTTAACCAGTGCAATGGCTTGCCATCAGAAGTTGTGGGTGTTCCATCGCTGGAGGTTTTCAACAACAGCCCCTTGCCTTGAATGGTATAAGGTCTCCCACTTGTGCAAAGGACTGGACTAGAAAACTTCCAAAGTTCCCCCAACTCCGTTACTCTGTAAATTCTGTATATAAGAGAGCAGTTATGTTGTCTGTTGAGTGGATTATTGATTGCAACTGCCAAAACAGAACTTCGAAAGAAACAGGAAGGCCAAAAACCCTGGTAGACAATTTCTGTGAAATCTGGGTCGTGAGATTCTCAAGCTCAGCTTTAACAGCCATCTCCTTGGCGATGTGTAATCATTGTGGCTTGGATTAAATCCCTAGAGAAGATCTCAGAAAGCAAGTTCTCCATCCGAGGAGCTATTTAAAGGAAGTATTGTGTAGCTAGAGCATTTGAAAGAGGCAACATGCTGTTTTGTTGAAAAGGAAAAAGGGTCACACCTGCCAAATCAATTAAATCAATCAAGATTTCATACAAATAATCTCTTTGGCTCCAGGCAGGCAAGGAGACAATACCAACTGCGATCGGATTTAAGAGCCACTAAGACTGTAGTGTGATAAAGTGACATTTAAGTCTTGAGTCATGGCTAAGCTGGTTGGTACCTTTATAAAGCTTTAATCTTGTGTATTTATCAGGGGAAAAGTGACACTTTTTGGTGTTTTTTTTCCCTAAGAAATTATGCATCAGATTTGTCTATGATTGAAAACAAAACAAGATAACAATAATAATAATAATAATAATAATAATGACAACAACAATAATGATGGTAATAATAATAATAATAATAATAATAATAATAATAATAATAATAACAATAATGACAACAATAATGATGATGGTAATAATAATAATAATAATTATTATTATTATTATTATAGAGCACAACAGATGCAGATACAATTCAAAATCTTCACATCATGTGCATGTGGTACCTTGCTCAACAGTAGTAACTCTGAGAGGGATCTTGGAGCCCTAGTGGACAATCATTTAAATAGGAGCCAGTCGTGTGCTGCAGCTGCCAAAAAACCCAGCACAATTTTAGGCTGCATAAATAGAGGGATAGAATCAAGATCACGTGAAGTGTTAATACCACTTCATACTTTGGTAAGGCCACACTTGGAAATACTGCATCCAGTTTTGGTCGCCATGATGTAAAAAAGATGTTGAGACTCTAGAAAGAGTGCAGAGAAGAACAACCAAGATGATGAGGGGACTGGAGGCTAAAACATATCAAGAATGGTTGCTGGAAGTGGGCATGGCTAGTCTAGTGAAGAGAAGGACTAGCAGTCTCCCAATGTCTCAGGGGCTGCCACAAAGAAGAGAGAGTCAAGCTATTCTCTAAAGCAATGGATGGAAACTAATCAAGGAGAGACGCAACTTAGAACTAAGGAGAAATTCCCTGACAGTCAGAACAATTAACCAGTGGAACAAATTGCCTCCAGAAGTTGTAAATGCTCCAACACTGAAGGTTTTTAAGAAGAGATTGGGAAACCATTTGTCTGAAATAGTATAGGGTTTCCTGCCTAAGTGTGGGGGGGGTTGGACTAGAAGACCTCCAAGGTCCCTTCCAACTCTTTCCCTCGTTTGGGAAAAAAATAAGACTATTTTTAATAATGATGTTTTCAGAGTGGGGAGCTACTAATTACTCTTGCTTTCTGCTCATTCCTTAAGCAAAATAGCCTTTGGACTGTATGTTTAGGTTTAGGCACCGCCCAACTAATAATATGAGTGTGAAAATGTATTTGCATCTGGAAGTCTCCCACTTTTAGGTTCATATATAAAAGGGAAGAGAAGGGAGAAGTCTCAGAGAGGGGCTTGGAGCAAGGCAGCTATGGATGAGAAGAAGAAGGAGACGAAGACGGTGACTTAATGCTTAGAATAATTCAAGAGCACCATCTTGGAAGAGACACCGCTTTCTCAGGGCTCCCCTGGGCTCTGGTGTTCCTATGAAATACTTTGCAGTTGATTCTCACCGTCTAAAGCAAAAGGAACAGGCACACAACTTAACAAAACAATGTCAGCAAGAGAGAAGCGTTTTAACAACATATGTATTTCAGATGCATACATTGATTTGTTTGCTTTCATGTCCGGGACACGAAGGTGTGATCAATCAAATGTCAGCATATTCCCTATGAAATTTGGTCTGGAGTATTAAAGCGGTTTTTTAATTTTTTTTTAAAAAAACTGGTTCCTATTTGAAGAAGTAGACGAATGTAGAGTAGAGTAGAGTAGGGAATAGAATTGGGAATTGAATTAGAATAGAATAGAATAGAATAGAATAGAATAGAATAGAATAGAATAGAATAGAATAGAACAGAACAGAACAGAATTCTTTACTGGCCAAGTGTGATTGGACACACAAGGAATTTGTCTCCGTTGCAGACACTCTCAGTGTATATACTGTACAAACAACAAAGTGATAAGTCACAGATCATAAATCATAAGATGCAATCATAATCATATGATCCAAACCGCATGATAGATCATAAGATACCAATAGAGAAAATGAGAAGGATAATTGTAATACAGCCCTATTACATGGGTAAATATCTTTAACATTAAGACAGTGCTGTGGGAGTTAGAAAGTGTAAAGGAATCGAGCTTTCATCAGTCCCTACGTGAACATTTTATTATTAGATTCTTCTGTGCTACATATCCAGAGGTGGTATCCAGCCAGTTCTGACCAGTTCTGGAGACCCGGTAGCGGAAATTTTGAGTAGTTCAGAGAACTGGCAAATATTGCCTCTAACTGGCCCCGCCCCCATCTCTTCTCTGCCTCCCATTGAGTCCCAGCTGATTGGCTGGGTCTTCTTTGGTTGCCCCGCACAGGAAACTGGAGCTGGAAAGCAGGTTAGTGAGGTGGGAAGGGAATGGGGATTTTGCAGTAAATTTGTTGGAGTCTTCTGCGTGTGACAATGTCCTGTGGTTTGCAGGAGAAATTCTTTTGGGATATTTCTTCACTAGTAACAAGATCAAAATAACAAATCTTTGGGATTTGACGAAGGCATCTTTGTTAGAAGATGCCAAGCTGACGAGAGGGATCCCCATTCTCTACTCCTCCCAATGCCTGCACGAATTCCTTGTGGGGGGCGTGGGGAGAGAGCTTTCCAGCATTTTTTTTTTCGATTGAGGATAGTTAAAAATACAGCAAAACAGCTCCATGGAGACTGCTACGTTTATTTTGGGGCATTGGAGCTCAGCTGATAACGATTTCTAAATAAAACCCAAAGAAAATTTAATAGAATTGGTTTGGAAAGATCTAGCTAGTAGCAAGATTGCAGATTTATTTTGGAAATGGAAAGGTGGTGTCAAGTTGATGGTCTTGATAGCTAACTACAGGATGGAGTTAGATATTTTATGCAAGTGTGTTCCAACCTTTCTGTGTTCAACCCAATGAGTTCAATACGAAAGTTTTTAGAAGCTGGCTGTGTCTGGTCTACGGAACAGAAGGACTAGGGGGTGACCTGATAGCAGTGTTCCAATATTTGAGGGGCTGCCCCAAAGAAGAGGGAGTCAAGCTCTTCTCCAAAGCACCTGAAGGCAGGACAAGAAGCAACGGATGAAAATTAATCAAGGAGAGAAGCAACCTAGAACTAAGGAGAAATTTCCTCACAGTTAGAACCATAAAGCAATGGAATGACTTGCCTTCAGAAGCTGCGGGTGCTCCAGCAATGAAACTATTCACGTTTCCAAGAAGAGACTGGACAGCCATTTGTCTGGAATGGTATAGGGTCTTGTATTAAGAGTTTTGCAGCGATAATTCAGAGCCAGAACAATAAACACGGATGGCTGATGCTTCATTTAACATCTTTATAAACCTAAGTAGATTTTACAAACCAGTTGTAGATTTCTCAAGCATGGAGCAAAATCAGACAGAAACAGAGCAGAGCTCCAGTCTTCAGCAAGCAAGCAAGCTAAGTTTCATCCTCAATAGATCAGCAGGCAAACTGCAGATTTGCAGAGCTTAACATAGAGCCACGCCTAGGCTACTTTTAGTTTCAGTTTCCAAACAGTCCTCATTGGCTGATTTAGTTGCTATGCCTATTCATTGGCTAACCTTGTTACCAAGCTCTATTCCAGGTCATGAATATACCCTGACATCTCTTTCTTCAGCATTGAGATGGACTAGAAGACCTCCAAGGTCCCTTCCAATTCTGTTATTCTGTATTCTTTCCCAAAATCAAGATTTAAATAGTTTGAATTTGGCAAACATCCATCGCCCTTACTCCGTCTACCTTTGGCTGTTGTGCCTTGAATAAATGTTGGTGGTTTTTTTTTATTTATTCAGATGGTTCACCTAAGGTTCACTGTAAACAGACCCTGAAGTTGGACATGCAACACTTAAAAGATGCCCAGAGTTATATCCTCTATAAATTCCAAAATGGTACAGTTGGTTCTTAGCAGGTTCCTCCTCTGCCAAGGTCAAAACCGAAAGACCCCAATCATTAAGGATGCACCATCTATCACTGGCAGGATCTCAAGGTCCCTTTCTATAATTTATGACACTCTTCCTAAATGTGTGCCTACTCAAAAGGAAACCCACTGATCTCAGCGATGCTGGCTCCTTCCCTGCTCAAGCCAAGCTGCATTAGACAGCTTAATTGCCCAACTCCTTGTGTATTACAGAATTGTTAGTGTTTCCTCCTCCCCAGGGGTAAGAAATAGACTTAATTGGCTTTGAAAACAATCCTGTAATTAATATGAGACAACAGTCTGTTCAGAGGTTAAGAAATCACTTCCTTCCAAGCTATTTTACGAACAGTTTGATCTCACAGAGTAGCTGCTGACTTCAAAACCTCCAATGTGGTTTTGGAAATGTTTTTTTGGTGTGTGTGTGTGTGTGGGTAATCTCGGTAATCTCCAAGAAGGTTGAGGTTATGGTTAACCCAAGGTACGTGGCTAGCCTTCCACGGTTTCGCTGCAAATGAGTTTGGAGGAAGACATAATTGCCATGTCATCTAGCCACAGTGCATAAAAAGTTGAGTCTTCACCTTGAAGATAAGGCTTGCCTGCTCCTTATCAGCGTGTGGCCCTGGCAGATTCCATTTAGATAATTTCAGTCCTGATGACCTTGGCATGCGTCCCTTTTAGACAGAAGAGATTAGGAAGCTGACAATAATAGCCTTTCTCTCTTGGTTTCTCTATACAGCTGCTGTAAGGAGAGAAGTTTTTAATAAAGCCACTGTCTTAAGGATTAACCTGTAAAACCGAACAAGGATTTCTCTTCAGAGCTGTTAACACAGCCGCTTCTTTTCCCAAGGTGACGTAGCTGCGTTGCAAGGTGCTGGGCTTTCATCCACTCCACTTTTTCCAAGGCTTTTTGCACAATGATTAAGATTAAAGCGAGCAGATTCAGAGTGATGAAGCTCCAGGGCTATAGGTTCAGTTCTTGGAAAAGAAGTAAGAGTGTGCCAAGAGAGGAGGATATTTAGAGCTCAGGCACGAACGGTGGTGTCCCTGGTGCTCTCTAAGCTTGGCTGTCTTCTTGGAGACGTTTTGTTACCTGACGAGGTAACATTTTCAGTGCTAATGAGAAGGCGGGCTTCTCCCTTCTAGCACTGATTATATTACGTAGTCAGGTAATGAAATGTCTGCAAGAAGACAAACCAAGCTGAGAGAGCACCATGGACCACACTTCCTCCTCCTCCTCCTCCTCCTCTCTTCTCCCTCCTCTCCCTCCTCCTCCTCCCTCCCTTCTTCCTTTCTAGCACTGATGATGTTGCATCAAAGAACGTCTGCAAGAAAACATCCACGCCCCAGAGAGCACCAAGGACCCAGGTCACAATGTATTCGACATTAAAAAAACAAAACCGGGAGGGGACACATTACTTCCTACATACGGTCTGCAACTTCATATCTGGAGCCATTCCGAATAACCCTACCACCTTATCCTTTGTTGTGTGAACTTCTTACCGGTCAAAGAAATAGGAAGAAAACCAACTCCCCCCTCGCTAAACATGAAATATCCAACTGCCCTCGAAACCCACCAACGGTTTCTCGTGTCAGCCACAAATTTTGGCCCCACAATTCTTGACCTGATTCGAGCAGAACGTATCCATTCACAGGCGAAACCTATGGGCAAAAAGGCATCCACAGTGCCCGCTGGATAAAAACCAGTCTATCCCATCCAGGAGAGAAAAAAGATAAAGATGTTCTCATTCACAAATCCCTATTGATTTTGGGGAGGGGGTGAGGGGGGGTGAGGAGGGGGTCACTTCCAGCAGCCAAGGATGTCTGGTAAAAAGCCACTTGTACAAGGGGTGTTGTTATATTGATAGAAAGTCAAAGGTTGAAAGACAAATGGCTTGTTCCATCGTTAAAGACTTGTTCAGGAAGAGAAGTAATTTTTAAGACAGCCTACCAGGAAGGGAGTAATTTTAAGACAGTCTACAGGAAAACAGGAGCAATTGATTTAACCCCTTGTTACCTGCATCCCTCTGTGCAGGAGAAGCCCATCCCGTTCCTTTCTGGTTGGGTAGAAAATTTTGGGTTCCAGTTCTCCTAAATTCAATCTGCATGGCCAAATGTCTCCAAGAAATTCCAGCACTGATGTCTAGGCACCTTGCTGAAGTCTCTCTCTCTCTTTCTCTGTCTCTCTCCCTCTCTCTCCCTCTCCCTTCCTCCTCTTTCTCTCCCTCCCTCTCTCTCCCTCTTTCTCCTTGTCTCTCCATCTCTCTCTCTCTCTCTCTCTCTCCCTCCCTCCCTCCCTCTTGCTCATTCTCCTTCCCTCATCCTTCCTCTCCCCTTCTCTCTTCATTTCCTGCCTTCCTCCCTCGAGGTGGTGTAGTCTAGTAGTTCTCCCCATCTCCTCACCCCATATTTGCTCCGGACACTCCATAAAAGTGTCTCTGGAGATTTCTCAGTCATTCAGGTCATGGTTGCCTCCAAAGTACTTTTTCAAAAGGCAACTGGACATTATTTTTCCTTGAAGACGTTTCGCTTCACATCCAAGAAGCTTATTCAGTTCTGAACGAATGGTGAAGAATGGGAGGATTTATATTCCTCGGAGTCATCTGGTCATTGGCCCTTTGAAAAAGGAGTGCAAGAGGCCAACTACCTTAAGATTGAACATCCCTCTCTCAACCGAGGGGGAAGGATGACACCACCTATCTCCTGCTTACAACACAGTCATTTCAACAATTCCCAGAATTATTCATTTGCCTTATTCAGGTGACCCTGAGGCCACAGATAAACCTCCAAGTGGCCTCAACAGCTCTCAGAAAGAGTGCTAATGACCAGATGACCACAAGGAATATACCTGTCTGTTGGCAACTATAAAAATGGGCATAGAAAATGTTTTATGAGTTGACATGAGATCCTTCCATCCTCCACCATTCAGTCAGAACCGAAGAAGCTTCTTGGATGAGGAGCAGAAAGTCTTCAAGCAGAAAGAAAGTCCGGTTGCCTCTTGAAAAAGCATCTTTCTATTAAGACACTCAACGGAAGTCTTTGAAACATCAAGAGACTTTCAATGCCTTTCCATGGTGTGGAAAGGAGAAAAAACAAACAAACAAGTATGACATTAAAAAGAAAATATTATGGCAAGTAACATCTGATTACTGAGTTACCTACAGTAGTATTGAAGTGCCTGAACCAACACTCTTCGGGTATACACAGAACCACCGTGAACTGCAGTAATCACTATAATTTCAGCACTGATTTACACTACACCATGAGTTCAATGCAGCTTTCCTTTCCTCCCTCTCTGATTAGATGTTTATGACAGGGGCAAATGTTTGGAATCCCAGCTGGGTCCTGCATGGAAATATTGATATCGACGTATCCCTGAATTACTTCCAAGAAATTATAGCTTAACACCCATCTCAACTAAACCTTTCTCGATTTCTTTCCATTTTGGTCTCTTGGTTTTCTTGCACTTTTTTAGAGCTCTGTGACCTGAGGGAGATCATATAATCAGAGATTGAAAAGGAGACTCTGATCTTTGGATACTACCTTTAAATACATTGTCGAATTCCCACAACTCTAAAGTTGATAGTGCTATCTCTTGTTTTTTTCCTAGGGGTTTTGAGGTCATGTTGCTACACTTTGCTTGGAAATGGAAGGACGTCTTGATATAGAAGAGCATTTCTGCAGCTCAGGGTTGAACTGCAGACTCCTTGGTGGTCTCTGAGCTTGGTTGGGGTTTTTTTTGCAGACATTTCATGACCCAACTAGGGAACATCATCAGTCCTATAAGGGGGGCGGGGACATGCATAATGCAGGAGGAAGAGGAATGGAAGGAGAAAGAGAACCGTGAGGTTACTGGGTGGTCTCTGAAATTGGTTGGGCTTTCTTGCAAATATCTCATGACCTAACTAGGTAACATTATCAGTGCTAGAAGAGAATGGGGTTTGTGGAGAGGAGGAGGAGGAAGAGGATGACTGTGGGGACCATAATGCTATCTGAACTTGGTTGTTTCTTTTGCAATGTTTCATGACCCATCTATGTAACGTCATCTGAGCTAGAAGAGAGTGAAGTTTGTTTTCTTTTTATATACTAACAATTGTCTTGTCAGTGTTGGTGGGAATGCTCCTTAGGCTGTTCTTTACTGAGTTGGTAGCAGAGGTGGTATTCAGCAGGTTCTGACCAGTTCTGGAGAACCGGTAGTGGAAATGTTGAGTAGTCCGGAGAACCGGCAAATCCCACCTCTGACTGACCCCGCCAACCCCATCTATTCTCTGCCTCCCGTTGAGTCCCAGCTGATAGGCTGGGTCTCCTTTGGTTGCCCTGCACAGGAGAACGGAGCTGGAAAGCAGGTTAGTGGGGTGGGGAGGGAAGGGGATTTTACAGTATGTCCTTCCCCTGCCACTCCCACCAAGCCACGCCCACCAAGACACCAAGACCCACCCATAGAACACCACGCCCATCAACCCATGTCCACAGCTTATCATTGGGTTCTTCTTTGGTTGCCCTGCACAGGAGAACGGAGCTGGAAAGCAGGTTAGTGGGGTGGGGAGGGAACGGGGATTTTGCAGTATGTCCTTCCCCTGACACTCCCACCAAGCCACTCCCATCAAGCCGCACCACACCCACCAAGCCACGCCCACAGAACTGATAGTAAAAAAAAAAAATTAGAATACCACTACTGGTTGGTAGTTCCTTGATTGGGATCATTGTATTGGGGGAGCAAACCCTACTTTTGAAGGGCAGGGCAGACATGTAATCGCCCCTGTGGGGACACCACATACTTCAACCAATAAAGGGAATGTTCTTAAAGAAAACCTCCCTGGATATCACTGAAGGGAGGGGCAAACTTCAATTTTGGTGGCCCACCTTAGCTACGAAGGTGAGCAGGTTGACAGTTCTAACCTGTCTCTTTTACAGTCTCCTGAGTTGCTCTTTTCTGCCGACGAATAACAAACACGTTTGGCCCCCACCGAAGAGAAGTGGCCTTCCGCTTTGTATCGGCACCGTCATGCCGGATGATTTATGGACGGCAGCCTAGCACAAAATGTGTCCCCAACCTTCCGCCTGCTCCCCCGGGGCCCCCTCTAATTCACCTTCGACACATTTTATAATGACTAGAGCCCTAAAACATTTGATGAAACAAGAAGGCAAAACCTCCACCCCTGCTTTCAGCGAAGACAAATCCCAATGCCCTGCTCTCGGTTTGAACAAGCCTGTCCAAGTTTTACTGTTTTATAAAAAAAACCGTAGTTAGGACACAGCTCGAATACTGCAACCCAATTTGGGTCACCATTCTACAGGGGTGTCAAACTCATGTCATCATGGTGGCATCGGGATTTTTTTCCCCCTTTGCTAAACCAGATGTGGCCGGCATGTGATGCATCCAGCCCGCAAGCCGGGAGTTTGACAGCCCTGCCATACCACAAAAAAAAAGACGTTGCGACTTCGGAAAAAGTTTAGAGAAGAGCAACTAAGACGATCCAAGGCCTGGAGACTAAAACCTATGTAGAATGGAGGCAGGAGTTGGGGTCTGGCTAGTCTACAGAAAAGAAGAATTAGGGGTGATATGGTAGCAGTATTCCAGTATTTGAGGGGCTGCCCCAAAGAAGAGGGGGTGAAATTATTTCCCAAAGCACCTGAGGGCAGGACAAGAAACAACGGATGGAAACTAATCAACTTGGAATTGAGGAGAATCTTCTAGGACTATTAACCAGTGGAACAGCTTGCCACCAAAAGTTGTGGCTGCTCCATTACTGGAGGTTTTTAAGAAGAGATCGAACAGCACCTTGTCTGAGATTGTATAGGTTCTCCTGCTTGAGCAGGGGGCTGGACTAGAAGACCTCCAAGGTCCTGTTTTGTTCTACTCTTCCTTCTTCCATTCCATTCCATCCATAACATGGGGCAACACTTGCTTAGCAACAGAAATTTTGAGCTCAATTTTGGTCATAAGTCAAGGGCTATCTCTTACGTGTAGCACCTTGCATTGTGTATATGTGTATACCCTGTTTCTCCAACAATACACCCCCCCCCCAATAGGAAGACCCAGCATGTTTTCTAGGCATAAAATGAAATTAAGCCCCTCCCCCCAAATTTAGGCCTAGTTTAAAACATGCGAAATTGGGGGGGGGAAGGGGGGGGGAACTTGCCATTAGGAGTGACCCGCAGGCAGCTACGCCTCACCATCAGCCGCTCCTAACAGCCAATCAAGGTGGAGGACAGAGGGCTCCCTTACCCATACCAAGCGCCTTTGCTGCAGACCTGGGTCAGCAGGTGGGCGTCATTGGCGTGGATGTCTGGCAGCATTTCAGCCGCTTCTCAGGCCTATGTAGCTTCCACAGTTCCCACTGGTGCTGGCCCCTCTCTCGCCAGCGCTGTCTCCAAGAACAGCGGCAGCAGCGGTGGGAACCATGGAAGCATTTCAGCCTCTTGTTGGGTGGGGGAGCCGCCTCCGTAACTTCCACGATTCCCGCCGCTGCTGCCGCTGTTGTTGGAGAGAGAGGGACAGCTGCAGCTCGGCCTGGGCGCTTGGAAGGCAGGAACGGGCTGAGCACCGGGACTTTTGCAAACTTGCAGAGCCCGAGGCTGGAGCGCCAAGCGTAGCAGCAGCAGAGACGCTTGATTGGTGTTTCTAATATCTTCTGTCTGTTTTGTGGCTTTTTTTGTCTTGATTGGCTGGCAACATTGTGTTCCTGTATTGGAGGCTTTTAGTGCGGCTTGGCTCTGAGTAAATGGACAGCTATCATTTATTAGGAAGCTAGGTTTCATCTGGGTGCCTGGTTGGGGTGTGTTTGAGCTGGAGGTGTCAGGAGGAATCTGTTTGTGCCCAGGTGTCTGCCTGGCTTGTGGTGTGGTACAAACCCGTGAATATATATATATATATATATATATATATATATAGACACACACACATATATATCTATATCTGGAAACACATCCAAAGAGAAGGAGTTTTAACCAGTGTGATTTATTTGGCTGGACAAGGCATCGCCCTGAAGTCTCTCTTAGTCATTTTTCCTTCACAGAGGTGTAACTGTGTGGGTAGGTGTCTGTCTTTATAGGTTGTGTGCACTAATTGGGACCAAAAGTCATTTCAAAAGCATGCCAAGAGCTCAAAATCTTTCTCAAAACCCAACTGGGCTCTATTTTAAGTTACAGTGGAGGGAGGAAGGGAAACGAAACAGGAGATTTTGGATGGCAGAAGTGGCAAGGTTCAAATGAGAAACTAATGAGATGCTGGTGGGGGAAAAAGGCCCGAGGTCCCCAAATCAGGTTTTTAAAGATGTTTCTCAAGTTGTGTTTCTTTAAATTTAAATTATTTTTTTTCCGAGATATAATTAGGGAAGAGAGATGTTTCTTGTAGGTGTGGAGGATGTTCAACCATCTCTTCGGGCAGCTTGGTTCAATGGCTCTCTGCTTCCTCTGAGCTCAGGTGGCCTGCTCAAGGACTTAGCCAATATCTAATCAAACTTTTTCTGCTAAATTTACGTTGATAATTGCAGGTTTTTAAGTTGGAGATAATTGCATAATTGCAGGTGTTTTAGTTGGAGATAATTGTATAATTGCAGGTTTTTAAGTATGGTTTTTCCCAGTTGCAATGTATGGCTGCGAAAGTCAGATCATAAGGAAGGCTGAGCACCAAAGAATGGAGGCCTTTGAACTCAGGGGCTGGAGAAGACTCCGGCGAGTCCTTTGGACTGCAAGGCCATCCAACCAGTCAGTCCTGGAAATCAACTCTGATTGCTCTTTAGAAGGCCAGATCCTGAAGATGAAACTGAAAGACTTTGGCCACCTCAGGAGAAGGAAGGACTCGCGGGAGAAGAGCCTCATGCTGGGAACGATCGAGGGCAATAGAAGAAGGGGACGGCAGAGAAGGAAGTGGCTGGAGGGAGTCCCTGAAGCAGTCGGCGTGAGCTTCAATGGACTCCGGAAGATGATAGAGTACAGGAAGGCCTGGAGGAATGTTGTCCATGGAGTTGTGATGGGTCAGATACGACTTCGCAACTAACAACAACAGAGTTGGAGAACTTTTCCTAGCTTCTATGGCCAATAAACAGGGCTGGATCCTGCAATGGAAGAGGAGATGGTAGGTCTATCAAGATCAGGTATAGGCAATATTACTAAGGGAGAATTGATCCTTTCTATTGTCTTAGCCATGGCAACATAGCAGCGGAACAGGAAGGACCCTCATATTGGCCTAGCAAAGACCCTGCTTAAATTCTTAAAATCTTCAGCATTCAAAAGTAGCCTACTAAAGATCAGGAGGCCTGGAATTTGTGGGAAGTTGTAGTCTCAGATGACCAAGGCTAGAATGTTAGTAAAAACCGAGTTCAAAGTTCTTCCTTTCAAGGCAAATACAACCAACAGTTGTCATGAAATCATCTGTCATTATTTTAGGAGATAATCTTCTCTTCTCTTCTCTTCTCTTCTCTTCTCTTCTCTTCTCTTCTCTTCTCTTCTCTTCTCTTCTCTCTTCTCCTCTCCTCTCCTCTCCTCTCCTCCCCTCCCCTCCCCTCCCTCTCTTCTTTTCTCTTCTCTTCTCTTCTCTTCTCTTCTCTTCTCTTCTCTTCTCTTCTCTTCTCTTCTCTTCTCTTCTCTTCTCTTCTCTCTCTCTCTCCTCTCCTCTCTGGGTCTTTACCCTTCTAACATTCAGCCAGTGTCCACTGGCTCTAATCCCCTGATCTTCTAGCCTAAGGGTCTCCATACTTGGCAACTTCGAGACTTGTGGATTTCAACTCCCAGAATTCATCAGCTAGCCAGACAAGTCCACAAATCTTAACGTTCGCAAGTTTGAAATCCTGTTCTAGTCCGAATACATTTGCCTGTTTCCAAAGGCCTTCCCGGAATGAAGTGGAATGATTAAAACAGGGGTGTCCAACTCGTGGCCCATGGGCTGGATGCGTCATGTACTGGCCATGCCTACCCTCAGTTTAGCGAAGGGGGGACATCACGACACATCATGTGACAACAACGTGAAACTGCGAGTTTGACCCCCCTGGATTAAATGTAGGATTTTGAACGGAAAACTTAACATTTGAGTACTGTTGGTGAACTGCCAGCCAGGCTAGTGGGAGGAGTCAAGTGAGGATCTAGCTGGGAGTCCTTGCACAGCCACAAGCAGCATAAGCTTAACCTCTCCCATGATTCACGAATCCTTACTTGGTTGTTTCCTGGGGAAGGCAAGCAGTTTAGGGAGATTCTTGTAACATAGGGGGTAGGAAATAAAGTTATTTACTTTTGCTATTCATTAATAGCCCTGGTTGCTTGCACCTGACAGGTGCCTTCTGCCTCCCCCTAGCTAGCTCTAACCTTTTCCTTGCTCTTTTATTGGCTGGTTCAGGCAGGTGAATGGCTTGCCAGGATGATGGCATTTTTGTCCCCAAAGGGAATTTGTTAATCACGACTCTATTTTCTGAAAGCGCAAAGCTCTTATTCCATTTCACCTCTCTATGATAGACAGAGTGCAGTTCTCCTAAAAGTTCTGGACTGTTACTTAATATAAATTGTTCGCCGTTTCCTGCCCTTCACCTTTCTCGTGTTAATGCAGTATCAGATCAATGCATTACTCTTTGTCCGAGTTGTTTTCGTTCAGCTAGCTGTTCCTGCCTCTTCTTTGTTTCCCCCCGTCACCTTCTCCTTTCTTATTTCCTTCCTTTGCTTTATTGGGATCAAGAACATTTCAGTGGCAGAGTTCACCAACAGCAGAAACGCCAGCCCCTCTCTAAAAAAAAAAAAAAACATCACAGCATTGTTACCAAGGAATGAACACATTTGTACCAAGGAAATGGCTCCTGGATGCCACGTCTCCCAAACCGACACCTGCCTTAGCAAATATTGAGGGACGCAAATATTGAAGAACATTGCGGTGGCTCAGTGGCTAAGACGCTGAGCTTCTTGATCAAAAAGGTCGGCAATTCGGCAGTTCGAATCCCTAGCGCCGCATCATGGAGTGAGCTCCCGTTCCTTGTCCCAGCGTCTGCCAACCTAGCAGTTCGAAAGCATGTAAACATGCAAGTAGAAAAATAGGGACCCCTTTGGTGGGAAGGGAACAGTGTTCTGTGCACCTTATCGGCGTTTAGTCATGCCGGCCACGTGACCACGGAGACATCTTCGGACAGCGCTGGCTCTTTGGCTTTGTAACGGAGATGAGCACCGGCCCCTAGAGCCAGAAATGACTAACACATAGGTGTGAGGGGAACCTTTACTTTGGCAAATATTGAATGGTCCAGGAGGTGGAATCTTCTATTTTGAAATTTGGATGCTCAAGCCAGAATGGAAAAAATATATATCCTGGTTACAGACCAGAAGATTTAAGAGAGACTCAGGAATCAACGGGAGGGCTGTTTTGAACTCTGCCAACTGTAGGTAGTGCTCAAGTGAATCACAGCAGTGATTAGGTCAGTAACAGATTCTTAAGTGAATCTGGCTTCCCCATGGATTTTGCTTTCTCAGAAGGTCACAAAAGGGGATCCCATGACCCTGAGACACTGCAACCGTCATACATCCGAGTCAGTTTGCCAAGGGTCCAAATTTTATCCACAAGACGGCATGGAAGTTGCAACAGTCATCAGTGTGAAGAACTGTCAAAAGTCATTTTTGTTTCAGTGGTATTGTAACTGCCAACTAAGCAAACTGTTGTAAGCTGAGAACTACCTGGATCAGGAAAGAAACAGCCACGGAGTGATCCTAATGGACAATCCCTTAAACATGAGCCAGCCTTGTGCAGCAGCAGCCCAAAAGGCTAATATATCCTTGGTTGTATAAACAGAGGCATAGAATTAAAATCACGTGAAGTATTAATGCCGTTTTATAAATCCTTATTTAGGCCACATTTGGATTCTATTCTAATTCCAATTCTAATTCCAATGCCATTCCATTCTGTGCTAATTCCATTCTAATTCTAATTCTAATTCTATTTTTATTCTATTCTATTCTGTACTAATTCTGTTCTATTCTGTGCTAATTCTATTCTATGCTTGTTCTGTTCTGTGCTGTGCTTGTTCTCTTCTCTTCTCTATTCTAATTATTTCTGTCATTATCTTGTCTTGTCTACCTTACCCTATCCTATCCTAATGCATGCACACTCTTCTGAAAATATTTTTAAGATGACTCTGCAGTTGCCAGAGAAATAAAATCCCCCTTGGCCTTTCCAGAGGATCCACTTTGTTCCAATTTCGGGAGTCATCACATTTTTGCAAAATACGTAAATAGAGAATGAACGAGTTCTACTCGAGACTTACAGTAGTATATAACAATATTCTGGGCGAAGAAATATGAGTTTGAAAGGAAAGGCTTAAACAGCTGTTGCTCTCCATGAAAAGCACCACCAACAGCTGGGATTCTGACCCTCTGATTTGTTTTGGGTCAGAAAACAAATTGATTCTACTCCAATTCCCTCAATTAATAATATTTTCATAGAATTCCTTCACTTTGACTATTCCATGAAAGGTCCCCTCTTGTTGCAATGGAAGACTATTTTTTTAAAAAAAAAAATAGTTGCACATTTTGTTGTCTTTTCAGATTTACCTTTCTGGGAACACTGAAAAAAAAAATCCCTCTGGTTTTCACTTTTATGATGATGTATCAGAAATTACTGAACTCAACTAACAGCCGGCAGACAATAGGAATTAAAAATGTGGTCTCTTCAGCACCTTGGAGAGCTCCTGGCAATTGCATACCCCGAAAATAAGGCCGGATCTTATTTTTTTGCTTCAAAAGACACATTAGGGCTTATTTTCCAGTTGGGTCTTATTTTCAGGGAAACAGAGTAGATGATGTTTCAATAGAAGTTATAGCTTAAGGAGTCCCTAAACTATAAATATAACCTGTCTAGATATGGTTGCAAAGCAGGGCGTTGTTAATCTTTCAAAACAGTCCATCAATACTGTGAGCAGAGAAATCAGGTAACCAATATTTTTTTTCTAGAAAGACTCCCGTAAGAGTTTGATCTAGTGGTTAAAGCACTAAATCTAGGAGATGCTGAGTTCTAGTCCTGCCATAGCCATGAAAGCCTGTTGGGTGACTTTGGGTGACTAATCACCAGGTGATGGTGAGTTTTATTTCTGCCTTAGCATGAAAGCTGTCTAGATGACTTTTGACCAAACACCAGGAGACTGGGAGTTCTAGTCTCACCTTAGGTGTGAAAGCCAGCCGGGTGACTTTGGACTACTCCCTCTCTCTCTCAGCCCAATCCCATCTCAGAGGGTTGTTGTTGTTGCGTGGAAAATAAGAGGAGGAAGGAGCATTGGATCTGTCCACCCACCTTGAGTTATTTGCAAAAATAATAAAGGTGAAAATAAGTAAATATAAATAAACAATTCCACCAAGTCACAATTCCCACCAGGCACTAGCACTAGCAGCAATATGGAGAGACATCATGAAGTCCTTCATACTCAAGGCAGAAAGTCAAGGAACCCCATAGACTTCTTCAGGAATACATAGATTGCATAAGATGGGACAGTCGCACACCCTTCTTCATCCCAATGGAACTAAAGAAACCAACATTACATTCCACCTTTGAAAATTTCACTGTACTACAGCTGCTCCCAACCTTTGGGGCACCGGGGACCGGTTCTGCAGAGAGAAGTTTTTCCGTGGACCGGAGAGGGTGTGATTTCGTATGCTGCCTGTATCCTGAAGATGCAGATTGTTTGCATCGCCTGGTTTCTGTCATGCCACGACCCACTGCCAGTCCATGGACTAGGGCCATGACAGCAAACCTATGTCACGCATGCCAGAGGTGGCACACAGAGCCCTCTCTCTGGGCACGTGAGCCTTCACCCCAGTTCAGCTCTGCCGTACATGTGCGCACACTCCCGCTGGCCAGCTGGTATTCAGGCCTCTGCTGCGCATGGACGCCCCTCCCTACATGCAGAGGGTTGAGCATGCATGCCCAGGGGGCACATGCACTGCACTGGGGAGCATGCACACATGTGTGGGGGCAGGGTGCATGCACAGGGGACTTGCACACATGCGTGGGGATTACGGGGGTCATGAATGCATGTACAGGGGGCAGGGTATATGTGCGGGGCACACATATACATTGAATTTGGAGGATGTGCATGCACGCATGCACATGCTTTGGCCACTTGGTGCCAAAAAGGTTAGCCATCACTGGACTCCTGCTCCACCATACGAATGACTCATGTGCTGTCCAGCCAGTGTATGGGAATTGGATAGTTAGGTAGCAATTGTGAGCTGTCCCCTTAAGGGAATGCATCATGGTAAATGAAGTTAAGGTATCCTTGGGAAATGTAGTCCATGTCACGTGACCACATCTGTAATCCTGATTGCTTACTAAATTGACCCTCGATGGGTTGGAGGAGTTTTTCCTCACTCTTGGCTGAACTCATGGACTCATGGTAACTGTTCTATTTCTACCACTACGAGATGAGAGAAAAAGGATAGTAGATAATCATCTTTTTACCTACAAGACAGATATGCAAAGGATTGGTCATTAAAGAAGAACTTCATCACAAATGTGAGTTATGAGGATTCCTGATGAACCAATAAAAGTACTTCGTTATGGATGTTTTGTGGAGTTTATCTATCTGCATCTGTACAGAAGACAAATCTACCACTGTACAGAATACAGAACGGTAAAAAGATGATTATCTGCTATCCTTTTTCTCTCATCTCGTAGTGGTAGAAATAGAACAGTTACCACGAGTCCGTGAGTTCAGCCAAGAGTGAGGAAAAACTCCTCCAACCCATCGAGGGTCAATTTAGTGACCAATCAGGATTCCAGATGTGGTCACGTGATATGGACTACATTTCCCAGGATACCTTAACTTCATTTAACCATGATGCATTCCCTTAAGGGGACAGCTCACAATTGCTACCTAACTATCCAATTCCCATACACTGGCTGGACAACACAACTCAGTACAATTTCAGAAAAAAAATATATTGCCCGCTACAACCTACAACCCCTCCTGCTATTTCACTCTTGCCTGGCTAAAAGTCTTCAAACAGAAACAAAATTACTGGTAGCAACTTTTCAGTTGTTTAATTCTGAGATACATGTAGCTTTATTTATTTGTCTATCTATCTGTTGACCTCTTTCTCTCTCTTTTTAAAAAATAAACTCCGCAGGAACCTTGGGGTACAAATTTCACAAGCCAAAAGGTCTTTCCCCATTTAGTTTCTTACTGTAGCACAAACTTTTGCACACCAATAAAAATGAACAGCGTGTTTCCTCAGGCAATCCAGGAGAGCAAACCTTTAAATAAATATTATAGCATAGGAAGGAATTGGTGTCATGGCTGCTATTTTCTCGACTCGCAGATTTATTGCCTTGGAAAAATGAAATCTTATTTTATACCCCCTTTTATCTATCAGCAATTGGAACGTATGGCTACAGACATAAATTGGTTCTTCAGTTTAAATGCTTTCCTGAAACCACGAGGAGAGCGATACGGTTATATATCATTATTTATTTACTGAATGTACTTTTACAGTCTTTTCACCCTGATTCTTTTCAACCCGGATCAGTTATTTTTCTGGATGTCAGGGTTGCGTGGATGGCAAAACGGAGAGTGCAAGGAGAGAATTATGACAAAACCAAAGCTTGAAAGTTGCAGCGAAAAGGTGAAACAAAGCCCAATTTCACAAGGGGTAGGCATTATTAATCTTGAATGTTTAATTCGATCCTTTGGAAGTCGATCAAAGGGTCGTTTGCTGCTCACGGAGGGACAGAAAAGGTATCAGTTTGGGGAGGCTTGTTGCTCAACATCAGAAAGGAAACTGTTTTAGACCGTTCTGTAAAGTAGATGAAAGGATGGTGTCATGCCCTTGTCGGAGTCTGATTCGGGGGGTGGGGGGAGATTGAGCAGCTGATAGGGAGTGGGAGTGTGGCTCCGGTGGCTGTGGGAGAAATGGGGGAAGGGCACAGTTCGGCTGGGCATTCAGAGGGCCATCCACTCTTCATCCTAGGGGCACGCAGGGAGGAACGGAGAAGGGAGTAATGTGGCTTATGGGAGAGGAAAAGGCCCTGATCCCTTTCATAGTTGCAGCTGGGAGAACAAGATATAAGAAGGGCATTTGCACACAGCACTTGCAGGAAGCAAAGTGTGCCTTATCTTGGTCGAAGCTTATCTGGGTTCCATCTGGCCATTCAATGGACATTTGCACAACTGACCTAACCGACCTATTTCTCCAATCGTCTTGAAGGCTGGAACCAGCATGGCTTGGTTGAATCCCCATTTCAGAGCGCAGATTCTGAATCAGCTCTTGGGCAATTGGTCTGTCCCTTCCCTGGTGGGGTTGTGGGGCCATTGGTGCAAGTCTGATCACTTCCTTCAGAAGCCAGGCGACCCTTGGGCTGCATTTACACAGCACGTTGCACACCAGAGGTATACATTTGTGAGCAGAAAGGAAATGCATGCTGTTTTTCTACTTCAAGAGGCCAGTCAGATGCCTTAGCCAGTTGCAAAATTATTCAGCTTCTGGAAATTATTTAGCTCCCGCCACAGAGAGAGAGAGAGGGAGGGAGGGAGGGAGGGAGGGAGGAGAGAAAGAGAGAAAGAAAGAGAGGGAGGGAGAGAGAGAAAAAGAGACAGGGAGAGTGGGGGAGGGAGGGATAGAGAGAGAAAGAAAGAGACACAGATGGGGAGGAGGGAGGAAGAGAAAGAATGAGAGAGAGGGAGAGAGGGTTGGGGAGAGGGGGAGGGGGAGAGTTGGGGAAGGGAGAGAGAGGGAGGGAAGGAGAGAGGGAGGGACGGACGGAGGGAGGGAGAAAAAGAGAGAAAGAGGAGGGAGGGAGGGGAGAAAAAGAGGGAGGGAGGGAGGGAGAAAGAAAGAGACACAGATGGGGAGGGAGGAAGAGAAAGAATGAGAGAGGAGAGAGAAGAGAGGGGTGGGGAGAGGGGGAGGGAGAGAGGAGGAAGGGAGAGAGAGGGAGGGAAGGAGAGGGAGGGAGGGAGAAAAAGAGAAAGAGAGAGGAGGGAGATAGAGAGAGATAAGAAAGAGACAGAGAAGGGAGAGATACTCATAAGCACATCTTCTGCAATTCTGAAGTCGAAGTGGAAAAGCAAAAATAAATGTCCAGCTTTGAAAGAGATCCTTTGATGTTTTTCCCACTGAAGTTCTGAAGTTTTAAAGAGAGAAGCACTTCCAGTTTTTACAGTTGACTATTACACAGGTGGAGTTGTAGAAATGTCTACAAGCCTATCAAGTCAGCCATTGCTTCCCCCCTCAGAACATAAAAAGGAATGAAGGCATGGTCCATAAAAGAAAAAACAAATCAGTAACTTTTGAACCCACCTTTTTTAAAACATGAAATACTTCCTTTCAAGACCAACCGATTCCTAGCTGGAGAGAGAGCGAGAGAGACAGGAAGGAAAGGGAGATCCCACAGCTGCACCCAGTCTGGATTACCATCCTCCCAGCCAATTACATCCGAGTTTGCAAAATAGCCAATCAGGTATTATCTGATAATTAGCCCCTATTATTCACACTCATGGCACTTTATTCCAGGAACCATTTTCCTACCTAGCTAGCAACAAACACATGAACTGCCCTGAATGGAAATCCCAGAGAAATCATTTGTGTTTCCTTGGTGACAGACAGAGCTTACTCAAGTTATGTGATTTAGGTGTGGTTTGGCAAACTCTTGAAATAATACTGTATGTGATTCCAGACGATAGGTGTTCTGTATTAACATTCTTGTAAACTCACATTCCAATTGGTCCGTCCAGACCGCAACCCGATTGGTTCACTGAACGCCTGTGATTGGAGCGCTAAGAATCTACCGCGATTGGCTGAGCCGATCGCGGGAGATTCAAAGCGCTGCCATTGGCCGCCAAGCCGCTGGCCGGCTGTATAAAAGCCAAGCGGCTCGCACGCTTTAGCCGTCCTTGTTCTGAAGTCACAATAAAGAGCTGACTGTTCACTTTCGCGTCTCGCCTCTTATGTGACCCGATCCACCGATCAAACAATAGGTACGATATTAACAGAGTTGGAAGGGACCTTGTAGGTCATCTAGTCCAACCCACCCTGCCCAAGCGGGAGACCCTACACCATTTCTGACAGAGGGCAGTCCAGTCTCTTCTTCTTGAAAGCCTCCAGTGTTGAAGCTCCCACAACTTCTGAAGGCAACTTCTGTTCCTTTGGTTGATTGCTCTCACTGTCCTCCTTATTTTCAGGTTGAAATTCTCCTTCTTCAGTTTCCATCCATTATTATTATTCCTTGTCTGGCCTTCAGGGGCTTTGGAAAATAGCTTGACCCCCTTCCTCCTTTCTGTGGCAGCCCCTGCAATATTGGAAGACTGCTATCCTGTCTCTCCTGGTCCTTCTCTTCACTAGACTAGCCAGGCCCAGTTCCTGCAACTGTTCTTCATATGTTTTAGCCTCCAGGCTGTTGATCATCGTAAAGAGATTCAGATCAACAGAGTTGGAAAGGATCTTGTAGGTCATCTAGTCCAACCCTCCCTCCCACCCAAGCAGGAGACCCTACCCCATTTCTGACAGGTGGCAGTCCAGTCTCTTCTTGAAAGCCTCCAGTGATGAAGCTACCAAAACTTCCAAAGGCAACTTCTGTTCCATCAGTTGATGGTTCTCACTGTCACTGGCAGGTGGAGAAGTGATTTCACCCAGCAAAGTTATGGGGGGAAGTGTGTTTGCTTAGTGACCATGCTGCTTCACTTAACAACCACTGCAAAAAAGGTCATAAAATCAAGCATGACTGGGAGACATTGAAAAATACAGGTAAGTCCTTGGCTGATGACCTCGTCAGTTGGGGCCAGAACCCCTCTGGCTTTATTGTGGTCATTAGGTCATTAGGTCATTGATTTTATGACCTTTTCTTTACAGCAGCAGTTGTTAAGTGAAGCAGTATGGTTGCTAAGCCAATATACTTCCCCAAGGACCTTGCCAGGTGAAACCAATTCTCCTGGGAAGGTTGCACGTGATGATCACATGTGATTATTGGACATGGCATCTGTCATAAATACATGTCAGTTGTCTATTCCAGGAGAATGGAGTCAACTTGCCTTGGAGGAGTCTTGGTCTTAATTTCATTTTCTTCTGGTTATTTGGTGGGGTAATAAAAGAAGGGAATTAACCCCATTGGAGGATTAATAGACCCACTTTACTATTTAATTCTCCCTCTCCTTTTAAAAGAGATAATTAGCTAACTTACTAGCAGGATGTGGGGAGGCTGAAGGTGTCTTAAACAGACTGGTGTTAAGCCAATAAAGTTTAAGGAAGGAAGGAAAGAAGGAAGGAAGGAGGGAAGGGAAGGGAAGGGAAGGGAAGGGAAGGGAGGGACAATGAGAGGGAGGGAGAAGGAAGGAAGGAAGAGACAAGGGAGGGAGGGAGAAGGAAGGAAGGAGGGAAAGAAGGAAGAAAGGGACAATGGGAGGGAGGTGAAGGAAAGAAGGAATTGACAATGGGAGGGAAGGAGAGGGAAAGAAGGAAAGAAGGGACAATGGGAGGGAGGGGGAAGGAAGGAAGGAAGGAAGGAAGGAAGGAAGGAAGGAAGGAAGGAAGGAAGGAAGGAAGGAAGGAAGGAAGGAAGGAAGGACAACTGAAGTTTACATCTTACTTTTGTCCTCTGAAGATGACTCTGGAGCAAGCTAATACGAAATGTATTAGCCATCCTTCCATCCTTCCTCTCTCTCTCTCCTTCCTTCCTTCCATCCATCTTCCTCTCCTCCTCTCCTCCGCTTACTCCCTCCTTCCTTCCTCTCTCTCCTTCCTTCCATCCATCCAACCATCCATCCATCTCCTCTTCCTCTCCTCCCCTCCCCCTCCCTCCCTCCTTCCTTCCTCTCTTCTTCCTTCCTTCCCTCCTCCTCCTCTCTTTCCCTCTTCCCCTCACCCCCTCCTTCCTTCCTTCCTTCCTCCTCCCTCCCTTCCTTCCTTCCATCCATCCATCTCCTCCCCTCCTTCCCTCACTGCATCCTTTCTTTCTTCTTCTCTCTCTCCTTCCTTCGATCCATCCATCCATCCTCCTCCCCTCCTCTCCTCTCCTCCTCTCCTCTCCTCCCCTCACTCCCTCCTTCCTTCCTCTCTCTCCTTCCTTCCTTCCATCCATCTATCCACCCATCTCCTCTTCCTCTCCTCTCCTCCCCTCCCCTTCCCTGCCTCCTTCCTCTCTCCTTCCTTCCTTTCATCCTCCTCCTCTCTTCCCCTCTTCCCCTCACCCCCTCCTCCCTCCCTCCTTTCCTCTCTCCTCTCCTTCCTTCCTTCCTTCCTTCCTTCCTTCCTTCCTTCCTTCCTTCCTTCCTTCCTTCCTTCCTTCCTTCCTTCCTTCCTTGTGTTCATTGTCTCCCTTCTCTCCCTCCCTCTCCAGAATTTCTCCTTGTCAGTTTTATACTCGGGTTCTTTTAAGGTAGACAGGTTCAAAATTGCCAGTTGTGCAAGGGGGAAAAAAAGAGAGTGTCATTTCCCTTCCATTTGTCTCAGGAAGGCAAATATTAATATGCAAAGAACTATATAATTTACCACCAGCTATGGAAGCCAGATCAGTCTGTAGTGCTCAGCATTAAAGAGAGAGAGAGAGAGAGAGAAAGTTAGATAGCTAGATTGGAGCTATAATTTATACATTTAAAGATTTAGAGGGAAAAAGTCGGAGAGGGAAAGCCGCTTACTTTTTTTTTTTTCATTATTGAAATTAAAACTTCAGCAAAGCTTCTTCAGCAACCCCTGAGAGCATCTTTTTTTCTTTATGACATGAAAAGAAAATGCTGCTTCATCGCCTTCTCTGGCCTGCAATGGGATGAAACTGGTGCTGGCAGGAACCAAACTGAACTTCCTCTCCTTATGTGAGGCCAAAGAAACTTGCTGGGAAATGTGTGTGCAGGGGTGGGATTCAAAATTTTTAACCACTGGTTCTGCGGGCGTGGCTTAGGTGGTGGGCGTGGCTTGGTGGTCATGTGACTGGGTGGACGTGGCCAACTCAACACAACTCACATCGAGGCGCGCATCTCCTCGCCTGGCCTCTCATGACTGTGGGGATGCTGCAACAGTCGTAAGTGTGAAAAAGGGTCCTAAATCCCTTTTTTCAGTGGCGCTGTAACTTTGAATGGTCACTCCACACAAGCAAAGTACCAGCAAAGGAGGGGGAAAAAAACTCCAGAGAAGTTCCTGACACAGGAAGTCTAGTCCTGCCAAGAGTGTAATAAGGGTTAAGGGAGAGGCAGTTTCTGTAAGCAACACCAGAATGTTTCCTTCCTGCCTTCTTTACAGGATTAGCCCAGTAATTTCTTCTAACAACCGGTTCTCCGAACTGCTTAGAATGTTAACCTCTTGTTCCTCTGCCTTCCTGCTGCCAGACTCCAGAGGCAGCACCCCACTCCCAGATGGTCCTGGCCCCATCCCTGCATCACACACAGGACCCTCATCCGAGTCCTCTCCAGACTCCCTGATGGGCCCTCATTCTTCCCCACGGTCCGATTCCGGCTGCCAGCGAACCACAACAGTCAGGTATTACTATGGATGAGCTACAGCTTACAGCGATAAGTTTTCTTTTTTAAAATTTTGCTTTCCTAATTTTGCTCAGTTTAGTGTGTGTCTTTGTACGTACAGTCCTTTGTACATACGTGTCTTTGTACGTACAGTCCTTTTGCCCATCTGAATGAAAGGTGTGAAAATGCTAATAATTTGTATAATTGGGAAGCATCATTTTCAATCATTTAGCCGTCCACGTTGGGGAAAACCAGAATGGCTTTGCTGTGTGCTCCCTCTGGGCGCCTGTAAACCCAGATCAAAGCCCCCAGAAAGGCATCCTTGAACCCAATTTCCTCCACCCTGGATGAAATTTACAAAGCTTTTATTTCACATCAGTGGACTGATTTGAGGCCTACTGATCTTTAATTGCAACAATCCATTTTCACATGGGCTTTGGAAGCGATTTTTATGCTCAGCGAACTGGTTACGTGACATGGATATAATAATAAATATCTCTCGGCACGGTTCAGGTAAAAGAAGGCAAAGTAGTTGCCACCTAACAATGCCAATTGTCTAGGGCAAATGTCCCTACAGGTCCTGCCTTTGAATTAAGCTCATTTTTTTTAAACAAAAAAGGCATGAAGTCCAACATGTATTAGCTTAGCTAAGAATGTGAATAGGGAGCCCTGGTGGAACTTGTAGAACCAGGGAAGCCCATCTAAATAGGGACTCAAGATTTCACCTCCTGAGGATATCAGATTAATGGAGGAGACCTTGTAGGTCATCTAGTCCAACCCCCCACTCAAGCACTACAACATTTCTGACACCATCAACCCATTCTTGTCACAAAGGAATGCCAGAACGGAATCCAGAAGGCTGATCAACTGGAATTAAGGAGCTAAATAAGAACCACGGATATCTGATCTTGAGAACATCAAGGTAGAAAAAGAACTCCATGAGATGGATCCAAGTAGTACACCTTCTTCTTCTTCTTCCTCCTCCTCTTCTTCTTCAGCTCCTCTTCCTCCTTCTGTTCATCTTCCTCTATCTATCCATCTATTGTCTCCATCACTATATCCATATCTATCTATATCTATCCCTATATAGTTATATCTATACCATCCATCTCTCTCTCTCTCTCCCTCCCTTCCTCTCTCCCTCTCTCCCTCTCCCTCTCCTTCTCCATCTCTCAACTATCTATATCTATCAACTCTCCTATCTATCTATCATCCAGGGGCGGGATTCAAATTTTTCAACAAACGGTTCTGTGGGCATGGCTTAATTGGTAGGCGTGGCTTGGTGGTCATGTGACTGGGTGGACATGGCTTGGTGGTCATGTTATTGGCTGGGTGTGGCCAACTCAATATCACTCACATCGAGGCACACATCTCCTTGCCTGGCCTCTCATGACTGTGGGGATGCTGCAACAGTCGTAAGTGTGAAAAATAGTCCTAAGTCGCTTTTTTCAGTGCCATTGTAACTTTGAATGGTCACTCCACACAAGCAAAGTACCAGCAAAGGAGGGGAAAATAAAACTCCAGAGAAGTTCCAGAGACAGGAAGTCTAGTCCTGCCAAGAATGTAATAAGGGTGAACGGAGAGGCAGTTTCTATAAGCAACACCAGAATGTTTCCTTCCTGCCTTCTTTACAGGATTAGGCCAGTAATTTCTTCTAACAACCGGTTCTCCGAACTGCTGAGAATGTTAACAACCGGTTCTAGAGAATAGGGGCGAACTGGTAGAATCCTATTTGTCTGTCTGTCTGTCTGTCTGTCTGTCCGTCTGTCTGTCTGTTTATCTATGCATGCACACATACATACATATACAGTACCTACCTACCTACCTACCTACATACTTACATACTTCTTCATATCTAGGAGGTCCCCGTGAGTTACTCTGGGGAGCAGTCTATTTCCTGAGGTTCCTTGGAACAAACACATGATAGCACGTCTCCCTTAAGCAAAACTAATTTCACAACTAATTGTTGTGCAGAAGGCTTCTCCCATGCCAGTCAATGCTAATTCCACTTGTGCTTGATGCCTTTAATAATTCAAAGTTTATATTCATTTACAATGTTTAATAAAACCAAGGGAGAAGCGTGTGTCTTTTTTTTTTCATGATGGAACTTCATTTTCCTTATCTCCACTAAGTTGCTTCACAATGACTTGGGGTGTCACCCGAATCTGAAATTGATGGTTTGGGGATAGCACATGAGTTCAACACGGTTATTATTAACCTTTTTTTTCTAATTAAAAAGTAGGGAGAGAATCAGCTCTCGGCCCCCAACCGAAAGTCAAACTGTAATAAATGCCGGCGTTATTTTATTTTTATTTATGCCAGGAAAAGATAATTAAATGTCCCTAAAACAAATGTTCTCTGCATGAATTTTGGAGTTTTAACAGTGAATAAACTCCTCCGGGAAAGGGAGGAAAGAATCCAAGATAATTCACATGAATAAAAATGTGTCAATTGAACTATACTTTTTAGTGATGGATGGTTCAGATTTATTTGATGCTGTGGGTGTTCCAAGGTTTTTCTTTCTCTCTCTCTCTCCCTGTTACACTTTGCCTCATTATGCAGATTTGAGCTAATGTGCAGTGGCTCCTGGAAATATCTCATTCTGAGATGTGGTTGTTGCAGCCCATTAGATGCTAACAAACAGATAACCAGGGAGAGAGAGAAAAAAAGTCCATTCCCAACAAGAGAAACAATGAGAGCTCTTCAAGGTAGTCCATTTGTGAAGAAACCCTCAGAAGTACTAGCTGTAGTAGCTCTACTTTAAGGTTACATTAAAAGGAATCTTACTGGACTGAGAGATGAAGGTATAAGATAGATAGCAAAGGAAGAGAGGGAAGGAGGGGGAAAGAAGAAAAAGGAAGGAAGGAATGGAGAGATGAAGGGAAGAAGGCATAAGAGAGATAGGAAGAGAAGGATGAGAGGGAGAAAAGTAGAGAGAGAGGGCAGGAAAAAGGAAGGAAGGAAGGAAGGAAGGAAGGAAGGAAGGAAGGAAGGAAGGAAGGAAGGAAGGAAGGAAGGAAGGAAGGACAGAGGGAGGAAGGAAGGAAAGAAGGGAGGGTGGGTGGGAGGAAAGGAGGGAAGGAAGAAAGGAAGGAAGGAAGGAAGGAAGGACAGAGGGAGGAAGGAAGGAAGGAAAGAAGGGAGGGTGGGTGGGAGGAAAGGAGGGAAGGAAGGAAGGAAGGAAGGAAGGAAGGAAGGAAGGAAGGAAGGAAGGAAGGAAGGAAGGAAGGAAGGAAGGAAACTGAAAGTCCCAGCCTCTCATTCTGCAGCATGATTTTATGACTGGCCACTGCAAGGGTTGTGCCTTTAAAAATATTAGAGATGGCACCCGGCCACCAAAGCCATTTCTCATTTGAGGATATTGCTATTATGAAGAGAGCCTCTACCATTTATCACCGATATCTGGTAACTCAGCTGTCACTAAGAGAGATGTCATGGCAAAGCAAGAAAAAAAAAAGAACCCGAAAGCATCGTACCAAAACGCTTTCATCCTTGCAGGTTCGCTGTATGTACAAACAAAATACTGCAGCAAAGCTCATCCAATCTGTCGGGAATTAGCCAACGACTCTCTTTGCCGGAAATCCATTCCTCCCGATGCCCAAAATTGTCTTGGGTTCCAGCATTTGAAATTTTCCCTGTGCTGCAAATTTCCCTAGCTTTTCTTCTCTTGCATCGGTGATATTGTCTGTTCAGGGAGAGGGCAAGTATTTTCCTTTGCAGAGAACTCAGTTAATTTACCCAAATCGGTCAGCTTTATGCCCCTCGTCCCCTAGGTGAGATTGGCCCATTTTTCTCCAGTTGAATATTCTTCTCCGATCGCAATTGGAACGCCTTGGTTAAAAAAAAACCTAGAATTGAATGACTCCCAGCAGACTCATGGTACACAACCATCAGTTGGCAATGAAATAACATGGGAAGGTAATTAATCCTTTCATCAAAGTCTTGGCAAATGGAGACTAAAGCATTTTTGCTCCTCCGGTTGACGGTTGTCTCCCTCACAGCTCCTTTTCTTGGGGTTAACTTGCAATAATAGTATAAGCAGTGGCTCATATTTTTGCAATAATATATATATGAGAGCTTATGCACCAAAGACAAATTCCTTGTGCGTCCAATCACATTTGGCCAATAAAGAATTCTGTTCTGTTCCTGTTCCATTCCTGTTCCATTCCTGTTCCATTCCTGCTTTATTTCTATTCTATTCTATTCTATTCTATTCTATTCTATTCTATTCTATTCTATTCTATTCTATTCTGTTCTGTTCTGTTCTGTTCTGTTCTGTTCTGTTCTGTTCCTTTCCTGTTCCATTCCTGTTCTATTCTATTCTATTCTATTCTATTCTATTCTATTCTATTCTATCCTATTCTGTTCTATTCTTGTTCCATTTTTGTTCTGTTCTGTTTTATTTCTATTCTGTTCTATTTGTCAGAATATTCATGAACTGGCAGAGACATGGTAACAAGGTCAGCCAATGAATAGACATAGCAACTAAGTCAACCAATGAGAACTGTTTGAAAACTGAAACTGGAAGGAGCCTGGGCGTGGCTCTGTATTAAGCTCTGAGCTCTGAAGCTGCAAACTAGTCTGAAAGTCTGAATCAAAACTGAAACTATTCTCTGCTGTTTTCTCCTCTGCTTGTGTTTTCTCTGTAACTGCTACCACTTGGAAGAATCTGCTGTTGGTTTTGTAAATTTACTTCACATGTTATTATGTATATAAAGAAGTTAATCAATCCTGCAAAGTCAGTTATCTGTGTGTGGTTTCTGGATTTGATTTCTTGCAACAATTCCAATTCCAATTCCAATTCTATTCCTATTCTAAGAGTGGCTGAAATGGAAGAGCCAAGAATTTTCCTGCTCGCGACCAACAATTTTGCCTTGGAATATTAGAAGAGAGCTTTGTGGTAGGTGAACTCATGTTGATGGCTATAGCCCACAAAGATTGTGCCAGCTAGGTATCCTCTTCAGATGCCATGGTTCTGTCTGGTGGGGGATGGTGATTTATTGAGAGAAAATAAATAAAAATGCTTTGATCTCCTTGACTTGATTTTAACACAAACGACATTACTAACACCAAGCAAATTCTCTTGTGTCCTTTTTTTTCTTGAGAGAGGATCTTTGGATCTTCTTGTGGCCCGCCAGCAGCCAGTGGAGCTGCAGACTTGGACAATGAGAAGGTTGGGAGGAACATGGGCCAGCCCTGGTGTCTGGGGAAGGCTCACATGAGTGCTCTGTGTTGGAGGCAGAGATGGGGCCAAGGCCATCCGACAGGTATCAGCTCCCTTTGGAGTCAGAGATCAGTGGGGCAGAAGAACAGCTGGAGCCTGTTCCCAGTATGCGCATGCACAGAGCTGCCAGGAGAAGGGAACAGTTAAGGAACACAGATCAACTAGGGAGTAAGGCCACAGGTGGACAGTGAATGGCCCCTCTCATAGAGGGGCCATAAAGAGGAGCGAAATGGGAGTGGTGTTTGCAAGAGACAATTAGTTCAATTCATTAGGGTGAAGATCTATTCCTCACTTCTTGCCAAGTATTGTCTTGCTACAGAGTGGCATTTGGAAGATATCGGCCTGGCAGCTCTCCAAGCCTGATAAAGGTTCTGTAGTTGTGAAATCTCTTTAAAGACTGTTGGGTGGGACTTTGCTGGAGAGGAATTCCCTTTAACCTAAATAAAATGGGGTTTTATTGGGACGAGGAGTCAGCTTAGTGCTTTTGGGACGCCTAGGTCAGAACACTTCTAAGTTATCTCCTAGAATTCCTAGAGGTGAACCATCCTGGTTAGAAAAATCTAGAAGTCTTGAATTCCAAGAGTCGGAATGAGCAAAATAGGTCCATCTATCTTGAGTAGGAATTTCTTGGTAGGCATCAACAGGTGAAGATCAACATGTCACTCAAGCCCTCGATCTATTTCCTTCTACGTCTTATTCCTCCTACCATGGCTACAATGATGGGTTTTTAATGCTTCTGTTTTAACCATCTGACTAACCTACCTATCAACTTAAGGAGTGGTAATTTAGGCTTTAGGCTTTCTCTCTCCGTGAAAATTGTTAGCTCTTGGTTTCTTTGACAGCAGTTTCCTCTCAGAGCATATAAACAGGCTGAGAAAAGAGCGTTCTTTGGGGTCATTTCCCCTAAATAAATGACATTTACAGCCTGCTGCCTAGGATTCGAAGGTAAGATATAAGGGAGAATAAGAAAAGAAAAAACAGAAACTTTGGTTTGTATCGGGAGAAATCTTGTGGGAATTTAGATTTTGATATAAGTGCTACAATATTTGAAGCAGCCTTCTAGAGTTTTGAGGGGCTGTCACTGAGAAGAATGGGGCAACCTATTATTCTCCAAACACCTGAGGGCAGGATAAGAGGTAACAGATGAGAGAGCCAACCTAGAACAAAGAATAAATTTTCTGACAGAACAATTAATCAGTGGAACAACTTGACTCCATAAGTTGTGGGTAGCTCCGACATGGAAGAGATTGGACAATCATTTGTCTGAAATGTTATAGAGTCTCCTGCTGGAGCAGGAGATTGGACTAGATCAGTGGTCGCCCCCAATGGGCCCGGGACCACTGGTGGTCTGCGAGAAAATGTTGGTGGTCCTCAGAGAAATGTTATCCCCAAAGCACCCCAGAAAGCAATTAATCCAGGTTGCGTGGGAACACAAGGCTGCACCACCCACATGGCCACGGGAACACAAGGCTTGCCTCATTTGCATTGTGAACAACAACACGAGGTAGTGAGGGGAAGGAGGAAAGGGCAGAGGGGGAGAATTTGCCTGGCCACCGGGCTGCTTCTTTCCACTTCTTTCTTCTTCTGCTTTTGGCTGCACGCAAGGAAAGCAGCAAAAGTCTTTCTTTCTCTCCCCCAAACTCCACCAGAAATGAGTCTTTGGGACCCTGCAAGGCCTCCTGGTCCAAGAGGCTGCGCCATTCTGGTGGAGTTTGAGGGGGAGAAAGAAAGACTTCTGCTGCTTCTGCTGCTTTCCTTGCATGAAGCCAAAAGTCTCTCCCTCTCTCTCTTCCCCTGGGAACAGAGCTGGAGACGGTATTCTGCGATCCCAAATAAAGAATGATTGACTAGTAGGAAAACGGGGTGGGGAATTTCCCTGCAGAGTTTTTGGGGGGATTTTCCCAGGGTCTCTGGTCCACGGGATTTAAGATGATGAGTTTGATGGTCCTTGAGGTCCAAAAGGTTGGCGACTCCTGGACTAGAAGACCTCCAAGGTCCCTTCCAACACTGTTATTCTGTTAATCCGGCTATTTTGCATATACAAAATCCTAGCAGATGGGAAAAAAAAAAACAGTATCCCTTTTCTCATGGGCTCAGATTCCCTGTTGAGTTTTGCACTTGCAAAAATAGACCTCGTGAGTGAAGAGACTGGGTAACTTATTCAGTTCTTTTTGGGGTGGAATTCATGCCTGTGGAACTTATTGGGATTGTGTGCACATGTGTGTTTTAGTCCACCATCGCCATCCTGTTGCACAGCAGCTTCACACAATTAACTTTCTTCACCTTGCCAACACTCCAGGAATTCATAGCACGGGTTTGGATTTTTGCACATGTCAGAAGCTTTAGAAGTTAGTTTAGAATAGAATCGAGCTGGAAGGCACCTTAAAGGTCCAGCTCCCTGGTCAAGCAGGAGAACCTATATACCATCCCAGACAAGCGACTGTCCAGTCTCTTCTTTAAAACCTCCAGTGATGTCATAGAACCACACCTGTTTTTAGCTTATATCGCTACCTCGTTATTATGGGTTGATACTTTTCTTTTATGCCTTATGATATATAATTTATCTTTGGTCAATCCAATTATACCATAAGGTTATAAGGTTATGAAAACAAAAGAAGATCTTGCAAACTGTTAAAATAAGAATGCTTGTTACCTTGTAACCTCTTTCTTTCTTTCTTTCTTTCTTCCCCCTTTCTTTTTCTTTCTTTTCTCAAAATTCTTTCCCTCTCTTCCTCTCCTCTTTTCTTTCTTTTTTTCATTTTGCTTATTTGTGTATGTATTGTGACTGGTTTTAATTGTAAAAATTAATAAACTATATTTTTTAAAAAAACCTCCAGTGATGAAGAACCCAACAACGTCTGAAGGCAACTTCTGTTCCACTGGTTCATTGTCCTCACATTTAGGACATTTCTCCTGAATCCCAGGTTGCTTCTCTCCTTGATGAGTTTCCAACCATTATTTCTTGTCCTGCCCTCTGGTGCTTTGGAGAATAACGTCAGCTTTGGAAGCTATTTGAGATTCGATGCTCCCATGCTGCTAAAATCCGAAGAAAGTGGGAGCGGGGATTCAACTGAGTATCTCTAAGTAGACAAAATAAAATTCTTTTGTTAGTTCAAGGTCATTGAGTATGGCGCAGAATGAAATACGAATCTTACTTTAGGACGGATCGTGATTGGGCCATGTGATGTCATGACGGCCAAGTGGGGGATGGATTTGTGGTTTTGAATATTGCAAGGAAGCCCGAAAACTTTCAGATTCAGGATTCCACAGATGTGCCAGTTTCTATCCAAATAAAGGTATCTTTGAGATATGTCTGTCTTGGAGTTATTGATTTGGAATGGAGGTTTGCTGGAAGGCTGACAAATAAATTAACCGGCTCATCTTTGTGGCAGCCCCTCAAATACTAGAATACTGCTATCATGTCAGCCCTAATTCTTCTCTTCTTTAGATTAGCCACACCCAAAACCTGCCTCCGTTCTTCATATGGTTTAGTCTCCAGGCCTTTGATCATCTTAGTGACTCTTCTCTGAACTTTGTCCAAAGTCTCCGAGGTGCTTTCAGGTTGAAAGGATTAGCCGGTGATATCACTGTTGCCCTGGGAATGCCCCTTTGGAGACTTCTCTCGCACACCCAGCAAGAGTTGGAGTGAAGGACAAGAGCTCAACCCTGCCCCAGTGCCCCAAGACAGCTCTTGGGGTCTTGAACACAGGCTTGCTAATCTCCTGCCCAGTGTCCCAACCACTTGAGCCACTGTGCTCCTTATGGGTCCGGATAAACCTTATGTCAACTCATAATATATTTCTAGGGTCTTTTAGAGTTGCCATCAGAAAGGGAGGCACTTAACCCCATTTAAATCATGAATCTCGAGCCAAACTCCCAAAACTTCAAAAGGATTTATGGGGAGTTAACATGCTGGCACTGCCTGGATGTAGCCGACTCTGAGACACATCGTTCATGGTCAACCTTGACCCTGGTTTTCCCCCCACTTCCTGGGTGTATCATAATTCATATTCTCCAATGGGACACATCCATAGCCAAGAGTCATCAATCGTGCTCTCCAGTTAGAATTTTGCATGGCAGAAACTTCAGTCACCTAGTTACTATCTTTGAAAAACAATGAATGGAATGCAGTTTTGGTTTGCAAGCTGCCACATTGCTCCCCCTTCCCTTTCTGTTGGCAATTCTAAAAGACCATAGAAATATTTTATGAGTTGACACCTTATCAATCTCAATTCTAGGTTTGTAGGAATCAGGTTGAGTTGGTGGCTCAACTCTTTGGAAGTTATCTCACTTCACAAGCAAGAATTCCAGATGTGAAGGCAAGGCAATAACTCAACATGGTTGGGAAGACACCAGGAATGCAGATAACCAAAGTCAACACAAGACAAACTCACGTTTGCTCCCAGCAGACATCGCACTCAGCTTGCATCTTTTTTAAACTCCCTTCCCAGCTGTGGTTAATGAAGGAGCAGGGCCCTATCCTCCCCTGTAAGTCATGCAACCCACGTTGCTCCCTTCTCCGTTTCTCCTTGCGTGCCCTAGGATGAAGAGGGAGGAGGCCTGGGTCTTCCTCTGAACACCCTCTCCCTTGTTCTACCTCTTCCCTGCTCTGCCCAGCTGGACTTTGCCCTTCCCCAGTTTCCTCCACAGCCAATGGAGCCGCACTCCCACTCCCTGTCAGCTGTTCATCTTCCTCCTTGGATTCAGACTCCAACAAGGGCATGACCCTTGGATCATGAGGTGATGTTGGAGAGCAACCATCCTAGCTGGGAGGAGGAATCAAGCAAGGAATTACCCTGGACTCCCTATGTAAGCACAACAGGTCAAGGTTTTTTAGAGCTTTATTTGGACATTCCCAGGAAAAAGCTGCCTGGGAAGAGAGAGATTCCTATGAAACAGGCATGGAATAATAAAGTAACTAGTTGGAACTCTACACGTGTGGGTCAGATTTTCTGCAATTCAGGCTTTGACGATGGAGATGGAAGGGAAGAAGGGGAAGGTTTAGCTTGCATCAACTATTTAAAATAGATCTTCCTTGCCTATGTCCGAATGGGTTGACATTGAGTCTTTTCAGACAAAACACAGTTACCAGTAGCAGAGAACATGTCTAGTCCATCAACATTGACACTGGAAAAAGAAAGTGAAGTCCACTCCTTTAGAACACTAATGAGGTTACCTAGTTGGGTAATGAAATGTCTATAAGAAATCAACCAAGCTTAGAAAGCTCCAAGGATCCCACAGTCCTCCTCCTCCACCACCACCTCCTCCTCCTCGTCCTTTCAAATACTGCTGAAGTTACCTAGTTGGGTCATGAAATGTCTTAGAAATCAACCAAGCTTAGAGAGCTTCAAGAACCCTACATGCCTCCTCCTCCTCCTCCTCCTCCTCCTCCTCCTCCTCCTCCTCCTCCTCCTCCTCCTCCTCCTCCTCCTCCTCCTCCTCCTCCTCCTCCCTCCTCCCTCCTCCTCCTTTGTCTCCCTCCTTCTTATCTCTGCAAACCTCATTCCCTTCTAGCACTGATGATGTTCCCTAGTTGGGTCATGAAACATCTGCAAGAAAATGAAAAGATCAGAGAGCAACAAGGACCCCCAGTCATCCTCCCCTCCCCTCCCAAATCCCCCTCCCTTCTAGTACTGATGATGTTACTTAGTTGGGTCATCAAATGTCTGCAAAAAAAAACAACCCACAAAGTTCAGAAAGCGCTAAGGACCACCAACCCCAGTTCTCTTCCTCCTCCTCCTCCTCCTCCTCCTCCCCCCCCAAACCCCACTCCCTTCACTTACAATGTTACCTAGTTAGGTCATGAAACATCTGCAAGAAAACAATCCAGCTCAGAGAGCAACAAAGCTCCTGCAGCCATCATTCAGATGAACCACAATCCATCCATGTCAGAGGTTCTGAAGGTGGATCAAAAACTGTTATCTGAAGATGGATGAACAATGCTTCTGGTTTGCACAGGAACAAGATAAGAGTGGGTTGGAGTCTATAAAAAAAATGAAGTATGAGAATGGATTTGGGTGAAACATCCCCGCCTGCCAAACAACATTCACATCAGGAACTGAATCTGATAAATTGCCACCCCTTTCCAAATTCTATGCACCTCGCAATGATCTTCCCGATGGATAAATATGAAATTATTGGCAGGGCTCGATTCTGGATGTGCTTCTCCATTGTCATTAAACTGATACAATTGGAACACCAATTCAAGTATCCTTCACTTAATGGTTCACCCTTCGTGTAACCCATGGGTCCATTTATTTGAAGCATCAATTACAAACTTGACACTTTTATGGGGTCTCTCTCATTTTAATAGGGTTTCAGAGCCACATTATGATCAGCAGGAGAAATGCTTTGTTCAGGGAAGGAGACAGTAATCACTCACATACCAGTACAGAATAGTAAATGACATGGTTCTTACAAAACCTGAGGTGGGATAGAGGAAAAAAAAACCAAGCTTCTAGAGCCGGCTGAAGAAAGACATTTGAGAATGACATGAAAGCTCATTCTTTAGAGTTAACTGACATCATCGATCCATCAATTAATGTGTTGGGTTTGGGGATTGGGGTGGGTTGTTTTTTGTTTTTTTAATTTGGCTTGGTGCCTTCTGAAATAAACTTGCCTTCCTGGCTTTTGTGTGGAAGCTTTTATTGCCTTCTCAAGGGCAATCTATTGACCCTACAGAGCACACAATGACAGCTCCAAATGCCGTCATTGTAGGTGGAAGGTTACGTGTGTTTAGACAGTAGACATTAAATATTAATCTAGTGTGTCCATTCCAGGTCCAAAAACGCAGCTCGCATCATGATTACCTTTGCTAGAGTCAACCAAGGTCCTTCTAGTTGGGCATTTGATGACCAAGGTCAGCCAGACAGATATTTTCTGAAGCTCATGAGTTAAGATGCAAGATCTTTGAAGCCCCCACCATCTACTCAGCATAGATAAGTAGTAGAACTCAACTTCTGAATATCAAGCTTGCGTTGGGTTGTGGTGGGTTGACCTACTTTTGACCCACTGATTTATTTCAACCCCTTTTCAAAAGGCTGGTTGAGGTCACCATAAGGAGCAGAAGACTCCATCAAGTGACTCATTAGTTGAAGCAACAACCGTATCTGTCCACCCTGAATGCCCTCCTAAACCCCTTCGCTGCACTGTGTGTGAGACCAGGAGTAAAACAGTGGTGGGATTCAAAAATTTGTACTACTGGTTCTCTGAATGTGGCTTGGTGTTTAGGCTTGGTGGACATGGCAGGGGAAGGATATACTGTAAAATCCCCATTCCCTCCCCACCCCACTAACCTGCTTTCCAGCTCTGTTCTCCTTTGCAGGGCAACCAATGGAGACCCAGCCGATCAGCTGGGACTCAATGGGAGGCGGAGACTAGATGGGGTGGGGCCAGTCAGAGGTGGGATTGGCCGGTTCTCTGAACTACTCAAAATTTCCACTACCGGTTCTCCAGAACTGGTCAGAATCTGCTGAATACCACCTCTGAAGTAAAGGAGTCATTAACCACGATTCCCCTCCAGAGTTTTTGCAATCCTGGAATTTAAGGGAAAAAAACGGTGATGTTCCACTCTTTTTATAATGTGAAAGCCATTATGGTTAAAATAAGCCTTTTTCTTACACAAACGTACAGAAAAATGACTGCATTTGTGTGTGTTGAAATAGGCCATTTTCTGCATTCTCATGATATACACAACTACTGCCTACTGAGTTTCCACGACACACTAAACCACAAAGGGGAAACAACAACAATCGAAGATTAACGTTAATCAAGAGAGGTTGGTTTTGTTTGAGCAGGTGGTTTGGTTCCAAAGGAAAAGAGATTATTTTGATCCATTGTTCCCAGTGCAGATTCCACAACATTTTCCCCTGGAAAAATCACATTTTGATATTTTATATTGCTATATCCTACTGAAAAGAGGATTGCTCCCTAAAATATATTCGCTAGCATCAAATATAGTATCAAACAGGAGATTTTTGGGGGTATTAGAATCATCCCAGGATCGAATTAGGTGAAGGTATCAAGGTTTTGGTTTCTTTATTTTTCTTTCCAAATAAATTGGCCAAGTTAACCAATCCAGCATAGATTTTTGTTCCCCATTTAATTTATTCCGATCCAGAAATCTTAGCTGAATGCAATTTAATTTTCTTTCACTATATATAACGTATTTTAAAAACTGATCAAACTTCTTTGTTCCTTCCTCTTTTCTTTTTCTCTAGGCTGTTTTTTTTTTCTATTGAGAATGCCTGAAAAAATCTGCTCACCAATTTAACAGATTAAATTAAATGGCTGTATCAGGCAGTTTCACTTGTCTATAAATTTATCCTTACTAAAATCCATTCATTTATACAAGCTTCATTAAATTAGTAGATGCAGAACCTGATCTCAGCATCTATCATTCTGTTCCTTCTTGGTTTTTTTTTTTTAATATATATAAAAAGCTGTCCTTTATTACACACTTCTAATTATTAATACTGACAATTTCTGTCATGGAATTTATCATGGAAAGAAGCCAATTTACCTGTATTATAGGTTGAAATGATGGGGTTCTTTGCTGCTTTTTATCCTTGCTTCTCCAACCAGGCAATGTTAGCCTTGCGTTTCCTCTTCCACATCTCATCACACCTGGTGTGGTTTTGGGTGAAGAAAAAGATAAGAAACATATAAATTCACACGCATGGGAGAAGACCTCACCCCCGTCTCTTTGGTTTTAGGTCTTATTTGAGTTTTATTCAAATAATAATCTCATTAACTTTTTTGTATTTAAAACATAGAATAACAGGGTTGGAAGAGACTTTGGAATTATTCTGTTCTGTTCTGTTCTGTTCCGTTCCGTTCCGTTCCGTTCCATTCCATTCCATTCCATTCTATTCTATTCTATTCTATTTTATTCTATTCTATTCCATTCCATTCTATTCTATTCCATTCCATTCCATTATTTTTATTTATATAGCTACTCAACTCAAGCATACTCTTGTCTTGTCTTGTCTTGTCTTGTCTTGTCTTGTCTTGTCTTGTCTTCTCTTCTCTTCTCTTCTCTTCTCTTCTCTTCTCTTCTCTTCTCTTCTCTTCTCTTCTGTCAGGGCTCCAATGGATGCTCTAATTAATTCATGAGCCTCGAGCCAAGTTTCAAAAGAAATCCAATTATTTATTAGGAGCAACATGTCGGCACTTTCCCCAAGTGCAGTTGATTCTGCCCCACGTAATTTACTGTTCACCTATGATCCTGTTTTCCCCCTCCTCCCAGGGTGTGTCTTAAATCACATTCTCCAACAAAGCACTTTCAAGGACGTTGGAAAACATGCCTCTTCCACTGGACTTGGTAACTTGAGACACAATCTGGAGGAAGGTATGCATGGAATGTGCTTCTGATCATAGCAACGAATTGCTGCATCAGATCTCCCCGCCTCCTTCTTTACGGCAACTCAAGAGCAAGACAGGAATGCTTTACGAATTGATTCTCTTCTCTTCTCTTCTCTTCTCTTCTCTTCTCTTCTCTTCTCTTCTCTTCTCTTCTCTTCTCTCCTCTCCTCTCCTCTCCTCTCCTCTCCTCTCCTCTCCTCTGCCCTACCCTGCCCTAATCCTATCCTATCCAATATCCTAGTAAACAATGTTTTTAAAACCTTTTGTAAGCCTCCCAGAGTTGCTTTATCAGTGAGGTGGGCAGCATATAAATTAAATCAAGAATTAATCCAACGTCTTCATTTTCAAAACCGACGGAACATCGTTGCAGCCAAAGAGGGGGACATTAGCTCACCCTGTCGATTTATTCAGCCTGGCTGCATTCCTTTATTCCCATTAGAAAATCCAAAAATGAGGCCACCCAAATATCACAAACAGAATGAATTAAGGTGCCGTATTATTATTCACAGGCTAGGGGCTACCTTTTAGAAATGACAAAAGAGGAAAAAGCAAGGGATGGTCCATAATAATGAATGTTTCTCAAAGAAAATGTAATTAACTGATAGATCCCCTGGAATGCACACATCCAAAATTTAAATTTTCAGCCCTTTTGAAAAGCTTAGCTGATTCTTTTGTCTTTCGGTTCTGAAGAAGGATATCTGGCATTCTAACACAATTCTTTCTTTCCCTCCCTGGCTTGTGTCTTCCTGTTGTAATAAACAAAGAAGACTGATTCTTATCTGCAAAGACATCACAAACCATCAACGCATCACAATAGACCATACCGAGGGGGAGATTAGAGAAGAAAGGACCATATCTGATGGTGCTTCCATTAATTTTTCATTCTTAATTAAGAAACAAATTATGAAGTTAGGTTGGCCATCAGAATCCAAGGATGACTTCTGAAGGAATTTTGAGGGCATCTCCAACAAGTTTCAGGGACCACTCCAGAAGACCAAGCCGGTTGAAGTATCTTGTTGCCTACAGAGTTGTGGCTCTTGGACTAGACTTGCACTCTAGATCGGGGGTTTCCAACCTTGGCAACTTTAAGCCTGGAAGACTTCAATTCTCAGTATTTTGCTTTGCTGGCTAGAGATCTTCTGTTTTCCGGTTTATAGAATACAAGAAGCTGCCTGTTCACCTTGGTGCAATATCATCCTGATTCTCTTGCATTCAACTTTATGTTATCTCCCTAACTTTTGTGTCATGTATCTCCTTCTCTGACAGCCTCTCGTCTACATGCTCCCCACCGTGACAAATGTCGCTCTTTTCCAGAGGACAGAATGCTAAATCTTGATACGAGATGAACAGGAATTTGATTTCATCCCAGCTTTCACTTCCCTGACGCCCCTCCCTCCCTCGCTCCCTCCCACCCCTTCCAATAAAACGGAGCTTCCAGCTGTTGCAAACAGATCCATCACCACTGGTTGAACTTCTCCTAAAAGAGACCTTACCGTTTTTTTCATATTTCCTTCAGGCAAGCTGAGCAACTGAAAATGAGAGAGGTTTTTTTTTGTCTTTTTTCAGATTGTGCCATGGAATGAAATCTATCCCGAAGTCGCTGACAAAGGACTTTACTCATCCATCTTCCAGCCTCACCCCGTTTTTTAAAACTTTCACTGTAACCTTCCTGTCTTCTGCTGGTGCGTATAAGGAGATAAGAAAGAGAAATAAGAAATAAGGAGAAATTACAATCTCATGGCGATTGGCCCAAAGTCATCCAGCTGGCTTTCGTGCCTTTGGCAAGACTAGAACTTCCAATTCCCTGGCGAGTGAGCCAAAGTCAACCAATTGGCTTTCGTGCCTATGGCAGGACTAGAACTCCCAGTCTCCTGGTGATTGGCCCAAAGTCACCCAGCTGGCTAAGGCAGGACTAGAACTCCCAATCTCCTGGAGATTGGCCCAAAGTCACCCAACTGGCTTCTGTGCCTATGGCAGGACTAGAACTCCCAGTCTCCTGGTGATTGGCCCAAAGTCACCCATCTGGCTAAGGCAGGACTAGAACTCCCAATCTCCTGGAGATTAGCCCAAAATCACCCAACTGGCTTTTGTGCCTATAGCAGGACTAGAACTCCCAGTCTCCTGGTGATTGGCCCAAAGTCAACCATCTGGCTAAGGCAGGACTAGAACTCCCAATCTCCTGGAGATTAGCCCAAAATCACCCAACTGGCTTCTGTGCCTATGGCAGGACTAGAACTCCCAGTCTCCTGGTGATTGGCCCAAAGTCACCCAGCTGGCTAAGGCAGGACTAGAACTCCCAATCTCCTGGAGATTGGCCCAAAGTCACCCAACTGGCTTTTGTGCCTATGGCAGGACTAGAACTCCCAGTCTCCTGGTGATTGGCCCAAAGTCAGCCAGCCGACTTTCAGGCCTTTGGCAGGACTAGGACTCCCAATCTCCTGGCAATTGAGCCAAAGTCATCCAGTCAGTTTTCATAACCACAGCAGGACTAGAATTCACTGTCTCCCAGTTTCTAGTCTGGTGCCTTCACCTCTACAATTGTTATTATCTTAGGTCTTTCCCCATCTGTTTTTTTCTCCCACAAGACAAGAAAAAAGGGGGGGGTGATGGAATGAGAAGTTAGTATATACATTTTTTAAGGATTTTTTTTTTCAGCCTGTAGTTTCTCTTTAGCTCATGGCCATGATTCTTCTGCAGGCCTGGAGACTGTTTTCAGATTTCAGTAAAGGTATCGATCCGGGTCGGGAAACTTATTTCCTGTCCCTGTTAATTTACCTGCCACGGCGGCTAGATAAAGGCTCGGCCTTCTATCTCGAATTGAATTCAGGGTAGATACCTTCTTAATTTATGCTTTGTTTATTTTAGAAATTACTGGGACGGGTTTCAAGAAGTCATAAAAGTGATGAGGCAGGAAGAGGAACAGAGAGCTGGCATTCAACTCCGTTTCATTTGGGCATCTGCTCTCTGGGCTTCGTGCAAAGAGAGTAAAGCGGGGAGGGGAATGCATTTCTCAGGGGACTATTTTTCATACAGGAAAAGCAGCCAAGCATTTTGAAATATTCTGAATTAAGACCTTGCTTTCCCTCTCCTCTCCTCTCCTTTCCCCCTTCCCCTATCCTATCCTCTTCCCCTCCCTTCCCCTCCTCTTTTTTAATCTCTTCTTTTCTTCTCTTCAGTTTTTCTTCTGTTCTCTTTTCTTCTTCTCTTCTCTACTCCTGTTTCATTTCTCTTGTTTTCTTTTCTTCTATTTCTCTTCCTCTTCCCTTCTTCTCTCCTATTCTCCTCTCCTCCCTTCCCCTCCCTTCTTTCCCCTCCTCTTTTTTTCATCTCTTCTTTCCTTCTCTTCAGTTTTTCTTCTCTTTTCTTCTTCTCTTCTCTACTCCTGTTTCATTCCTCGTTTTCTTTTCTTCTATTTCTCTTCTCTTCCTCTTCCCTTCCCTTCTCCTCTCCTATTCTCCTCTCCTCCCTTCCCCCCCTTCTTTCCCCTCCTCTTTTTCATCTCCTTCCTTCTCTTCAGTTTTAAATCTGTTCTCTTTTCTTCTACTCTTCTCTACTCCTGTTTCATTTCTTGTTTTCTTTTCTTCTATTTCTCTTCTCTTCCTCTCTTCCCTTCCCTTCTCCTCTCCTATTCTCCTCTCCTCCCTTCCCCTCCCTTCTTTCCCCTCCTCTTTTTTCATCTCCTTCCTTCTCTTCAGTTTTAAATCTGTTCTCTTTTCTTCTTCTCTTCTCTACTCCTGTTTCATTTCTTGTTTTCTTTTCTTCTATTTCTCTTCTCTTCCTCTCCCCTTCCCTTCTCCTCTCCTATTCTCCTCTCCTCCCTTCCCCGCCCTTCTTTCCCTACTCTTTTTCTTCTCTTCTTCTCTTCAGTTTTTCTTCTGTTCTCTTTTCTTCTTCTCTACTCCTGTTTCACTTCTCTTGTTTTCTTTTCTTCTATTTCTCTCCCTCTTCCCTTCTCCTCTCCTATTCTCCTCTCCTCCCTTCCCCTCCCTTCTTTCCCCTCCTCTTTTTTCATCTCTTCTTTCCTTCTCTTCAGTTTTTCTTCTCTTTTCTTCTTCTCTTCTCTACTCCTGTTTCATTTCTCATTTTCTTTTCTTCTATTTCTCTTCTCTTCCTCTTGCCTTCCCTTCTCCTCTCCTATTCTCCTCTCCTCCCTTCCCCTCCCCTTCTTTCCCCTCCTCTTTTTTCTTTTCTTCTTCTCTTCAGTCTTTCATCTGTTCTCTTTTCTTCTTCTCTACTCCTGTTTCACTTCTCTTGTTTTCTTTTCTTCTGTTTCTCTTCTCCCTTTCCTTTTTCTTTCGTTCTCTTTATTTATCTTTTCTTTTCTCTTCTTTTTCTTCTCTTGCCATTTCTTTTCTTAATAGCTACATTTGGTTCCTGCTAAAGTGGAGACTCAGGGCAACAGTCTCTTTTTCATCCACTCCCAAACTGAGCTGGACATTTATACCTTAGAACACCCCACTTGCAGCTCTCAAGGCCCTCCAAGACTGCACAGCTGAAATACATGGACATTTTTGCTTAGATTTTTGAACAAAATAATAGAACAGAAATAAGAAGGAGAACGATTTCTTAGTCCCTCCGTCCCTCCCTTCAAATCTCCCTCCAATCGTACAAAATTCAGTTATAACGGGTTTCTGGATCAGACGGGGATGGAGGAAACAATTAGCTAGCATTTGGGGAGCTTCCTGAGCCTATTAGGAAAAAGAAAACTCGAGTTTTAGGTTTTCGGAGTGAAAGGAAATGGAATAAATGAATGAAATAATAGCAGAATAATCGAAAAGCACTTCCTGTTGTCAGAGTGGTAAAACAGCTCTATCCTTGGGTAAAGAGTTTTCGGTCTATTATGAAAAGTGCATTTGGGTGGAGGGTAAAATGTCAAGGGAAAACTGGTCTAATTCACTTAACGGCTTCTGTCATTAGCCAGGCTCAGGTGATCAATACTTCACAGAGGGAAGGACTTGCTTTCTGCTGCCGCAAATTAAAGCCGGGGATGGAAGGAGCAGCGAAGGGAAGCCAAGGAATGGTCTGGAGGTTTCTCAGAAAGAGTTGGCATCCTTCAATCTGCTTGAGCCAAGAGACCTTGGTGGGTGGGCTGAAAACTCCAGTATTCTCACCTGTACGATTTGATAGCAAGAAATGAAGGTAGAAGAGTGTAAATAAATTGCAACAACCTTGACAAATTACCTGTATTAAGGTTGAATGATGCTTGATATTTTCCAAGGGGATTAAGTCCCTTCTTTCTTTCTTTCTTTCCTTCCTTCCTTCCTTCCTTCCTTCCTTCCTTCCTTCCTTCCTTCCTTCCTTCCTCTCTCCCTCCCTCCCCTTCCTCCTTCCCTCCCTCTTCCCCCCTTTCTCCCTTCTTTTCTTCCTTCATTTCTCCCTCCCTCCCTGTCTTTCTTTCCTTCTCTCCTACCCTTCTTCTTATTCCCTTTCTTCCTCTCTCCTTTTCTTTCTTCTTCTCTTTCCCTCCCACTCCCCCCCTCCCTCTTTCCTTCCTTCCTTTCTTATTTCCTTTCTTCCTTCATTTCTCCCTCCAGCACTGTCTCTTTTTCCTTCCTTCCTTCCTTTCCCCATCCTTCTTCCTTCTTCTCTTCCTTCCTTCCTTCCTTCCTCTTTCTTTCCTTCCTTCCTTCCTTCCTTCCTTCTCTCTCTCTCGCTCCCTTCTTCTACTTCTCCTTCCTTCTCTCCATTCTCCTCCTCCCATTCCTCCCTCCCTTCTTTCCTTCCTTCTCTCCCTCCCTCACTTCTTCTTATTCCCTTTCTCCCTCCCTTCTTTCCTTCCTCTGCCTCTCTTCCTCCCTCCCTCTCCCTTCCTTCCTTCTCTCCCTCCCCCAATTGAGTAGCATACTCTCTAAAAAGTTTCAAAGCCTAATGGACAAATATAAATATAAAATATAAACACATACATACAAAAGCCATTTTTGCCTCCGCTTTTAGAAATCTCATATCTGTCAGCACCAGGGCCTCAAGCGATGGTGAAGATCCTATTTGCAGTAAGTCATAATCTTGTGATCAAGGAAGGAGAAAAGAAAAAGTGCCTCATATTGGGGTTTTTTTTTTTTTTCAAGCTAACAAGTAATTTTCTTCATCTCAGCATGAGTCCACCGTCCTCGTCCTTGAAGTTTCCCAAAAACTGCTTCTTGATGTGTCTTTAAAAGAGGGCCTGGACAGAGAGTACCAGGGACCAATGTTGAATGACTAATTAACCAAGTAGGATGTGTAGAGGGACCTCAAACATGGACACTGTGTGACGTTTCCTCCTCGAGGCTTCTAGTCACCACAAGGGTGGGGATATTTTGCAGCAGTTAGACTGGACTTCCTAATCATCAGCCAAGTTAGATTTCATCAGAATTATATTCCACCTAGTTAAAACAGAGGAACCAAACGACTGAATTCCCGTTTCAGTTCAGAAGCCGTTTATCTCAGAAACAGCAGCTCAGTCGTGCCCCAAAAAATCTGAGAGAACAATGTGTCAGGATGTTTAAAGCACACACAAATAAAAATAGGCTGGAGAATTCTATCATTGTTTCGAAGATACTTTAAACTTACCTCTAATTCTTGGTTATAATTTCTTTTTCCAAGTTTCTGTGATTCGCCTTTTCTTGAGCCTTGACATATAACGAGATTCCTGAGAGTCAAACAATATCACATAACACTTGGAATGACTTCAAGCTACCCATTATAGGGAACAGAACAGAATAAAAGAGTTGGAAGGTACCTTGTAGATCATCTAGTCCAACCCCCCCTCCCAAGCAGGAGACCCTACACCATTTCCGACAGGTGGCAGTCCAGTCTCTTCTTGAAGGCTTCCAGTGATGAAGCTCCCACAACTTCTGAAGGCAACTTCTGTTCCATGGGTTGATTGCTCTCCCTGTCAGAAAACTTCTCCTTATTTCCAGCTTGAATCTCTCATTTTTCAGTTTCCATCCATTATTATTCCTTGTCTGGCCTTCAGGTGCTTTGGAGAATAGCTTGACCCCTTCCTCCTCTCTGTGGCAGCCCGTCCAATATTGGAAGACTGCTATCCTGTCTCCCCTGGTCCTTCTCTTCCCTAGACTAGCCATGCCCAGTTCCTGCAACCGATCTTCATCTGTTTTAGCCTCCAGTCCCCTAATCATCTTGGTTGCTCTTCTCTGCACTCTTTCTAGAGTCTCAACATCTTGAGGGAGATATTCAAACATTTATTATTTATTAATGGAATTCATATACCCCACATCTGTCTATCAAGTGATCCAGAAGATATGAATTCTTCTGGAAGATGTCATTTCCTGTCCACTCTGATTTTTTTGGCCATTGATTTACCACGAAAAGCAGTGTTTTCTTCCTTTCTACCAGTATGTCCACCTTCATTTGTTTTTTCTTTTTTTAATAGATCAGTTCATCTCAGGGAGAGAAATGAATTCTGTTATAATGGATTATTACATCTTCAACTTTTGAGATTCTTAATTATGCTTGTCAAAGTGGAGCTGTCAAAAACCGTATTCCAGGAATATAAACTAAAAGAACTTTTTAAAAGGGGGAGGGAATTTAGCAACTGACCTATTACTCTTCTGGAAAATGGAATCAGGATGGAGCTACTCAAATACAAATTGACGCAAATATATTTTCATACGTTCTATCTCTGTGGTACTTTCAATCTTACAAATGTTTGACCTTCCCCAAGGGCTTTGGGAAACAACAGAAGCTCTTATTCACAATTAAAATGCACATGGTATTATTGCGGGATGAGTTGAATCTATCAACACACAGAGAATGAAAAGCAGAGGGAGGGTGGAGGTGAGGTGAGTTTTAAAAATGAAGACAAACGATTATTTCAAGGAGGATGGGTTGGGTTGCTCAACCTGTCGTGTTGACTTATTTAAATCTAAGATTCTATCACTCCTATGAGGACATTTCAAATGTTGCCCTGATCATCTTCTCTTCCTCCTCTGAAATCTATGTATTTATTTTATTTATTTTAGGGGATTATTTTACATGGTCCTCCCCTAGCATTGATGATGTTTTCTAGAAAGGTTATGAAATATCTGCAAGAAGACAACCAAGCCCAACCAAGCTATCTGCAAGAAGACAACCAAGTACCAAAGGCCCCATAGTCGTCGTTGTCATTGTCCTCCTCCTCCTCCTCCTCCTCCTCCTCCTCCTCCTCTGAAATCTATTTATTTATTTTTATCCTACCTTTAGTATTTGTATACATAAATGACTCAGGGCAGTGAACATATCAAATAGCAAATTGCCCCTAATAATCTGAGCCCTCATTTTACCAACCGCCGAAGGATGGAAGGCAGAGTCAACTTTGAGCCAGTAAGAATAGAACTGCTGAACTGCTGGCAGGTGGCAGTCAGCAGAATTAGCCTGCAGTACTGCATTCTAACCACTGCGCCACACCATGGCTCCTTGGCTCCACCAAATACTCCTTCCTTCTCCTGTTTTTCCCTCCTCAACAACCCTGTGAAGTGGGCTGGGCTTGAGAGAGGCTGAGTCGAAAGGGTGGATCTATCGGATCTTACTAAATCATCTTCTTTTAAAGACCCCATAATTCCTTGTGGGGTGGAGTCTCGGCAATTGAATGGAGCTAGCAGAGTGTTTTAATGGCCAGATGCCCTTCTTGTTGCCAATGCAGAGTTTTGTTCAAGAGATATATTCTCAGTGTGCCCAGAGAGAGAGAAATATCTGCCTTTATCTAGGATTGAACCCACAGCCTCCTGTTTGTCAGGCAAGACTGTAGGCCACTGCACTGCTCTACTGGATCTTACTAAATGTCCTCATTAAATGACATTTCTCAGCCTTTCAGTTAACATGATGAGCAGTGAGAGATCCTGTATTGATTTTGATCCAGCAACATAGTCACTACTTTCCGTCTTCTTCTGGATTTGAGTTAGTTGACCTCTACAGGCTTTCTCAATTCCTGGCAAATAGAAATTAAAAGACACTTGCTCCTGGGGAAGAAAGCTATGGCAAATCTAGACAGCATACTAAAAAGCAGAGACATCACCTGCCAACAAAAGTGCGCGTAGTCAAGGCTATGGTTTTCCCAGTTGCAATGTATGGCTGTGAAAGTTGGACCATAAGGAAGCCTGAGCACTAAAGAATGGAGGCCTTTGAACTCTGGTGGTGGAGAAGACTCCTGCGAGTCCCTTGGATGGCAAGGCAATCCAACCGGTCAGTCCTGGAGATGATCCACCCTGACTGCTCTTTAGAAGGCCAGATCCTGAAGATGAAACTCAAAAGACTTTGGCCTCCTCATGAGAAGGAAGGACTCACTGGAGAAGAGCCTAATGCTGGGAACAATCGAGGGCAAAAGAAGAAGGGGACATCAGAGAAGGAAGTGGCTGGAGGGAGTCAATGAAGCAGTCGGCGTGAGCTTAAATAGACTCCAGGTAGAGGACAGGAAGGCTTGGAGGAACATTGTCCATGGGGTCGCGATGGATCGGACATGACTTTGCAACTAACAACAACAACAAGTCTTCTGTTGTGTCTTTGGGCAAGGTTCATCTCCTGACTCAATGGCCCTCCCTTCCCAGCTGTGACATTTGAGCATTCCTGTATCTTAAATACTTCCAATAAACACCATAAAGCAAGCAAGCGTGCTGGAAAATAAATCACACTGAGACACATCTGAGTAAGTGTCTAATCTGGTCTCCTCCACAAAAATCACCACTCTGACTCCCTAACTTCTTCTTTTCATCTTTTTTTTTTTTAAAAAATAGAGCCTATCTCAGGCGGGCCTTAGATATGTTAAACTTTGATGCTCCGCTAAGTCAACAGACGATAGCTGTTGTGCACGGATGACCTTAATGTCTGGACCACCTTCCCACCCAACCCCTTGAATACTGGCTTATAATTCCACCCACTAATTCCGCCTCCAGTGCAGTTCTGAAATTGGAGAATATCACTCATCCCGTTGGTAATTATCACTGTTTTTGATCACTGGGTTTAATCAAACACAGGAGAGACCATTGGTTACATACTTCTTCGATGTTCCTTTTACAGAGGGAATACCCTTTCAATAATTGCTAGGTATCCTGGCCGTTCCAACACTGTTTATCTCCAGTGGCTGCTTAAGGACGAACCGTCCATACGTACAGCACAGTTGGCTAGATTCTGTGTAGCAGTACTGGAAACGTGTGTATAGTCCACCATCGCTATTTTATACAACAAATGTGGCAAACCCATTGCTCTGCTTATTCCTTTCGTTTTTAGTATTAAACTGACAACGGGCCACAGAGTTTATGGATCATAATTTTTAGTATAGTTAGACTGTATATAATTGACAGACTGGATTTTATCATAGATTTTAGCTGTTATTTATTATTTTATACTAGAATTTTTAATTGTATATTTATGGAGTGTTTTTATCTGTTCTGGTCCTTGACTGTAATCAATTGAATTGAATTGAATCAGACACTGTGTTAGAAATTATGTTTTTATATATAAGCACCACAGAGGAAACAAAGAGCACAGTCACCATGTGCTTTACTGCTCAACTATTTAACTGTAACAGGAAACAGGAAGCTCTACTTAGAACAAAAGAGCATAATACCATAGATCCAAACTTGTAAACACTGCCATCTACTGGCTGAATACAGCTGTAGTTGTTGCATATAAATACAGTACATTCCAACAATGAATTCCAATACACTGGCAATTATAGGACGTCAAGGCCACATTACCTTCAGCCGTACAATGATCAGAAGCATGTCTTGTATGAAGAAATAGTTTAATGAGCCTTTCTTTACTTGCAACAGGCATCAATGGTGCCTGACTGGGTTTGATCCAGAGACAAGGAGGGAGGAGACATCATTATGGAATACCAGAATTAATCTTTCATCTTCAAGGGCCACTGATTGTAACTGTTTTCATGGATGCTTTGAAAAGGCAAATGAGAAGATGAGATGAACAGAAGAGGAGAAGGCAGGGGACAAGGAGGTGAGTGAAAAGGAGTTGCGTGGACAGAAATGCTATCCATCAGCATCGAAACATACAGGTAAGTCCTTGACTATCAACAGTTCATTTAGTGACCATTCAAAGTTACAATGGCACTGAAAAAAAGTGACTTATGACTATTTTTCACATTTACGACCATTGGAACATCCCCATGGTGACGTGATCAAAATTCAAATGCTTGGCAACTGGCTCATATTTATGACAGTTGCCGTGTCCCTGGGTCACGTGATCCCCTTTTGTGACCATCTGGCAATCAAATCAATGGGCAAGCCAGATTCGTTTAATGACTGTGGCAAGGAAGGTCGCAAAATGGAGCAGAATTCATTTAACAACCACCGGTGTCTCGCTTACCCACAGAAATGTTGGGCTCAGTTATGGTTGTTAAGTCGAGGACTACCTGTGTTAGACCTGCCTTCCAGTGAATGCCAAATCACAAAACTGTTTCCAAAAATACCTGGAAGGACTGGAATTAGAATTCCGCGGCTGAGCTGAAATGATGACCCAGAACTCCAGGGACTTGTAGGGCCAACCCATCCTGGAATATCTGTGCCAATTTTTTTTAAGCCAGAGGCCTGTCTCTTCCCCTCTAAATGGCATTGTTAAGATAGTGTTGACCTGCTCCGTTGCTTTTAATGGGCTCTATTTATAACTGTTCCTCTGCTAAATGTGTCGAGTCGTAATGAATGGAAAGGCTGTTTGCGATGGCTCAGCGTTTTCGCCAACTTCACTGGGAAACGCCATCTGGCTTCTCGTTCAGTCACAGAGCTAACCATTATTTAAAGAAATGGATGCATTTGGCATTATTAAAAGAGAGAGGGGAGGGGGGGGGTTATGTCCTGGATTGCTACTGCGAAAAGATCTAGAATTTTGTCAGTCTGTCTGTCTGACTGCTATCTCTCTGTATATATCGTCTCTCTCTTTCTCTCTCTAATCTTCCTATCTATTATCTCTCTTTCTCTCTCTTGAATCTTTCTATTATCTCTATTTGTCTGTTTATACCTATTCATCCATTCTCTCTCTCTCTCTCTCTCTCTCTCTCTCTATCTATCTATCTATCTATCTCTCTATCTCTCTATCTATGTCTATCTATCAGTGGTAGGATTCAAAATGTTTTACTACCAGTTCTGTGGGCATGGCATGGCTTGGTGGGTGTGGCTTGGTGGGCATGGCAGGGGAAGGATACTGTAAAATCTCCATTCCCTCCCCACTACTGGGGGAAGGTTACCACCAGTTCTCTGAACTACTCAAAATTTCTGCTACCAGTTCTCCAAATTCGTTCAGTACCTGCTGAATACCACCTCTGCTATCTATCTATCTATCTATCTATCTATCTATCTATCTATCTATCTATCTATCTATCTATCTATCTAATTGTTATGTCCCTGGAACTCTAAGGAGTTCCCACTCAGGTCCGTTCGCGTTGCGGGGGCGGCTGCCCCCTCGCTCATTGGTTGGTTCTCCCCAGCAGCCAGCTATAAAAGCAGGCTGCGGGGTCCAACCAGTTGCTGATCGCTGCGAGCCAGTTCCAGGCTTGGCTAGCACGTTCAGTCCTTTATTATCACAATAAAGTAATTGTTGCACCCATGCTCTGGTTCAGCCTCTCATTACCCAAACTTAACACTAATCTATTTAATCTATCTATCTATCTATCTATCTATCTATCTATCTATCTATCTATCTATCTATTCTATCTTACATCTATCTACCTACCTACTTACGTACCTACCTAATTTATCTATTTTATTTATTTTATCTTCTATCTATCTATCTATCTATCTATCTATCTATCTATCTATCATCCATCTATCTGTTATCTATCTATCTATCTATCTACCTACCTACCTACCTATCTAATCTATCTATTTAATCTATCTATCTATCTATCTATCTATCTATCTATCTATCTATCTATCTATCTATCTATTCTATCTTACATCTATCTACCTACCTACTTACGTACCTACCTAATTTATCTATTTTATTTATTTTATTATCTATCATCTATCTATCTATCTATCTATCTATCTATCTATCTATCTATCTATCTATCTATCTATCTATCTATCTATCTATCTATCTATCTAATCTAGCAAACTAACTATCTAACCAACCAGTCAGCCAACCATCTGGTTCTTCCTGTTCTAAACTGGACAGATCTTCTATGTATAGTTGGCTTCTCTAGTAAGGTTAGACTTACAGACTTCTGCTGTAAAGAAGTTGTAGTCAAATGCCCAGAGAGTCAAGATGTATTTTCACTTCTGGATTGATGGTGTAGACACCAGCTGATGACCGTGATGGACAGAATGACAATATTAGCCTTCTAACATTACCACGGTCTGTATGCTTTTGTCAAGATTCTCTTGATGCCGGGTAGCAATTATAAGCACTCACCTGTTCTTTTGTTGAAAGGCAAAACACTACACGCACAAAAAGTGGATGCCATTATGATCGATCACATTAACATTAGGGGAACTTGAGTGAATAATTTTTTTTAAAAAAAAAATAAGCCCAGTGAATATGCAGATCAGCCTTCAAGCCTTCACTGCCTTCAAGCTACCTTATAAGCATCCAACTAAAACACTGCTACCGTTACATCAAAGTTACTTTTTCTTTAGCACTTTCTTCCTTGTGCACACACCCATCAATCATGTAAGGACTGAGGGAAAGATAATAGAATTTAAAGCTGTGACACATCATGCATCACAATATGGCATAAACTCTGAAAATAGAGTTCAGCAGAGGACCGACTGCAAGATATCAGATTTAACAGATTTAACAGATAATCAGAGTTGGAAGGGACCTTGTAGGTCATCTAGTCCAACCCCCTGCCCAAGCGGGAGACCCTACACCATTTCTGACAAATGGCAGTCCAATCTCTTTTTGAAAGTCTCAAGTGATGGCGCTCCCACAACTTCCGAGGGCAAGCTGTTCCATTGGTTGATTGTTCTCACTGTTAGAAAGTTTCTCCTTATTTCCAGGTTAAATCTCCCCTTGTTCAGTTTCCATCCATTATTCCTTGTCTGACCTACAGGTGCTTTAGAAAATAGCTTGACACCCCCCATCCCCGCTCCTCTTTGCGGCAGCCCCTCAAATATTGGAAGACTGCTATCCTGTCTCCCCTGGTTCTTCTCTTCACTAGACTAGCCAGGCCTAGTTCCTGTAACTGTTCTTCATATGTTTTAGTCTCCAGTCCCCTCAACATCCTGGTTGCTCTTCTCTGTACTCTTTCTAGAGTCTCAACATCTTTTCTGTAATGTGGTGAACAAAACTGGATGCAGTACTCTAGGTGTGGTCTTACTAAGGCTTTATAGAGTGGTATTAGTACCTCACTTGATCTTGATTGTATCCCTCTGTTAATACAACTTAGGACTGCATTAGCTTTTTTGGCTGCTGCTGCACACTGCTGGCTCCTATTTAACTGGTTGTCCACTAAGACTCTAAGATCCCTCTCACAGTTACTGCTATTGAGCCTGGTTTCACCCAGCCTATATGTGTGTTTTTGGTTTTTCTTGCCTAAGTGTAGGACTTTACTTTTCTCTACATTGAATTTCATTTTGTTAGATACGGCCCAATGTTCTAGTCTGTCAAGATCCATCTGGATCTTGAGCCTATCTTCTTGGGTGTTGGCTATTCCTGCCAGCTTAGTATCATCTGCAAATTTGGTAAGTTCCCCTTCTATTCCCTCAACTAAGTCGTTAATGAAGATATTGAAGAGTCCTGGGCCTAAGATGGAGCCTTGTGGCACCCCACTGCTTACTTCCCTCCATGTAGACTTAGACCCATTAGGGACTACTCGTTGAGTACGGTTTGCCAGCCAGTTGTGAATCCATCTCGTGGTGGAGCTATCTATTCCACATTTTTCTAGCTTACTAAGAAGTAGGTTGTGGTCTACTTTGTTGAACGCCTTGCTGAAATCTAAATATATTATGTCCACAGTATATTGCTGGTCTACTAATTTAGTCACTGTGTTGAAGAATGAAATAAGATTGGTTTGGCATGAACTGTTCTTAACAAACCTGTGCTGACTGCTAGTTATTACTTTACTTGTTTCTAGATGTTGGCAAATCTGTGTTTTTATTATCTTTTCCAGTATCTTCCTGGGTATTGATGTTAGGCTGATTGGTCTGTAGTTTCCTGGGTCTGTTTTTTTTTCTTTTTTTGAAGATGGGAACCTCATCAGCTCTTTTCCAGTCCTCTGGTAGTTCCCCGGTGCTCCAGGATTTTTGAAAGATATGGTGCAGCGGTTCTGAGATGACCTCTGCCAGCTCCTTTAAACTCTGGGATGTAATCCATCAGGCCCCGGTGACGTGTCCATCAAGATCAGACAGGTGTTCTCTTACTATTTTTTTTTTTTTTGCTTATTTTAACTTTTATTTCTGGTCTGTCTTTTACAGTTATGTTTTTGGTGGGTTGAGCTATAGTTTCTTCAAGTACTACTGTGCAAAATTTTTGGAGGAACTTGGGGGGGTGAGGGAGAGAAATCACAGGAGGAATTTGGAAGTATCCTCAGACAGATGATCAAACTGGGGAGGGGGAAAATGTCTTGGAAATGTCACCTTCAATCCCCTTCAGATATATTTTTTGTGGCCCACCGGAAGCCAGCAGAGCTGGCGGCAGATTCAGACAGTGAGGAGGTTGGGGCGGAACATGGGCTGGTCCTGGTGTCTGGGGAAAGTTCTGATGAGGGCTCTGCATCAGAGGCAGAGATGGGGCCAGGGCCGTCTGACAAGTAACAGCTGCCTTCAGAGTTGGACAGAAGTGGGGCAGAAGAACAGCTGGAGCCTGTTCCCAGTGTGTGCATGCGCAGAACTGCCAGGAGAAGGGAACATCTAAGGAACAACGGTCGACTCGTGAGTAAAGGCTCAGATGGATGGTGAATGGCCCCTCCCACAGGGGATAAAGAGGAGTGAAAGGGGAATGGTGCTTGCAGGAGACAATTAGTTCAATTCATTAGGGTGAAGATCTGTTCCTGACTTCCTGCCAAGTAATTGCTGCTACCATGCGGCGTTTGGAAGATATCGGCCTGGCAACTCTCGAAGCCTGATAAAAGTTCTGTAGTTGTGAAATCACTTTAAAGACTTTTTGCCGGGACTTTGCTGGAGAGGAAATTCACTTTAATCGAAATAAAAGGGGTTTTATTGGGACAGGGAGTCAGCTTCATGATCTTGGGAAGCCTTGATCAGGACAATACCGTCCATGATAGCTCAGCTGGTTGGGAGATGCTAGCAATCGCAGGAAGAAATCTCTCCTAGAAAAAGGCGTATTCCATTGTGTTGTTGACAACTCACGGAGGATTTATTACAAATTGATCCTCCCCAGAGATTTCCTCTCCTGTCACCTTCTGCTTTTAAAGAAGCAAAAAAGAGATAGGCCACTTAGTCCTCAGAGCCATCATCATAGCCTAATCAATAAGCCAATCACAATAACTTCATTTACTTTTCATTTAGGTCCTCTCACCTCAGGCGTTGGGAGTTCCTCAGAAGCTAGCCAGAAAACCTAACCAAGTTTGCAGCGTTGCTATTCGGTCCACGTAGGCAGTTTTGCAGAGATGATGAACATGATGTATGAGCGTAACCCAAAAGGCTAGGAATGTCAGCATATTTTAAATGGAACCATTCCAGAGCCTTCCTTCTTTTACCCTCTCTTTTTGAGTTTAAATTTCCTCTGAAAAACAGAGGCTTGCGAAACAGCATGAGTATCTCGGAGATAAAAAAAAAAAAGAGAGAGAGAGAGAGAGAAAGAAGAAAGAAAGACAGACAGACAGACAGAAGGAAAAGAAAGAAAGAAAGAAAGAAAGAAAGAAAGAAAGAAAGAAAGAAAGAAAGAAAGAAAGAAAGAAAGAAAGAAAGGCAGGCAGAAGGAAGGAAGGGAAAAAAGAAGGAAAAAAGGAAGGAAACAAAGAAAGAAAAAAAGAGAGAGACAGAAAGAAGAAAAAAGGTAGGCAGGCAGGCAGGCAGGCAGAAGGGAAAGAAAGAAGGAAAGAAGGAAAGAAAGAAAGAAAAAAAGAAAGAAAGAAAGAAAGAAGGAAGGAAGGAAGGAAGGAAAGAAAGAAAGAAAGAAAGAAAGAAAGAAAGAAAGAAAGAAAGAAAGAAAGAAAGAAAGAAAGAAAGAAAGAAAGAAAGAAAGCAGTCCTTATATTTATTTTTAGAGGGATCTTGAGAGATTGGAAAATTTAAAATTTAGACCACCTTCTGCTGAATAAAAATGTATCCTTGACTGAATGGATAGATAGACTAATTTGCTGGATCAATGCATTGTAATTTCAAACAAATTGCTGTCCAATCTTTCTTAAAAAAAACTCCAGTGTTGGATCACCCGCAAACCATCTGAAGGCAAACCATTCCACTGCTTAATGGTTCTCACTGTAAGGAAATTTCTCCTCAGTTGGTTCTCTCCTTCATTAATTTCCATCCATTGTTTCCTGTCCAGCCTTTGGGTGCTTTGGAGAATAGGTTGAGCCCTCTTCTCTGTGACAGATATTGAAAGATTTTTATCACGTCACCAGAGGTGGGGATTCAGTCGGTTCCGACCAGTCCTGGAGAACCGCTAGTGGAAATTTTCAGTAGTTTGGAGAACCGGCCAATCCCACCTCTGACTGGCCCTGCCGACTCCATCTCTTCTCTGCCTCCCATTGAGTCCCAGCTGATTGGCTGAGTCTTTTTTGGTTGCCCTGTACAGGAAAACGGAGCTGGAAAGCAGGTCAGTGGGGTGGAGAGGGAATGGGATTTTGCAGTATCCTTCCCCCAGGAGTGGGGTGGGAATGGAGATTTTTCAGGATCCTTCCCTTGTCATGCCCAACAAGCCACACCCAACTAGACACACCCAACAAGCCACGCCCAACAAACCATGCCCACAGAACAGGTAGCATTAAAAAAAATTGAATCCCATCACTGTATGTCACCCCTAGTCCTTCCTTTCATTCAATCATCTTGATATCACAAGACCCATCTAGCTGTTTCTCTGGTTACCTTTTTGACTCGTTCTTCTCCAGATGTGTAAGGAGAGGGACCCCATAGCCTTCCAGCTGTTGAATCACACTTCCTGGCTACAGAGTCGTAGCTACAGAAATCCTGAAGAGCAATTCTGTTCTGGCTTGACCAATCCCTTTCCTTGTTCAACAAAAGCCATCCTGATGCTAAACCCTGTCTTAATTGACTGATTAAACATCTAATCACCTTGGGTGTTGTTGTTTTTAATTATGAAGGTCAATGCAGCTTTGAAGATAGATGCCCTTCAATTTTATGGTCTCCTCTCAGCAACTCTTTTGTTGCCTGTTCCTCTTGTGTAAATAAACCATCCATCATGATGCCGGAGATTGGGAGGAGGCAAAGACATGAAAAGTCCTGAAAAGCTTTAAGTGTCAATCAGAGCTCTTATTTAAAAATACAGAGATGGGGGGTTAGCATTACCAAGAATAATTATCCGGTGACATTAAAAATGGCTATTCTGGCTGGGAACTATAGACATGGAAGTCCAGGGGGTTTCGGACTGAAGAAGAGCCATCTCAGTAGCTAAAAAAAGGCTTCCCACAAGGCTATGAACTAGGCATTTACTGTATCTGTGGTCCTTGAAAGTAACTGTATCTTTTCCCAGAACAGATGAGATTTGATTAGATATAGATACAAGCTCAAGTGTGTAGTAGTTTGGGTGATAAAAGGATTGCGTGGGCTTGTGATATTAAGGCACAGCATCGCTTTTAAACCTAGATCAAACTTATCTGCAGTTCTTGAAAGCAGCTGCATCTTTTCCGAGAACTGGATGCCTATCTTCAGAATTGGTGCTGAATCCTGGAAAAAGATGAGGCTGCTTTAAAGAGCTGTAGACAGGAGGCTGTGCTCACAATCAATCACACTCTCACACTTCAGAGCGTGGCTGTGGCTGTGGGCACAGCCTCCTGTCTACAGCTCTTTAAAGCAGCCTCATCTTTCTCCAGGATTCAGCACCAATTCGGAAGATAGGCATCCAGTTCTGGGAAAAGACGAAGCTGCTTTCAAGAACTGCAGATAAGTTTGATCTAGGTTTAAAAGCGATGCTATGCCTTGATATCACAAGCCCACACAATCCTTTTATCACCCAAACTACTACACACTTGAGTTTGTATCTATGTCTAATCAAACCTCATATGTTGATGCATGGCATGTTACCAAGAATAATGACATACCACTAAGAAAACGTATCTTGTGGAAAGTTTTGTCATGTATGACCTCCCTTACTAAAAGACCAACAAGTCACATGCTCAATTTAGCCAACTCCCTCAGTTCCAATACATCTTTTCATCAGCTATAAAAGAAGAGTTTGTTTCGTGATTGAAAGTATCTATGGCAGTTTCAGACAGATTTCTTTAGAATCATTTCACCCTTCTACCAAGGTCAAAATGTGAGTTTTGATCAAAAGAATCCAATATGCAGCCTTCTACATATAACAACATCTCAAGATTTAAAATGAATCGGAGTTGCTGGAAAAAAAAAAGACAAGATAGCTGGACAACTTGGTTTTTTAAAGCATAACTGATCTAATAAGTATGCAGTTGACAGTGGTTGTAAATGCATAAAAACAATTGCTGTTCTTTTTTGCTTATTTTGTTATACACCATTCAGTCCCATTATTTTCTCTTAGTCTGGGATGATCCCATTCACTGGAACATATGGAAAGAATGACATGGGCTATCAATCAGTAACGAGGCCAGGTTTAACATGTTATTATTGGTATATAAATTCCTAAATGACCTACTTTCTGTTAAATTTGAAAATGGAAGATAAACAAGTAAAAGAAACAACGATACAGGGGGCAAAAACACTTCCTAAATAACCTAAGATAAAGATTTCCCCATCATAAACCTGAAAAGCCCCTAAGGTACTTTGGGAAGGTTGTGTTTGGAAGCAAAAGTTTGCCAGCTGTGATATCAACTTCTAGCCCATTTTTGAGTCTTTGCTGTGTAGTTAATGCTTTTGGAAAATCAAGCAGTCTTGAACACTTAAAAATAATGGACTTTTTTTTGCAGAGCTTTAAATGGACTGGTGACTTAAGTTGGTTTATGTTTCTGGGGCCATTAATTTAGTGAAATAAGCTTTTTACAACATCTATCAAAATATTTGTGCCAACTGCTACCACTCTCATTCATAGCTCTCAGGGACATATCAAAATGAGATATCAGTGGACATCAGAAACTCCAACTGAGATCAAAGAACAGCTTATCAAATTCAGCCTACTGAGATTGACTAGAGAGTTGCTTCTCTAAGACTTTGAGAGCAAGCTGTGATAACCGTGCTTATCATCTTCCCAATTTGCTGCACTTTCTGGGAGAAAATTGAGTTAGTTGAAGCCTGCACAAATGTATTAGAACACGCCATGATGACGGTCAAAGGTATTGAAGAGTTGCCATGAAAATAAGTAGAGAGATACAGGAACTTAACCACATGGTTCTGATGTAGGGGAAAATGTCAAAATGGACCCCAAAAATAAAACTGTCCAAAGATGTTTCTTTGGTCATCTCCTAATAATCTTGCAGCATTGATGTCAGCCTTGGAAGCTGTATTTTACTTGGAAGCTTCAAGGCTGCCACATTTAGTGCCTGGGAATTTGGGAGGGCAATTTCATAAAGAGGTGGAAGATTAGACACAACAACATTCTTTCTTAGAAAGTCAAGGACATGTTTCCCTGCACCTGGAGGGGAGAGACTGGAGGATATCTCCAGTTAGGATGACGTTTGATTGGACCATATGATGGATGGTGGGTGTAGGGGATGGATCTTTGGATTTCTTTGGGGAAGGAAAAACCTGGAAGTCTCAGGTTTGAGTTTTCCCAGGTGTGCCAATATGACAACTCTAATAAAATGGAACTTTGTGGAAATACTTGTCTTGGAGTTTCTTGGGTTGGAGTTGGTTAATTGGAATGCTGACGGTTGATTTCTGCCATGGGAAGAAGTTGAACACTGAGATCATTGCAATCTAAATTCTGTTTTTCTTACCTTAATGCAATAACCCTTTTCTTTTTTGATGGTCGGGATTATAGCTCATCTTTGTCCTATCATGAACTTCTAGAAAGAGAGCAGAAAAGAAAATTATTAGGGGACTGGAGGATAAGTATACAGTGAACAGTTGTGGAGATATGTCTAGTCTAAAGAAAAGGACTAGGGTTGTCATGATAGCAGGCTTCCAATATTTGAGGGGCTGTCAGAAAGGAGAAAGGTCGACCTATTCTCCAGAGCACCTGAGGGCAAGAGAAGGAGTAACGGATGGAAGATTATCAAAGAGAGATCCAACTTAGAATTTAGAACAAATTTCCTGACAGTGAGAACAATTAATCAATGGTATGGGTTGCCTTCAGAAGTTGCGGGTGCTCCATTACTGGAGATTTTAAAGAACAGCCATTTGTCTGGAATGGAATAGGGTTTCCTGCTTGGGCAGTGGGTTGGATTAGAAGACCTGCAAATCCCTTGCAACTCTGTACTTCTGTAAAGTGGTGTAAATGACTCCTTTGGGGCATGTCCCATCTACAGACTGACCAGCTCTGCTTAAAATCCAGTCTTGGTTCCATCTTCCCAACCAAGGAAAGGCCAACCTGTTCCAATCACAAACAGTGTCATATTTATTAGATGAACCTGTTGCCTCTGAAAAGTACTGGTGCTCACTTGATTGACTTTCCAATATCGGCCAACTGTTGCTCATCTCTTTGCACTCCAGGTTGCCTTCTCTGGAATTTGTCCAACTCAACATGTGTTTTTGAGCATGGCCAAAACAAGAATGCCATCAACAGCAGGCAAGTGTTGGCAGCTGTCAAGGGCCTGCCGAATAGTGGAAAACTCACTCAACTTCAACACATTGCCAACCGACACACTTCTCAGAAGAACCCGCCTGCTGTCAAACAGCAGAAAATATATTTCAGTCCATGTGTAGGAATGCGTCTTGCATTTCCTAACCCGTCCCCAAGCACTCGCCCCTGTGGGATATCCTCCAAGTCTGTTTTACACTACAAACCCAAGTTTAGTATACAGGGTAGTATCTGTCTAGATGCTGGTGTTGTTCTACACACCCCCAATTCTCCATTTCAAGCTGTTCTGCTAAGGATAACAGGAGCTTTCAAGAAATGTGCAGATCTGAATATTCAAAGACTGTTCATTACTCAATAGCTGGAATGTGGCTCAGCAGGTATGCACAGGATTGCAAATGAGTTGCAAACGTGACACACTGCTGTACAGAATTCAAATTACCCCCCTCTCCCCCTTTCTCTTCAGTCCCCGTCACCTCCCCTTCTGGTTGACTCCAGTAAGCCACATTTTGAAACAATGGTGTTTATCTGATGCAGTGAGAATTTTCTTTCTCTACAGTGCCAGGCATACTCAAGCCTTAATCTTAGTTACCAACATTATTTGACAGAACAATAATGGGTTTTTAAAGGAGGTCATTTGGATGGTTTTCAAATATTGACAAAAAAGAGGAAAGGAGAGAGAGACAGAGGCAGAGAGAGAGAGAGAGAGAAATGGGAAAGGAAGGAAGGAGATGCAAAGTCTTTTCAATGGGGAAGAAGATCACAGCAATTTGGTGAAGAATTCAGATGTGAGAAAAAGATGAAGTCTATCCCTTAGCTGCAAAGTTCAATTTATTTGGGGGGTCTTTTAGCACGCCCAAAATGAATGACCTCGTCTCCTTCGACACGGTCTGATGGGCAGAATTATATGTCTGTATTGCTTTCTTTCTCTTGGTTCTGGATTGGAAAAGTTTGGAGAAGTTCTTCAGCCATGGAGGGATATTTAAAAAAAAAGACATACAAGAAAATTCACAGTGTCAAGGAACCGTGGGATGGACAACTCTTGATCGGTTGGCTTGAATGGAGATGCTCTTTTGATTTTTTTCCTTCTCTCTTCCTTTCCATGTCCTCTGACTCAACCATGATCAAACCAGGAACACCTTTGCAAATGATTGTAACCCCCGTCATTGTTTCTGCAGCAAGATTGCAGCCCACAGGAGTTTTTTTTTAATACTTCGGAAAGCTCTTTGGTGCTTTTATGTGTTAAACTAAGCAGAACGGCTTACTTTATGTGAGTTTAATTGAGTGTGTAATGTCACAATGCGGCCAGGTGTATTTATGGCAGAATATTCACATTTCAGCCATGCTCAGCAACAGTTGAGCCCGGATGAGATGAGGATAGCAGAAGAAGGTAGGAGAAGCCACCAGTCATGGGCACGGGTTGAAGCTCCAGTTCCTAAACTTGATTCAAAAGCAGCTTGATTGAAAGTCCTCTTTGGAATCATTTTTCAGATCAACTCCACCACTCAATGTGTCCCATTGGATTGGGTGGCCTTCTATTCCCAAATTGCACAATAGGATCAAAGCAAACTGATGCTCCAAACACAAATCTGAGTAGAGTCGCTTGTATAACCCTAAAGGTAAATGCTTCCCCTGTCCAGTCATGTCCACCTTAACGGGGGTGGGATGGGGGGTGATCATCTCTGTTTCTTGATCAAGAAAGCCAGCATTGTCTAAAGATATTTCTGTGGTCATGTGGCCAGCATGGCTATATGTCAAGGCACATGGAACACTGTTATCTTCCCACCAGAGTGGTACCTATTTATCTACTCACATTTGCATGCTTTTGAATTGCTAGATGAGCAAGACCTGGGAAAAGTAACAGGAGCTCATCCCATCATGCAGAATTCGGATCTCAAACCTGGGCTGTCAGCTTTCCAGCTGACAAGCTTAGCATCTTTAACCACTGAGCCATCGTACCCCTCTGTATAACCCTAAGACTCCCAATAGCTAGATGTTACATTCAGTATTTGCAGATAGTAAACTGTCAGCTGGTGCTCCATTCAAAATCCAAGAAAGGAATACTTAGACTCCTTTAATCAGAGAAAAGATATCTTTTACTGGAAATCAAGTGGTAGCAACAAAAGAATTCTGAATCTGAGAAAATGGGTGCGTAAATCACACATGCAAAGTAATGGCAATGTTCCCACCCCCAATAGTTCAATTGGCTCATCCAATTAAAAGTTGTGTATATCATCATGTGGGCATCTCCAGGTGGTGATGAGGCCTCTGTCAGTTGACCCTGACATATTTTGATAAAGGGTTGCAGCTGCGCATAGCATAGAAGCCTAAGCAAGGATCTACCCCCCACCCAGCTTAGACAGTTCTGGTTTGTAACACCTCCAGCTCACTTCCCATAACTATTCCCCCCTCCTCCCCCCGTTACTTATGACAGCCGAAAGATGCAAAGCAAAGGGAGAAAATCTTGAAGGCTGACAGTAAACAATGTGCAAGGTAACTCATTGTATTCACGTTTTCTTTACAAGCATTGATTTTGCTACTACGACATGCCTGGGTATGCCCATGTAGTATTGTCGTTGATCTGGTTGCTTCCAGGTGTGCTTCCAGGTGCTGTGGTTGTTACCTGTGAAGCCCTTCATGATAAAGACCCACTCAACCATAGAAGCTTTGTGGATTATACAGGTAACAACCACAGCACCTTGAAGAACCATCTATATCCCATGATATCTCTCTGGACAATTTGATCTGGCAAGGTTGGGAGTTTCAGAATTCCTGTTGCAGCATTTATGCAACAATAAAGCTCTCTCGAGAAGTCTATAAAACTGGGAAAGAAAGAAAAGGAGATGTTGATTAGCAACAAGACAAGGACAGTGACTATGAGTGTATTGTTGGAAAATCTTAGGGTTAGAGATAGATCATCCTGCAGAAGAGCTACCTATCTGGTCCTTAACAATTTGATGACATGTAATCAAATCTCTGGAGCCTCTAAGAGGTTTACTAGGTTTTAACAGAGTTAAAAAGGAACCAGCAACAATGAAGCCCATGTAATGTAGAAGCTAAGGCATTAGACTGGTGGCCCACTCAACCATAGAAGCTTTGTGGATTATACAGATACAGATTAACAGAATTGGAAGGGACCTTGTAGGCCATCTAGTCCAACTCTCCCCACCCAAGTAGGAGACCCTACACCATTTGTTGGGTCAGTCCCTCTTTCTCAGGTCAAGAACCAATTTAGTATAGCACTGAAGTGGAGACACCCAATTCAAGTCCAACCACAAGTAGAGAAACTCTCAGGATGAGTGTGGACCCGCCACCGATAAGCATGACTTCCAGCTTCTCTATTCTTCCTTCTTCCAAAAATAACTACACCTGTCTAAGGACTTAGAGGCAAGAACTACCCTGACTTCCTTTGGATGTTTTCCTTCTAGTTTAATGAAAAGAAGGGCTAGGGGTGACATGATAGCAGTGTTTCAATATCTAAGGGGCTGCCACAAAGAAGAGGGAGTCAAGCTATTCTCCAAAGCACCTGAAGGCAGAGAAGGTCAAGAAGCAATGGATGGAACCTTATCAAGGAGAGAAACAACCTTGAACTAACAAGAAACTTCCCGACAGTTAGAACAATTAATGAGTGGAAAGGCTTTACCTCCAGAAATTATGGGTTCTTCATCATTGGAGGCTTTTAAGAAGAGACTGGACAGCCACTTGTCTGGAATGGTATAGGTTTCCTCCTTGAGCAGGGGGTTGGACTAGAAGACCTCCGAGATCCCTTCCAATTCTGTTATTCCATTATTCTGTAAGTGAGTTGGCATTGGGGAAGAAGACATGTAAACATAAGCATAAATTCAGATTGTGCCGTTATTAAATCCAGCAGCATGAAATATACCAAGGGGCCTCAGAATTCTTTAAGCTTGTCACTTTTGGGGACAGTTGCAATTTACTGATTTAATAAAGGAAACATGGTATCTTAATTGCTTGCTACACATGCACGTGGCATCCATTTCTAGTGGATTTTCCTGACACGTGGCCATAAATGCAGCTTAAAATACGGCAGTCATGGCCTGACCTTCGGTGCGTAAGCCTCGGCCAGTATTACAATTTCTGGAGCATTTTTAGTGTCTTTCTCTTTTAACCAGCATCTTGGCAAAGATTGATTCTTCCCATAATCTCATCATAAAACATTCATAAACATTTGAGGATGGTGGGGAGAAGTTTATTCTGAGCAGTTTGTTTTTAAATTACTTGGAAAGTGTATGAAAGTAATTTATCTGAAATCAGTGTCAGGCCCTGCGGAGGAGAACAATTTAGCTTTCAGAGTTACTCAGAGATGGATGGTACTCCCAAGTTGTCCTTTTAATTAGAGATGCTGTCAAACTTCATTATCACCCATTTGGACCCAGCTTTGATTTATTTATAGTTGGGAAATGCAATAAGGGTGTGTGTGTGTGTGTGTGTGTGTATGGCTAGGCTTGCGGGGTTCTGCTGTCCAGGGGAAGCCTCTGCTCTCAGCAAAGTGATGTCCTTTTCCAGAACAATCAATTCATCTCCCTTCTTTCTCATTTCTTTCCACGTTCTGGAACAGCAGGCAGAGCTTGAGGGTGGAGTCAAGCAACTCATCAGCCTAGAATCAGTATGTTCCCACAAACTAAGTCCAACCCCTGCAGAATTACATTGACTCTCATCTAGCACCAATTTAGTGCTGATGATTAGTTGACTAGACTCTTATGTATAGCATGATCAACCAATCATGTAACCGGAACTTAATGTTCCCTCCTGACAGGTTCACACAGATAAAGATCTGGTTGATGTATTTACCCATCATGCTGATTAGGGTATTAAGTCTGTTTAAGACATGAAGTGCCAACCCAAACATCCATATCAAGTTAGCTGGATATGAAAGACCCAATCTCACAACTTAAAATTTCTTTGAATATTGTCTCTCTCCATCTGATCAGACTTAACTTGATCAGGGGCTATAAATTCTGCACAACTTCAGTGTTCTTTGATATGTTTGTCTCTGTGTGATAAATAGATAAATAGATAGATAGATAGATAGATAGATAGATAGATAGATAGATAGATAGATAGATAGATAGTACTCATCCAGTTCTGACAGGTTCTGGAGAACTGGTAGCAGAAATTTTGAGTAGTTCGGAGAACCGGTAAATACCACCTCTGGTTGGTCCCACCCCCATCTATTCACTGCCTCCTGAGTCCCAGCTGATCAGCTGGGTCTTCTTTTGTTGCCCTGCACAGGAGAACGGAGCTGGAAAGCAGGTTAGTGGGGTGGGGAGGGAATGGGGATTTTACACTATCCTTCCCCTGCCATGCCCACCAAGCCACACCACATGACGCCCACAGAACTGGCAGTAAAAATTTTGAAAACCACTACTGGATAGATAGATAGATAGATAGATAGATAGATAGATAGATAGATAGATATGGATGGATAGATAGATAGATAGATAGATAGATAGATAGATAGATAGATAGATAGATAGATAGATAGATAGATAGATAGATAGATAGATAGATAGATAGATAGATAGATAGATAGATAGATAGATAGATAGACAGAAAGATAGAGATGGATGGATATATGGATGGATGGATGGATAGATAGATAGATAGATAGATAGATAGATAGATAGATAGATAGATAGATAGATAGACAGAAAGATAGAGATGGATGGATATATGGATGGATGGATAGATAGATAGATAGATAGATAGATAGATAGATAGATAGATAGATGTAGATGTAGACATATAGGCATAGAGATATAGAAAATATAGATAGATAGATAGATGATAGATAGATAGATAGATAGATAGATAGATAGATAGATAGATAGATAGATAGATAGATAGATCCTCTAATTCAGGATAACATTCCAAGGAGCACAGACATTTCAGTATATAATGTAATGTAGTATAGTTTAATATAATTTAATTTGATCGTTTGGGCTTCATATGTAGAATATAAAGATGATCTGCCTAACACATCTGTCACCCCATTGATCATCAGGGATAATTCAGATAAACTGGCCAGCTAGGTGGGAATTCCCTTCCTACTTCTCCAGTAATGTTCATCTACCCTGAACCTTTATACTTTGTAGAAGAGGACAATTATTCCACGTAGGAATTTACTTTTTTTTCCATCAAGGAAGATGCCTTCCCTCATTTCGTCCTTGACTGTCAGGTCCAGGGGCAGAAATAGGAGATGAAACCTGTGAGAATTTGAAAAGTAATTATCATGGTGAAATGAAAATAGATTGGCAGAAGGTATGGATAGCCACTATCTCGTGTATTTTGGTTTTCTTCTCATCTGCCGGCAAAAGGTGCCCTATCCTCAGAGCTCCAGGATCATTGCTAGGTGGATTTTAGGTTTGGGTTATTTTTCCTCCCCTCTTTCAAAAGAACGTGTTGATTTGATAAGCCAGCATTTATCCATATTCATTCATGCCAACCCATGCCCTGTCTTGTAAAACAGGAGAAGACTGAAATGTTCGTATTCACATCAGCCAAGCTTCTCATGCAGCTTAGAAGCATGTCCATCAGACATGGGGCAGATCTTTCTGATTGTTGTTGTTAGTTGCAAAGTCATGACTGACCCACCGCAATCCTATGGACAATGTTCCTCCAGGCCTTCTACCATCTTCTGGAGTCTATTTAAGCTCACGCTGACTGCTTCAGGGACTCCCTCCAGCCACCTCATTCTCTGATGTCCCCTTCTTCTTCTTTTGCCCTCGATCGTTCCCAGCATCAGGCTCTTCTCCAGCGAGTCCTTCCTTCTCACGAGGAGGCCAAAGTCTTTGAGTTTCATCCTCAGGATCTGGCCTTCTAAAGAGCAGTCAGGGTTGATCTCCCCTAGGACTGACCGGTTGGATCGCCTTGCAGTCCAAGGGATTCGCAGGACGGACTTCTTTCTGATGGATCTTGTCAAAAAAGCTTGATAGATCTTGATAGAAGATCTTGATTGAAGAATACTACCTTATAAGCTTAAGTGTGTGAGTGTGTGTGTTGGTTTAAGGGATTGTAACACCCCTAATTTGTACTGAATGTTAGCAATTAACTGCAATTTAAAACATAATGCGTTGTGGGAGCTATAAGTGGTTTCTCATGGTTGATTAGCTGTTCAAATGAAACGGAGCTATTCCCTGGTTTCAAACGGAGGCATTATCCACAGCACACCCGGTTTTCCCTTTGAGGTGAGAACGGTTTCCCAAACATGGAGGTCATTAGCATCAATGTGTTTCTGGCTGTCTTAATTGGTACCTACATTCTCCTTGGTGTACCTGTTCTTTACAAAATACGTTGGAATATTTTCATAATTCTAAAAACATGTATTAAAAGGGTGAGCTGATAGTGTTGCTACAGTACTTGCAAGAAATGTTGCTTAGATCTCATATGTGGCCTAGGAATCAATTCAAACTTCTGAATCAATTATAAGGAAGGAGGAGGAGGCAATAGAAGGATGAAAGGGAAAGAAGAAGGATAGAAGAAAGAAGAGAACAATAATGAAAGAAGAATGATGAAAGGAAAAGGAGATGGCAAAGGAGAATAATGGGAGGAGGAGGAGGAGGAGGAGGAGGAGGAGGAGGAGGAGGTGGTGGTAAAGGAATGATGAAAGGGTGAGAAGGATAGAAGAAGAGAACAATAGTAAAAGAAGAAGGAATGATGAAAGGAGAAGGAAAAGGAGAATAAGGGGGAAATGAAGGATGAAAGGGAAAAGAAAGATAGAAGAAAGAAGAGAACAATAATGAAAGAAGAAGGAATGATGAAAGGAAAAGGAGAAGGAAAAAGAGAATGATGGGGGTGAGGAGGAGGAGGAAGCAAAGGAAGGATGAAAGGGAGAGGAGAAGGATAGAAGAGAGTAATAATGAAAGAAGAAGAAGGAATGATGAAAGGAAAAGGAAAATAACAAAAGAATAAAAAAGGAGGCAAAGGAGAATAATGGGGGGCAGGAGGAAGAAGAGAAGATGATGATGATTCAGGAATTCATTTGCTTCTAGCTATTCATGACCTGTTGGACAGAGGTGATATTCAGCAGGTTCTGACCAGTTCTGGAGAACCAGTAGTGGAAATTTTGAGTAGTTCAGAGAACCGGCCTGTCGGGCCCTGCCAACCCCATCTATTCTCCGCCTCCCAAGTCCCAGCTGATCAGCTGGGTCTTCCTTGGTTGCCCTGCAGAGGAGAACGGAGCTGCAAAGCAGGTTAGAGGGGTGGGGAGGTGGGAATGGGGATTTTGTAGGAACCTTCCCCTGCCATACCCACCAAGCCACGCCGTGCCACCAGGGGTGGGTTTCCACCAGTTCTGTCCACCTCTATAGAACCGGTAGCTCTGAAGAGCAGCAGACACAGAACCGGTTCTATGTCTGCTGATGTTTTTACCCATCCGCCCACCCGGGCTCTTACCTGTCCTTTATTTCCTGATTTTTTAAACTTCAGCTGCTATGCGAGGCACAGCTGCAATTTAAAAAGCAGGAAAAAGGGGCTTTTTGAAAGGCTGTTTCTCTGCACTCAGCATGCTGATGACGATTTACAGGCGCGCCGCCAGCAGTGTGCAGGAAAGCACATTGTAAATCACCAGACCTCATAAATGACCGAATTGGTAGTTAACCCTGTCGGATCCCATCCCTGCACAGCATGCCCACCAAGCCATGCCCACAGAACCAGTAGTAAAAAAAATTGAATCCCACCACTGCTGTTGGACATCATTTTACTGAGATTGTCATCAGTAGCTGCTTCTTTGAGTTCTTGTCCATATCATCAGGGATAGCTTCAAGCCATCCTATCTTCTGCTGAGCTCTTTTTGCATAATCTTCCTTTTTTTTTTTTGAAGCCTGGAGGTTTTCTCCAATGTTTCTTTCACACAATGGTCCAAAATACCTTTTCACGCTTCAGGGAGCGATCTGCTTTCCTTTCCTCTAGCGCCGAGTAGTTGGAAGCAAATTATTAGAATAGAACAAATGAAAGACCATTTAAAAGTGACAACCTCCAGTATTAGGCAGGTGAATTTTATGCCTTCTTGTCACTTTAACAGTGACTGTATGCCAAATTACCCTTGACAGATTTTAAAAGCAAGGATGGCCAAGAATATTTAAGGTACTTATGAATAAAACCTCTTCACTCGCAACAGGAGTTGAACATATTCCTTTTATTCTGCGCCCTTCCTGGAAGCTAGACTTCAGTTGGGCATTTTGGATTTTTCTTTAATTGACCGTTAAAGGCTATTTTAAAGAGCCCAAAGCTTGTGAAAAGGCATGAAAGCATTGCAGTGATGTCAAATGTAGGTCACCTCTGATGGGGCCACCTGAAGGTCAACAGAATTTATAGTTCTTCCTGCATTCAGTTGTATCTCTGCTTCTGTTAGATCAGCGCAGAAATCCCTAAAGAAATCAGGAATGGAGATGAGAGTTTGGTTAGAGACATTGTACGGTTTCACTCTTGCTCCCGGGGAGGAAAGCTATGGCCAATCTAGACTGCATTCCAAAAAGCAGAGACCTCACCCTGCCAACAAAAGTGCGTCTAGTCAAGGCTATGGTTTTCCCAGTTGCAATGTATGGCTGTGAAAGTTGGACCATAAGGAAGGCTGAGCACTAAAGAATGGAGGCCTTTGAACTCTGGGGCTGGAGGAGAAGACTTGGACTGCAAGGCGATCCAATCGGTCCATCCTAGAGGAGATCAACCCTGACTGCTTTTTAAAAGGCCAGATCCTGAAGATGAAACTCAAAGACTTTGGCCAACTCATGAGAAGGAGGGACTCCCTGGAGAAGAGCCTAATGCTGGGAACGATCGAGGGCAAAAGAAGAAGAAGGGGATGGCAGAGAAAGAGGTGGCCAGATTGAGTCACTGAAGCAGCAGGTGTGAGCTTCAATGGACTCCAGAAGATGGTAGAGGACAGGAAGGCCTGGAGGAACATTGTCCATGGGGTCGCAATGGGTCAGACATGACTTTGCAACTAACAACAATTGGTTTTAAGGAAGAACTCTGTGGCTATTCAATATTCTTTTCCCTCCCCGAGTGCAATCAAATTTTGATCATGGGGAATAACCGAGGGAGTCAGTTTGCTAAGTAATTCACAGAACATCTGTAGAGTGCTGTCAAATAGCTCCAGGCAATCAGAATACCCAACCAAATGGAATTCATTAGAATTACTAGCCTGAGTAGTTATAATAATTGGATAGATCCCATTGGTGAAGTGAAAAAGAGCTTGGATGCTCAGAAACTTGGATCTCATTTACATACCAGGAACCAAGTCCCCAAATATATAGAAGATAGATCCACTATGCAATTGCTAGGGGATGAGAAAGGAAGTTCTCCATTTAAAAAAATTCCCATCCAGAGATAGTGCACACAACATGTCATGAGTGCTGAAATATTAGAGTGATTGAACTATGCCTACTGCTGCCTTCTTAGACAATGGGGACTTTCTCTAGCAAAGAGTTCAAAGAATAATATTTCCGTGTCCCATACCAATAATATCCCATTTTTCCTGGAGAAGAAGTGGAATGCTATTCCCAGAAAGATGATTTCTGGTTAAAAAGGTAGGCAGGAGATTTGACCAAATGAATGATTGACCCGGCTAAACTGAGATAATTCGACTTTTATATAATTATTGAATCATAAAGTTGGAAGAGACTTAAATACTCTTACGTCTATTTCCTTGAACCCTGCAGAAAATGAAATAAACAAAATGTCAAAAAGTTATTTATGTGGTTACTTACCAAGCCCATCTAAATTATATTAATGTAATCAAAATATCTTTACATTCCCCAAGGCATGTCAAAAAACCTTCGAGCACTCCTAATGTTTGGAAATTAAAAATTGAAAAATTTGACACGCCCTACAACAAGATTATGCCATTCCCCAAAAGATGATTATCCAAACTCTGTTTGAAGCTTTCAGATAACCCTTCCATGCCAGGACCTAGTCTGGTGATTGACAACTCTTACTGTCAAGAAGTTCTTCCTGAGGTCAAATCTTGAACCTTAAAGTTCAAGGTTCATGAAAACCCTGAAGTTTCATTCTATTCATTCTAGTCTTATGTTAGGGAATGTTGTCCAGCTTCCCAGGAGGAAGGGGTTTCGTTCCAAAGCAGCAAGAGACAGCACAATTTAGATAGCTCGTGTTGGAGAAAGAGGGTGAAGACAATTCTTCCCTAGTAGTTCCCAGAGTATACATTTAATGCTGCAAGTAGACTGCTTGAGTTTGGCAAGATTCTGTCTATAGGTTAGAAAAATAAAGGAAACTGTTTAGAGAGTCTTTGGTTTTTGGAGTTTGACATCTTACACTCTAGCAAGAAGAAGTCTGAACTCTCTGCAATGGGACAATCCTGTAGATATTTGAAGACACTTATCGTGTCTCCTTTCAACCTTCTCTTCTATAAGCTAAACATTCTTAGGCCTTGATTTCTGGTCCTTACACGATCTTAATTGTTTTCTGGAGCAGAGGTCTCCAACCTTGGCAACTTGAAGCCTGGTGGACCTCAACTTCCAGAATTCCCCAGCCAGCTGGCTGGAGAATTCTGGGAGTTGAGGTCCACCAGGCTTCAAGTTGCCAAGGTTGGAGACCCCTGCTCTGGAGAGCTACCAGCCCTTGATCCAGTGTGCAAGCAGCATCAAAATCTAGAAGGTTTAGTGAAGTGTTTTCTGACCTGCAGAAAAAAAGGAAACCAATTCTCCTTTCACTAAGAGCTTCTTCTTTTTGTTTTTCCTTCTTTTAAAAATCTCTCCTGGTTTTACTGGAGCTAACAAGCGGGTTTTACCTACCGCTTACTTATGTTCAAAAGCTGCACAATGCAATCTCAGTTCCTGCCCAGCTGTCTGATAGTCTATATAAATATCTTCAGGGAGTTGTTGACAGACATTACAAAAGAAAAAAGAAAAAGAAATGGTGACCTCCAGAGACAGATAGACCGTGGGTCATTAATGGTCCTACGTTCCTTTTGACCATTAATTGTAAGATGTTCTCGGTTTCTGTGGAAAGGGGGGAAAAAATAGAAGAAAGGAACTTTGGCACAAAGCAGGGGAAAATTTGAAGGTCAAACTCCAACGGGTAGGAATGAAAACATCTGGCATTTCGCTGCAGCTTATTGAACAGACTGGCAGGGATCTAATACAAGATCAGCCAAGGAACAGCTGGCCATGTTCTTTAGGCAGTCCCTTAATGGGCCATTATAAGTTTATTGGTCCTTGGCATCATATCGTGGGTACAATATAAAGTAGAGCAAAGAACACAGCTGTGCTAATTTTAAATATTAAGATTCTCATCATTTGGATTCCTTGGAAACAGATATCAGCTCTGTAGACGCGTGGTTAGTGCTAATTATGTGGGGTTTGCTCTCAGCATGATGAGGTCTCCATACCCCTCATGTTCTCCTGACATGAAGCAAGCCATTTTGTAGAAGAAAGGGCAGAATCTAGGGCAGAGCACAAAAGTGGGGTCAGCTAGGATCCCTACGTAGCCACAAACTAAGTCTAACTCCCCTTGAGTGCTGTTGATCCATATTGAACTCTTAGCAAGTGCTGACAGTTAGTTGAGAAGATTCCTGCACATAGGCTTTTAGCAATAAATCAGATTAATTGAACCTTCACGTGTGGACTGGTCTTTCATGCCCGACACATTTCTTTGAATGGATAAGATTTATTTACTTTCTTCCCTGTTTTTCCAATCAGATCACAGTTAGAAACAAGGTCCATCTTCAGTCAAAACATCACCTATCCTGCGCATGGAAGGGGAAGGATACTGTCAAATCTCCATTCCCTCCCCAGTCCACTACCCTGCTTTCCAGGTCCATTCTCCTGTGCAGGGCAACCAAAGAAGACCCAGCCAATCAGTTGGGACACGGGAGGCAGAGAATAGATGGGGGTGGGGCCAGTCAGAGGTGGGATTTTCTAGTTCTCTGAACTGCTCAAAATTTCCATTACTGGCTCCCCTGAACTGGTCAGAACTTGCTGAATACCACCTTTGCACTGTGCGCACACTAGCTGAACCGGTTATTACACCAGTTGAATCCCATCACTGATCTAAATTAAGAACTCCACAATTTTTCTTTCCGAACCACAAATCTGCATTCACAGATTCATCTAGAAGAATCTATAGATTCATCTGCGTTCACCTCTAATAGATAGGGCTTTAGTAGATAGATCGTTTTTCCCAAAGTGGTTTTTCCCTAGTAAAATGTATTTTTATACATGTAATATATTAATACTGTGTCCAATAATCAGAAAGATAATACACATTTGGGGGTTGTATTTTCTGACAGTGTTTACAATATTGATGAATACGGTCATTCATTTCCAGCACGTAGATAATCTCAGAAAGTGAGAATTAAGTAAATTGGCAACAAATGGGAAAATAAATGATTTTCTCCCATGATTCTGATGAAATTCATTTTATTTATGGAGGATAGCTTGTTTAACTACATATAGAGGGCAAGTTTGTGTGTATGTGTGAGTGTACGCACATATATTGTATATCTTATTAGAGTATTATCATTTAGTCGTAACTTTGCAGGATTACTCTGTCCAGAAATGATACATGAATTGGTATAACTATTGTCATTAATAGAGCCAGCCATTAGGCTTGGACAAGAAATAAATATAGGCTTTGTGATAATTAAATATTATTCTAGCTATCACAAGAGTTCTCAAGCTTTGCAAGAAAACAAATCCCTACTGCAGGGGTCTATAGGCAGAGTCTGAAGTGAGCTTGAAGTGAACAATATAAAAAAGATGTTGAGACTCTGGAAAGAGTGCAGAGAAGAGCAACTAAGATTATTAAAGGTCTGGAGACTAAAATATATGAAGAACAGTTGCAGGAATTGGGTAGGTCTAGTCTAGAGAAAAGAAGGACTAGGAGTGACATGAGAGCAGTGTTCCAATATTTGAGGGGCTCCTACAAAGATGACGGAGTCAAACTATTTACCAAATCACCACAACAAGCAAAAGTTGGAAGCTAACCAAGAGAGAAGTGATGTACAACTAAACAGAGGTTTCCTAAAGGCGAGAGTAATCGATCAATGGAATAGCTAGCCTTCAGAAATTGTGGGTGCTTCCATCACTAGAGGCTTTCAAAAAGAGACTGGACAACCATTTGTCTGAAATGATATGTGGACACAGTAGAAGACCTCCAAAGTCCCTTCCAAATCTATTATTCTATGTTCTGCATCAGCTTTGAGAGAACTCCTGAGCAGGTTTCCAGTTTCTCAGTGGAGGGAACAAGCAAACGCACACACAAGCACAAAAATCAGATATTGTCCTCTATCTCAGTTTACAATCTCGCCCATTGTGGTATTTCTGAATTCATCTTCGCATTCCATCACGGAATTGGAAGAGAATCCAAGCTGAAATGCCACCCACTGATGGCGGTGGGAATTTGATTGATTTTAATTATTGATTTTATTTACTGATTTTTAAAAGTTATTACTGGCTTATCTTATCACACTGCTGCAGAGGTGGCATTCAGCAGGTTCTGACCAGTTCTGGAGAACCAGTAGTGGAAAGTTTGAGTAGTTTGGAGAACTGGCAAATACCACGTCTGACTGGAGATTTTACAGTATCCTTCCCCTGCCACGCCCACCAAGCCACAACCACAGAACCGGTAGTCAACATTTTTGAATCCCACCAGTGCATGGCTGAGCTTTATTTGAAGATACAAAATTCACCCCTGCCTTCTCCAATAAGTGACTTCCCAGCTGGACCAGGACTTAGCTTCCAGATCGCCCAATCAAGCTAGTGTACTTAGTTGTGAATGAATTAAGGAATAAATCTGATTTACATGGCTGCCGATCTCAATAACTGGAACTCTGGACTGTATACAATGATCAAGACACAATCCACAACATAGAATCCACAGTGTGGCAGTTAATGCAATAAGCCCAATCATAGAAAGGCACATCAACAGCAGCTGACAATCTGAAATCTCCACTTTACTGGCAGTGCCGTTTTATCTCAGTAACAGAATTGAGTTTTTTCATCCGTAAATTGGATTTCCTTTGGATTTTTACCCCCTACAGAGTGTAGCCTGTCACCTGCCACTTGGCTTTGCTTCTGTTCCCAGCTATTCTCTCTCTCTCTCTCCCTCTCTCCCTCTCTCTGAATTTTAATTACATTAGTCAAAGCTAATACAAACTAAACTTAGGGAAAGGAAAGAGAATGGATGGAAAGAATAAAATGTGCAAGGAGAAAAAAGGAGAGAAAAGAGAGAGAGAATAAGAAAGAAAGAAAGAAAGAAAGAAAGAAAGAAAGAAAGAAGAGAAGAAGGAGGAGGAGGAGGAGGAGGAGGAGGAGGAGGATAGAATGCAGGAAAGAAAGAAAGAAGAAAGAAAGGAGGGAGGGAGGGTAGAAGGAAAGAAAGAAAGAAAAATTCCAATTTCATTTTAAATTGTATTTTATCCAATTTCATTTTAAATTGCTTTTATCGAATTTTAGCAATCATTTGTTTTAGGAACTTTGCACTTTGATATGGCCCAAGGGCTAACCAATAAATAAAAAGAGATAAATAAAGAAGAAAGAAGAAAGAAAGAAAGAAAGAAAGAAAGAAAGAAAGAAAGAAAGAAAGAAAGAAAGAAAGAAAGAAAGAGGGAGGGAGGGAGGGAGGGAGGGAGGGAGGGAGGAAGGAAGGAAGGAAGGAAATATCATAAAGAAAAAGTAAATAAATGTTTAAAGAATTGACTTTCAAATTTCACCCCAACAAATGTAAACACATTTAGCAACTCTTCACACCCTATGAGATTAAACTGATAATTCTTCACCCCGTATCCCACCTCCGATGCTGGGTGTCTTATCAACTTCAACTTCTTCCATTCTTCCAACCCAATTCAATGGATGAATGGAGGGGGTAGTTTATCCAATTATCTGTGATTAAGTCATTATCGGGCTAAGCCTCACACCATTTTTTTTAAACCGTAACATTTGCAGGGTTAAAACACTCAACAGCTTTGTCTGCCAAATTCTGTTCATTTGTTCAATGTTATAAACATTTCATGGTGACCTTATCAGCTTCTTTTTTTAAAAAAAAAAGGACTTAACATGTAGAATATATCTTAATGTTAGGTATGCATCCTCTATCCTTTTTCTTTTAAAGCTGAATTTATCTTTGACTCCAGTCAAGGAGGCAGGTGTTAAAATTGCTGTAACTTTTAAATGACCATCATGAATAATAAGAGTGCAAACCTGTAAGACATTTAAAAGGCATTAATGACTTTTTTTTAAAGAAAAGACCTGAAGTTGGCCAAAAGATAAAACTGAGACATTCTTCCTTCAAATATTTTTGAAACTGAAATAAGGAACAGATGGGAACAGAAGCCTCCTAAATCACATTTTGAAATGGTTGCATTTCAAATTTGGGAATTCTGGATTTTGCTAGAAATATTTATAAAATCCAGGAGACAAGAGTTAGCAGAGTGGGGAAATAGATATATCAGTGATGCAATTCTGTCATCGGAATAAGCAACCTTTTCATGTGGGATTAAAAATTATATTTTAATCTTACTTAATTTCTTTCATATATTAATATTTGATTTAATTTTGTTTCTATAAACTGGCAATCCAATAAGTGTGTTCGTATATTAACTAAAGCCCTATACAAGAAAAACTCGGTTTGAGCCTCATTTTCATGTGAAGTGAATTTGCTTGGCAGTAACACTGATTTATCAGGTGATTTGGGATAATCAATCAATCTTTGGAAGAACCAATATAGCTGATATTGTGCAGAGAAGAGCAATAAAGATGATTAGGGGACTGAAGGCTAAAATGTATGAAGAATCATTGCTGGAATTGGGTATGTCTAGTCTGATGAAAAGAAGGACTAAGGGTGATATCAGAACAGTCTTCCAATATTTGAGGGGCTGCCCCAAAGAAGAGGGAGTCAAGCTATTCTCCAAAGCACCTGAAGGCAAGACAAGAAGCAACGGATGGAAACTAATCAAGGAGAGAAGCAACCTAGAACTAAAAAGGAATTTCCTAACAGTGAGGACAATTAACCAGTGGAACACAAGTTGCCTTCAGAAGTTGTGGATGCTCCATCACTGGAGGTTTCTATGAAGAGATGGGACAACTATTTGTCCAGAATGGTACAGGGTCTCCTGCTTGAGCAGGGGGTTGGACTAGAAGACCTCCAAGGTCCCTTCTAAATTAATTAAGTGGGCTGATGGCTTTCAACATATGAGATGCATATCCGTGGTTCAATTCTCTTGGGTAATTTGGCCTGGTCCACAAAGTGAGTAAAGACCTGGAATTTAAAGTCTGCTACATCCTTATTGATTTTTATTTTTACTTTTACTGTTCTGGGTGAATTGCTTTCTAATACAGCCTTGTAGTGTCCTTTTAATACATTTAAGACACAAGCAATGCTATTGCTGTACATACCATAGATGGTGTTTGTCCTAAAAGTGAATTTCTTCTCATCTCACGGACAATTCACTACGACTTGAGTTGATGTAGCTTCGATGTAATAAAAGATTGTCGATACAGATTAAAAATTAAAAGATTAAGACTGAAGGTCTATTCTCTCTAGAATCCAGTGAGATTTAACTTCTCAGTGGTTGGAAACGCAGAACCTCACTTCCCATGGATTTTTTTTACTGCCGCTTCTGAATTAATATTTCCCATAGAGGCTCAAATTAATATGTAAGGAAATCCATCTGATTTTTTTTGAAACGTCCAATTTTCTTATAATTCCTGGAGCAAGATGTTTGTTTGTTGTTTCTCCAGCTAAACAAGCGCTGGGAATCGTGGCTAAGTAAAGGTCTTCCCATCTGAAGTCTGGAGGAAAATTATGGAAGAAAATCCCTCTTAAAGAATGAATTATTTATATCATGTACATAGCCACCCATCTTACTTCCGTGATTCTGGGCACTTGCAAAATTGCTCTCCCAAAATACACCCCTAAAAAACCACCAACGTTAACAAAACAATAAAAAAAATATTTAAAACCTTTTTAAAAAATCTGCAAAACAGCACCATGATTTCCTAAAAGTACAATCTTCAGGCTCTACACCGACATGAACAGCTCCTCAGACCCACTTATTCATTGGGGTACAATTTTATTTAAAATATATGTAGAGATTTGTTTTAACAAGAATTTGGAAAGGAACAAGGCAGAATAGACTTAATAGCGAACCTGTAGGAGGAGAAGTGGCTGAGTCTGGGGATGGAGTTAAGAAAGGAATCAGCCTAGAATTCTTACATAGCCACAAACTAAGTTCAATCTCCCTTGAATTCCATTGACCCTTCTCTAATTCCAGCCAGGCATTAACCTCTAGTTGAGTAGATTTTGACATAAGAAAAATAGTAGAAATAGAGACATAGTACCAATAGCAGAAAAGATTTGTAGCTTAGGGTTGAACTATTGGGTCAATGGTCTTCTCTAAGCTTGATGGTTTTCTTACAGATGTTTCATAGAATAGAATAGATTTCTTTATTGGCCATTGACATTTCATTACCCAACTAGGTAACATCGTCAGGTCATGGGCATGATTAGCAATAGAGCAATTTAATTGGTCCTTCATGTGTAGACCTGATCTTCCTTGTCTGATGCAATGCAGACAAAATAATATTAAGACACCTTATCCATGCCAGAAAACCCCAGCCATCATTCAGATCTCAATTTAGAAGAAACTTTTCTCCTTGAATTCCAGCTCTTGATGGTGGAAAGAAAAGCTTGTCCATCAGAAGTCAACTTTTCGGGTCTTCTGAGGCAATGTTGATGTCAATCAGGTGAATGGAAAGTAGAAAATGATCTACTGGGCCAACATTTCATGGCAAACCTAGCTCTCCAAGAGATTTTCATCGCCATCTGCCGAGATGACTTGAGCAGCCTGCCAACAACTGCTGTCAATTCTCAAGGCAATAAATATGAGAAATGAATTTCTAAATATGGTAGATCTTAGCCCTTTTCTTGAGATGTTCCACAAATATGCCAGCTGCCAGAAAGCAAAAATATGTTCTTGGTCATGACAGCTTCTTGTTATGAAATTGCTCAGGAATAGGGAAGCTGCTAAACTGAATTTAAATATTTCCCCATCCCAGATCTCTGAATTTGTGCCTTCTGAATATGCTAATTGCAACGGATGAAACCACCAAGATCCCTTTTAAACAGGCTTAGACAATTATTCAGTCACCCATGTCTTTTAGTGCAAAGCTACTAAATTTTTCTTCTGTATGTATTAAGTCCATCCAGTCAAATTAAAAATATTTAAAACAAACTTTTTGCTGATAATTGCCCTTCAGGTTTTGTTCTCCCTAAGTCACCATGTTCAGATGGGTAGTCATGTACATTTTTGTTTTATTTATTTACCTGCCAGGTGTGAAAGATCAGGTCTAGGCAGGAAAGCTCAATTAAACTGATTTATTGCTAGACATATCTATCCAAAAGAATCTTCTCAACTGTTACTATCCGCTAGGAGTTAGATCCACAGAATTCAAAGGGGTTGGTCTTAGTTCACTTGTGGCTATGTGGGGATTCTAGGCTGATATCTCTTTTGACTCTGCCCCCCAGTCTGCCAGCTGTCAGGGTTCCAGCAATTGCCCTAATTAAATCATGAGCCTTGAAGCCAAGCTTCCAAAGAATCCAGAAGATTTATTAGGAGCAACTTGTCGGCATTGACCCATATGAAGCCATCTCTACTACACATAATTTACAGTCACCTGTGACCCTGTTTCTCCCTTCTCCCTGGGTGTGTCATAAATCAGATTCTCCAATGAAGCATGTTCATGGGCTTGGTGTCATCAATCACATTTTCCAACTAAGGATTTTCGCAGACAATAAATCCAGTGGCCTAGGCTACAATCTTTGTAAGAAAAGTGTGGAATGTACTTCTGGTTTTAATTGCCGTACTGCTCCTTCAGGTTTTCACACACACACACACACACGCACACCTGCTTATGGCAACTCAAAAATAGGAATGCCTAACGAGTTGACACCACCCCTTCTCTTATGTTTCCACATTTATTGAATTGAAATGAATTAATCTTCTAGTTTTGCAAGCGATTCTCTCTAGTACCACATCAGCTAGAAGCGCCCTGTCTTTGAAGGTCATTCTTGCATACCTCCCTAGGCACCTCTAAGAGGGCAGACATCATCTTTAGCAGGGGAATAAAACTTTCTGGACACTAGATTTCAGCAAAGGATTAGTTAACAGACTTTGGCTTCCTGCCTTAGTTGGCTGGGCTGGATTCCAGCAAAGCCAAATCATGTATCTTTCCTTGGATAATGGGATTGACGTGCATTGTGCTGTGTCCATGCCGAGTATAAAAGAGACAATTCTATGCAACATTATCTGATTAGGGGAGAAGAAGCATCTGCAGTAATAGCCTGCCGTATCTCACCATGAGATACAGAACAGAGACATCTCCTTTCTTACGTTTCTTTCTACAGGAGGCTATTTATTTGCTTCTAGGTTTGTGATCAGCCTGGGAGGAAAGGAAAGAGAGAGAAAACCAGAAAGAATAAGCAAATGATCTACGGGTTAGCTATGAAGGGAACGGAAGATTTCCTACAGAAAACCCCTGACAAAAAAACAGTGTTTGTTCACACTAGACTGTTGCAATGTTTATATTTTCCCTGGGGTTTGATTGGAAGGAACAAAATCCAGTTCAGTGAACAAGAGGGAAATGTAACAACCTTAGCAGAGGAAGAAACCCTGCTGAGTCAGATCCAGGGTCTGGTGAAGGCAATGATTTATTTCTCACCAAAGCCAAGCAGAAATGAAAACTGACTGTAACGGTGGGCAGGAAAGACCATGGGAGATTGTTCCAGGAGATGCTGCCAAGAGAGATAAGAGACTGCTTAGTCCAGAACTGCATAATGGGTAGAGAAAGATGCTTAGAGGCAGGGGTGGGATTCAAAAATCCCAGCAATCCGTTCGCTGCCCAGTTGCTGGGCGGGTGTGGCCTACTGGAACTTCTGGTTCGACCATTTCTCACCTTCCCCAGGGTCCAGAGGCTTCCCTCTGGCCTCTGGGAGGATGAAAATGGCCTCCCCGGGCTCCAGAAGCCCTCTGGAAATCAGAAACGGGCCTGTTTCTGGACTTCCAGAGCTTACAGTTTGGCTCATTTTTTGCCCTCTCGGAGTCTCCGCATGGACCCTGCACTTATCTGCATCCAAAGTGGGCCATGTGAAAACTCCTGGGTCGGGCAGGGTGGGCAGGGACAGCTGGTTGTTCAACTACTGGTTTGGCAAACCGGTAGTTTAAATTTAACATCCAGTTCGATCGAACCAGTCTGAACCGGTAGAATCCCACCCCTGCTCAGAAGGAAGCCTCCTTAGCTTCTCAGGCTGTAAAGGAGACAACTGTAATGGTATGAAGGAAAGACCTTGGGAGAGGGAGGCAAGTGCTGTCTAGGGAAATGGTCATGTAAGAGACAATATAGCCCAGGCATAATGGATGGAGTAAGAGGCACAGGAAGGACTCTCCCCAGTTTCTTAGGTTGTAAAGGAGACAGCAAGAGAATTGTACTTTCGGATTAGCGTGATTCTGTTAATGTAGTTTTACAATAAAATAGGATTAGCTCATTTGTTGCTGTGTCATATCTACCTGCTAAGACTAACACTGACCCACTAGAGCAATGGTTAAGAGGCGATACAGATAGATTGAATATTAGATTGGAATAGATGATACAGATAGAAAGCAATAGCAACAGCACTTAGATTTACATACCACTTCACACAGCTTTACAACCCTCTCTAAGTGGTTTACAAGTCAAAATATTGCCTCCAACAATTTGGGTCCTCATTTTACCAACCTCAGAAGGATTGAAGGCTGAGTCAACCTTGAGCCAGTAGAGGATCAAACGGCCATGCTGCTGGCAATCGGCAGTTAGCAAAATTAGCCTGCAGTGCTGCATTCTAACCATTGCACCACCATGGCTCATATAGATGATAGATAGATAGATAGATAGATAGATAGATAGATAGATAGATAGATAGATAGATAGATAGATAAATGGATAGATAGATATAAAGAAAGAGAGAGAGAGATGAATGATGGATAGATAGATAGATAGATAGATAGATAGATAGATAGATAGATAGATAGAGATAGATAAGATAAGATAAGATAAGATAAGATAAGTAGGTAAGTAGGTAGATATAGAGAGATGGATGATAGGTAAGATAGATAGATGAGAAAGAGAGAGAGGTGGATGATAAGATAGATAGATAGATAGATAGATAGATAGATAGATAGATAGATAGATAGATAGATAGGTAGGCAGGCAGGCAGGCAGGCAACAGACAGGTAGATGAGTGGGCAGACGGATGGACAGACAGATATATAGATGATATAGATATATCATCAATAAATAACAGATGGGGGCATCTCTGCTCCTTGAAATAACATACAGAGACATCTTTGCTAGAAGTCCCTGATATCCTCCTTATGTGGGAAAGCATTTGCTAGCCTTCTGCCAGACTGTAAGTCCAAAGGTTAATGTTAGTTTGTATTGTGGCGTCTTTGATCGGTGTCTGGTCCAGCGGAACCTCCATGAAAGTTACCTAAAGAGCAATGAATCTAGTTGGCTGCAATGCAATTACCTCCTTCCATTTCTGATTGTACCCAGAAGCCTTCAAGCATGTCTTCGTGTGGAAGGAGAGGAAAGAATTAAGCAGCCGGGAACTGGCAGTGAACTCCCATCCACTGAGTTAATTTACATGGGAGAAGACAACTTTAAAAAGAAGAAACCCAAAATCAATATAATGACCAAGTTCACGGTGAGAAAAATCAATCTGATTTTCCCAGGCAGCATTCAAAAACAGCTTTGTTGGTGGTTTTTATTTTTTTTTCCAGTTTCTAAAAAAAAAAAAAAAAAGATTTTCAGAAGTGGAATTATGTCTAAATAGATAAATGCTCCTCTTAAAACTGCATTTATTTATTTATTCAATGTATGTAGTTGCCCATCACAACCAATGAGCCTATTTATGAATTTACGAAGCTTTCCATCACCATCATGACAATGATTGTAGCTTTGGTTCATTTTTGTGAGTCTTCCCGCCCAATGATCTAATTTGCTGGTTGAGGTTCCTAGCCTCAAGTTCTGCAGATTTCTGTTCAGTGTAGTGGTTGAGATAGCAGGCTAGAATGTACGGATCAGAATCAGGATAGAGTTGGAAGGGACTTTGGAGGTCTTCTAGTCCAGCCTCCTGCTCAAACAGGGGATCCTGTACCATTTCAGAGAAGTGACTGTCCAAGAAACCAATGGTAGTCCAACATTTGCTATTTTTAAATCATCCAAACCAAGATAGATAGATAGATGGATGGATGGATGGATGGAAAGAAAGAAAGAAAGAAAGAAAGAAAGAAAGAAAGAAAGAAAGAAAGAAAGAAAGAAAGAAAGAAAGAAAGAAAGAATTCTTTATTGCCAAGTTTGATTGGAAACACAAGGAATTTGTCTTTTATGCATAATCACTCTGTATACATCAAAGAAAAGATACATTCGTCAAGAGTCAAGAATCACCAGGTGCAACACTTAATGATAGTCATAGAGTACAAGAAGCAATCAAATCGTAATAGGAAACAGTCAATAAAAATTGTTAGGATACAAGCCACAAAGTTACAGTCATGCTGTCACAAGTGGGAGAGGATGGGTGATAAGGAGTGATGAAAAGATTAACAGTAACAGTAGTGCAGACTTTATAAATAGTTGGACAGTGTTGAGGGGATTATTTGTTAAGCAGAGTGATGGCTTTCGGGGGGAAAAACTATCCTTGTGTCTAGTTGTTCTGGTGTGCAGGGCTCTATAGCATTGTTTTGAGAGTAGGGGTTGAAATAGTTTATGTCCAGGATGTGAAGGGTCTGTAGATATTTTCACAGCCCTCTTTTTGACTCGTGCCGGATACAGGTCCCTGATTGAAGGCAGGTTGGTAGTAGTTGTTTTTTCTGCAGTCCTAATTATCCTCTGAAGTCTGTGTCTGTCCTGTTGGGTTGCAGAGACAAAGAAAATAGTTTATCTCTAGCAAACTGGTCCAAGCCAATCAAGGTTTCCCCTGAAGATTTAGAAATTCTGTTCTGACATCACTGAAGACAAATCCTTGCAAGCGAAATGGACAGAATATTTTAAAATCCCCCCCAAAAGGCATTGAAATAAGGAATAATTTTTAAATAAAGTCTGTTTCAATAGGAGTCATTTTCTCTCTCTCTCTCTGTCTGGAAGCCTTGTCATTTCAATTGCGTTCTCTTCTTTGCAAAAGGGTGTAATGAAGGATTTTCTTTCAAGTACCGAAGCGGAGAAGACCTTTGTTTGGCATGTTTGAAAACAGAGAAGTTGAATGAAGAAAACATCTCAGGATCCTTATTATGATGAATATTATTATTCTTCTCTTTGACAAGCCGTCCTGTCAAAAAAGTTGACATTTCTTTGCTCAGTTTCAAGATAATTATGACAATGAAATGTAATACAATTCATCCTCGGATTATGACTCTAATGGAGTCTGCCCCTTAGGGTTGCAAGTGGTGATGGCCATTAAGCAAGACAACTTCATTAAACGAACTCCGCTTCTGGGTAAGGTAGGGAAACATGCTGTGCTCACCAAAGATGGAGAAGCATCTCAAAGCAGCTAAGAAATAACCCTACTTAATAGCATGGGGGCCATCTGTTGATTTTTGTCTTCTATTTGGTCGCCACATTGTAAAAAAGATGTTGAGACTCTAGGAAAGAGGGCAGAGAAGAGCAACAAAGTTGATTAGGGGATTGGAGACTAAAACACAAAGAATGGTTGTGTTGTTGTTAGCCGGCAGCAGGTGTGGAAGGCTGAGGAGAGTGAGGACTCAGATGAGGGGCCAGGACCATTAGGGAGAGTACTGCTGCCTTCAGAGATTGTGGGGGTGAGCAGCAGCAATGAGGAGGTTCCCAAGGAGCCTGTGCCAAGTGCACATGCACGCAGGATTACTTAGAGGAAAGAGCAGTTACAACAACACAGGCAACTTGAGAGTAAGTCTGCAAGGTAATGGCCCCTCCTTCAAGAAGATAAAAGCCAGCTGTGAAACTATCCTTCTTTGCAGAAGGCAAAGACGTTTTGAAACTCCAGCCTCGTGGACATTCCAGTATCCTGAGTTTGTATTTGAAGATTGTCATTTTGCAAATTATTTCTTGTTTGTTATCTTTTGGCAAGTCTTGCACAGTTTGGCAAGACTTGTGTTTATCACAGCTAATTATTTTGTAAAAGCATTACAAGGTTTCTGTTCTTTTTGGATTGTGTTTGATTTGTTGGAAAAGGGCGTGAGTCAGAACAGGTTGCAGGAACTGGACATGGCTAGTCTAACAAAAAGAAGGACCAGTGGAGACAGGATAGCACCGTTCCAATATCTCAGGGGCTTCCACAAAGAAAAGGGAGTCAAGCTATTCTCCAAAGCACCTGAATGCAGGACAAGAAGCAATGGAAGGAAAGTAATCAAGGAGAGAAGCCAGCTAGAACTAAGAAATTTCCTGACAGTGAGAACAAATTAATCAGTGGAACAAATTGCCTCCAGAAGCTGTAAATGCTCCAACATTGGAAGTTTTGAAGAAGAGATTGGATAACTATTTGTCTGAAATGATTTCGGGTTTCCTGCCTACGCAGGGGGTTGGACTAGAAGACCTCCAAGGTCCCTTTTAACTCTGTTATTTTATTTTTTTTTAACATGCTTGACTGACATTATCAAGTAACTGAATGACATAAATGTGTCGTGGAAAAAAATCATTAAAAAGAAAAAGCCAGAGAAATAGATAGAAATAGCCATACAGTGTAAGCATTGTATGGCTTTTTTTTAGTAGCCATACAGTGTAAGCATTGGTAGTATTAGTTTTTTTGCAGTGTTGCAAGATCTATTATGAATTTATGAATTCATAAAGTCTGCCCAAATTTGGTGGAATTGTGTGTCTTTTCCTCTGATGTTTTACTATTCTGATTTTATCGGAAACCTTTTCTAATATGGTGATTGAAGTGGCTTTGTTAATCCACCTCTCAATTGTTAGATTCTGTAACGTTTTTCTACACTGAGCAATTATTACTTGAGAATTTAAGTGAAAACTGTGATTGTTATTGTTCATCAGCTAGACGGAACTGTTCTGGAAGATATGAGATTCAGAAGGCTATTTCTTCAGATAAAGCTTTCTATTCCCCTTTTTCTTTTAATCTGAAAGATATATTATAACTCTGTGAGTTTTATTGTTATGGAAATCAGAACTTAAAATAACCAAAGATTAACAAAGTCCAAAATCCACTCCAGGGTGCATGGGAATCCTTCTCATTTGCAGGGCAAATCGATCCTTGTTATCTTAACAGGGAAAAATATATAGCCTTTCACTTAACAATATCTCACATCGCTTAGAAGTTAGGGATTGTAAAAAGCTGCGCAATTATCTCCTTTGAACCTGACTGCTTTTACAGACTTCATTCTTTCTTGATTAAATGGGGCCTAATTATTTTTGTCTTCAAAGCAGAAAGAAAGGATCACTTCACAATTCAAGCTTCTGGGCTTGTTCAGACAAGCAATTATATCCAGAGGTGGGATGCAAATATTTTTACTACCAGTTCTGTGGGCGTGGCTAGGTGGGGCGTGTCTAGGTGGGAGTGGCCATGTGACTGGGTGGGTGAGGCTTCATATATTTTTCTGCAACCCCCCCCCTCCATTTTTTGGCCTCCTGGGCCTCAGGGAAGCCTCTTGGCAAAGCAATAAGACAGCGGGGGGGGGGGGGATCCCGGCACAGCTGATCAGAGGCAAAAAAGAAAGAAATACCATAAGGAGTGACTGACTGACTGGCCAGGGAAGGCAGAGGAGAATGCAGTCAGCGATGCATGCGATGTTATGCCTGTGTGAAAAAGACTGACTGTGAGGAGAGGGGTGGGCAGAGAGGAATGGGGCCAGTCAGGGCCATGATTTGCTGGTTCTCCGAACTGGGCAGAATCGTAACAACCGGTTCTATAAAACCGGTCTGAACCGGTAGAATCCCACCTCTGATTATATCAGATTTGGAAGAGTCCAAGAGAAGATTTTTGCTTCCTACTTGGCATCAGCTCTTCAAATTTATCTGGACCACTTGGCTTCCTGCTACCTTGTCCACATCAGATGATGGGAGTTGAATTCTTGAAGTCCTACTTACTCTTTGTTGGTGTTGAGCTACGGTGGCATTTTGAAGATGGAATCTGAAGATCCTAGATCTCTTCCCCTCTCCCCTGCTCCACCCTAGTGTAATCATCTATCCAGAATTTTTGATAAAATGTCCACCTGTTCCTGCAAGTGAAAATATATCTAGAAAAATAAATCAGAGAAAAGCCTCAGACCAGCTCAATTTACCAGGGAGATGATTTTGTTTATGACAAAACCAAACCAGAACAATCAATAGTAACTTTTGCCTTTAAGTTTTCTTTCTTTGGCTTCCTAGTTTTGCTTTCCAAACATCTTTGGTGGGAAAATGACAGATCTATCTGTTTAAAGTTGTCCAATATCTCCAGACACATATAATTGATTTCCTGTTTTGGAATGTGGAAGAAATTGTTTTTTTTTTCTTTCAATGCCCATGGTGATAGTTTCTAAGCAAAGAGAAGAGACAGAAGTGGAATAAATAGCAGACTGGGAAAAAAATGTTCTGTAAGTGTTCATCATTCAATATCTGTCTGGAGTTCCTTCTCATTTCCTCACTAAAAATGCTGTTCAGAAGAATGAATTTCTTTAGATCAAGATGGGGTTCTTGTCCCTAACATTATTTCCAGGTGAAATGTATTGCATACTGCTTCTTAGTTGACCTCTTCAATCAATGCCCATTTACAAAAATCTACAACTGTAGGAAATGCTGTAGGACAAAGAACACTTCCTTGTCCTACTGAATTTCTTCTTCTTCTTCTTCTTCTTCTTCTTCTTCTTCTTCTTCTTCTTCTTCTTCTTCTTCTTCTTCTTCTTCTTCTTCTTCTTCTTCTTCTTCTTCTTCTTCTTCTTCTTCTTCTTCTTCTTCTCCTTCTCCTTCTTCTTCTTCTTCTTTTTCTTCTTCTCCTCCTTTTCCTCCTCCTCCTCCTCCTCCTCCTTTCCAAAAACTTGTCTCCCTTATAGGCCTGATGTTGTTACCTACTGTACTTAGGCAATGAAACATCTGCAAGAAACCCACCAAGTTCAGACAGCCCACAGTCTTTCTCCTCCTCCTTCTCCCTCCCACTCCTCCTTCCCCCTCTCTTCCTCTTCCCTCCTCCACCTATTGTAAAAGAGTCAAAAGAAAATGAATCTCTGCTTTGCAACACTCACAAAGCCAAAATGGTACAAGAGATTTTCTTTTCTTGTAGAAGACCAAAAAACATGTAATTAAATCAACACAGTGAATGAGAGAACAAGAACAGCCCATAGAAGTGATTATCAGGAACAAAGACAATGTGATTACCAGGAACAAAGACGGCTGGCTGGTTTTACATGGCAGACAAATACTCTTCAACCCATAATCGGTTTTTATGGTACGAAACGTGCCAGTTGAAGATGTGGAAAAACAGGAGAAAGCCGAAATTGGAAAGCCTCCATCAAACTGAGAAGAGATTGGACTGCCATCTGTCAGAAATGGTGTAGAGTCTCCTGCTTGGGCAGGGGGTTGGACTAGATGACCTACAAGGTCCCTTCCAACTCTGTTAATCTGTCTGTTAAATTGACACAGAAGCAAAACATCTTCAAGGAAAAAACAAAGCCCTGTTTCCTTTTGAAAAATCACTTTGGGGTCAAGCAATGAAGTTGTTACTTAAGCCACATCCAATTAAGACCTCTTTGGCTACTATTGTTAAGCAAATCTTGGATGTTAACGGAGTCATTAACCCCTTCTCCCATTGACTTGGCTTGTTGGAAGCCAGCTGGGAAGGTGATCACATGACCGCAGGACAGAACAATTGTCCTAATTACATGCCAGTTGCCAAGCATCTGAATTTTGATCATGTGGCCATGGGGCTGCTGTGACAGTTGTAAGTGCGAGGACTCACAAATCTTTTTTTTTTTTTTTGCAGTTCTGATGTAACTTCACTTGCTAACTGAATGGTTGTTAGTGAAGGACTTCCTGTACACCAAAAGAACTTTAGAGTTGAAGTAAGGCAGATAGCAACCGGGGGCCAGCTACATCATCCAGCACTCAGAACTACAAAACTACATAAATCCCAAATTCCCCAGTTCCCAGATTGTTGTTTTTTTTTGTCTTTTTATTGAGGCAGACATCTAGTTTCAAAGATGTAACATTAACATGGAAATAGGAAGGAGACTCCCTACTTGGAACTAGGTATTGTGGTTCACCTGTGTAGAAGGCAGTGGAATTGGAGAGTGGGGAAGAACGGAGACCAGTCTGGGAGTCTGGAGAGGACTTGGATGAGGCAGAGATGGGGTCAGGACCATCTGGGAGTTGTGTGCTGACTTTGGAGCCTCTAGAGTCTGGCAGCAGCGAGGCAGAGGAACAAGGGGAGCCTGTTCCCAGTGCGCATGTGCACAGAGCTGCTAGAAGGCAAGAGCAGCTGAAACAAATAGGGCGACTTGGGAGTAAGGCTTGGAGGTGATTGCCCCTCCCCTAAGGTATAAAGGAGGTGCAAAGGTAGAGAAACCTTTGCAGGAAGCAAAGTCGTTCGCTCTGTTCAGATTAAACCTTGAAGCTCTGTGTGGACTTTATATTTCAGTTGGTTTTTTTATAATTCGTTTGGCACTTTTGTTGTTGGCAGCAATTCCAAGGAGAGAAAGGTGGGTGCTTATCTCGAGGGACTGTTTGGGACTCATTACAGGCTGGGAATGAACATAATTCCCAGTGCTGAAATAAACACAAAGCGTGTGCTTAATTACGGTCTCAGGAAGCCTTGGTCAGAACATTAGATGGACGCCGTAAGTGACATTGTGGTGATCCTACAATTATACACACCAAGGAGGACATTACAATCACACTGGAGGACATTACTCAGCTGTCTGTTTTTGGGCACTTCTGTTTTGCACTGTCCCAAATCCAGAGGGAAAAAAAGAGTAAAGCTAAACAGATTGTTCGTGCTTTTTTTTTTTTCCTTCCAGGAAGCTTCCAGCTATTGGAGTCCAGCAAGAATTTCAATGTTGTCTTGTTGAATGAAGTACATAAATCCTTGCAGTTAGTCAGATATTCTGAAGCACCAAGCAAGAAATAAAAGAGATCGATTCCCCCTTAAACTTGCCTCTTGTGACTAAAAGCCAGAGTTATATTGTCATCCCCCACCACCCGCCCCATGATCCAGTACAGGAACCATATTCTTGTAAGACCGATTGCTTTCTCTCTAGAGAAAACATCAAGCCACAAGTGGTGCAAAAAGTATTTATCAATTCAAAAAAAAAAAAAAAACCTCCCCTTTTATGAATAGTGAAAAAAGGAAGGTTCTACATTTAGGCAAGGAAAATCAAATGCATAGATATAGTATATGTGGTACCTTGGTCAATAGTAGTAACTGTGAGAGGGATCTCGGCATCTTAGTGGACTCCTGTGGCAAGTTGTCCCATGGCGAATTGCCATGGTGAGTTGTCTTGCGGTGAGTTGGCAGTAGCAAGTTGGCTGTAGCGAGTTGGCCATAGCAAGTTGGCTGTAGCTAGTTGGCCATAGCAAGTTGGCTGTAACAAGTTGGCCATAGTGAGTTGGCCACAGCGAGTTGGCCATAATAAGTTGGCTGTAGCGAGTTGGCCATAGTGAGTTGGCCATAGCAAGTTGGCCCTAGTGAGTTGGCCATGGAGAGTTGGCCATAGTAAGTTGGTCATAGTGAGTTGGCTATAGCGAGTTGGCTGTAGTGAGTTGGCCATGGAGAGTTGGCTGTGGCAAGTTGGCCTTGGCAAGTTGTCATAGACCTGGCCCTATTGTGAGACATCTAAAACAGCAGATGGGATGGGATCTGCTTTTGTATTCCCTGGATCATACTTTGCTTTTTCGTTTCTCTGTTCCCTGATAGTTTAACTTGTCCAGGGTGCCATTTTGTGCCATGGTGATAATTGAACCGGCCTTACCAGACAAGTCCATTTCTAGACGCCAGGTACATCAGACCCTTAGTCAATTTACAAGATTTCAGTAAAAAGAATAAGAGAACTGGAAGAGATCTTGAAGGTCTTCTAATCCAATGCCCTGGCCAAGCAGGAGACACTATACCAGGGGTGTCAAACTCAATTTCATTGAGGGCCGCATTAGGGCTGTGGTTGACCTTGGAGGCTGGGTGGGTGTGGCCAACTGGGTGGGTGTGGCCAGCTTGACACCACTCACTGGGCATGGCCAACTGGTTGGGTGTGCCCAGCCCAAAATGCTGGCATGTTTCCTCTTCACATTGGGTAGACCGGGCCGAAACCACACCGGCTTGATGTTTCCTCTTCTCAATGGGTAGACCGGGCCGAAGCAATGTGAGCCAGCTCTTTACATTTTCCAGGACGGCCCCATGGGATGGATCCAACCACATTGGGAGCCGGATCCAGCCTTGTGTTTGAGACACCCCTGATCTATACTCTTTGGAACAAATAATTGTCTAATCCCTTCTTAAAAACCACCAGTGTGGAAGCACTCGCCACTTCTGGAGGCCTTTTCTTGGTGGGTGATTTCAATTCTACTTATTTTTACCTCAGGAGAATACTGGCCTTCCTTGGAGGTGACAGACAAGGGGCAAAGACTGGGGTGGGGAAACCACCTCTCATTAAACAAAGGAAGGATGTTTCCTGCGTCTCTCTGAACTCATCGGAGTAAATGAATCTTTGAACGTATTTTAAATAATTAATCTTGATTAGACACCTAAGGATATTCTCTTCTTTTGCAAAAACTGTCATCAACAGGGGAAGCAATGTTTGATTAGCAGAGTTGAACACTGTTATTCATGGCTGGGGGCTAAATACAGAGTGCCTGATTTGGTTCAAGAGTTCCAATTTGCCTTCTGAAATCTGAATTATTATTTTTTTAAAAAATAGAGACAGAGATGAAGGGCAAAGAGAGAAGGATAACCTTCACTTCGTAGTGTACAGGTAATCCCTGATGTACGGCCACAAATTGAGCCCAAAATTTATGTTGTTAAGAGAAACATTTTAGTGAGTTTTGCCCCGTTTCACGACCTCTCTTGCCACTGTTGTTAAGGGAGTCGCTGCAGTTGCTAAGTTAGTAACATGGTTGTTAAATGAATCTGGCTTCCCCAATGACTTGTCAGAAGGTTTCAAAAGGGGATTCTACAACCCCAGAACACTGCAACCGTCACAATTGTGAACTGGTTTCCGAGAGTCCAAATAATTGATCATGTGACCATGGAATTGATGCAATGGTTGTAAAAGTGTGGAAAACAGTCGTAAGTCACTTTTTGCAGTGCTGTTGTAACTTTGAATGGTCACTAAATGAATTGTCATAACTTGAGGAAGACTCAAACATCAAGAGGATAGCTGTTGTGGTTAGCCGGCAGCAGGTGCGGATGGCTGAGGAGAGCGAGGACTCAGACGAGGGGCCAGGACCATCAGGGAGTGGAGTGTTGCCTTCAGAGGTTGTGGGGGCTGGCAGCAGCGATGAGGAGGTTCCCGAGGAGCCTGTGCCAAGCGTGCGCGCATGCAGGGTTGTTTGTAGGAAAGAGCAGCTGCAGCAGCACAGGTGACTCAGGAGTAAGGCTGCAAGAGTGCCCCTCCTTCAAGAAGATAAAAGCCAGCTGTGAAACAAACCTTCTTTGCAGAAGGCAAAGACGTTTTGAAACTCCAGCCTCGTGGACATTCCAGTATCCTGAGTTTATATTTGAAGACTCTTATTTTGCAAATTATTTCTTGTCTGTTATCTTTTGGCAAGTCTCGCCCAGTTTGGCAAGGCTTGTGTTTATCACAGCTCATTATTTTGTAAAAGCATTGCAAGGTTTGTGTTCTTTTTGGATTGTGTTTGATTTGTTGGAAAAGGGCGTGGGTCAGAACAATAGTCAAAGACCTTGGACCACATATAGATAGTCCTCGACTTATGAGCGAAGACCCAGGGACTGTTCAGAGTTACAATGGACACCCCAACAGGTACCTACAACCCAGTTCTGAAGATGAAATCCCACCACTGACAGAGTTAATTCCAACCACGAAAGATCTATGCATTCGCGTAAGACTGAACAAACAAGGTTTATTTCAGTTCAACTCACTAAACTATGGATGACTCAGAAATTGAGAATTAGAAGATTGGGGGGTGGGGGGAGGAAGCTGTGTTAATTTTGTACCCCATTTGTTACTCACTTGATTTTGTGCCTTGCTCGATTAAATCAGAACCCAATTTACAGCTTAATTAATTTGGAGTCTAGTTCCTTAGCCTCAGAGGTGGGCATTCGGCAGGTTCTGACCAGTTCTGGAGAATCGGTAGCGGAAATTTTGAGTAGTTCAGAAGAACCGGCCAATACCGCCTCTGACTGGCCCCGCCAACCCCCATCTCTTCTCTGCCTCCCGTTGAGTCCTAGTGGATTGGCTGGGTCTCCTTTGGTTGCCCTGCACAGGAGAACGGAGCTGGAAAGCAGGTTAGTGGGGTGGGGAGGGAAGGGAAGGGGGATTTTGCAGTATAGCCTTCCCCTGCCAGGCCCACCAAGCCATGCCCACAGAACCAATAGTAAAAAAATTTTGAATTCCACCACTGCTTATTTCAATCTGATGGGAGGTGTCCATATCATCATGTCCAACGCATTGACGCTTTTTTGACTTTCTTTCTGTTTCCATCAAGGCGCTTTGTTTTCTTTACCATCCTTCCCAGTCTGAAATGACGCTATGAATGGGTAGCGGTTCAAATCAGCCCGGAAAAGAATACAGAATAGCAAGAGTTGGCAGGGATCCCCAAGGTCTTCTAGTCCAACCCCCACCGCTTAAGCAGGAGAACCCTATACCATTCTGGACAAATGGCTGCTCAATATCTTTGAAAGCTTCCAGCTCCCATAACTTCTGGAAGGAAGTTGTCCCACTGATTAATTGTTTTGACTATCAGGAAATGTCTCCCGAGTTCTGGGTTGCTTCTCTGCTTGATTAGTTTCCATCTGTTGCTTCTTGTCCTGCCTTCTGGTGCTTTGGAGAAGAGCTTGACCCTCAATCCTTCTGTGTCGGCCCCTTAAATATTAGAAGACTCCTATCATATCTCCCCAATCCTTCTTTTTGTTAGACCGGACACAACCCCTCCAATCATTCTGCCCAGACGGCCTTGCGTTTCACTTACCTTCTGCTTCGCTGGCAGCTCGACTACGAAAGGGAGGGGACTGGGATTGAACACAAGGGTGGAAGGCGTGGCTCCCAAGCGTTTGTCGCTTCCCATGAGAACTAGTTTCCATTTCAAGGGCACGCCGAGCAGATGTTTCACCATGGCTGGCAGATTCCCATAACAAAAATGAGCCAAAGGGATTGGTGGACGTCACGGACGGTGGGTGGCCTTTAGGGAAAAGGAATTAACTATGCTTGCTTTTTTTTTGCATGGGAAATCCAGGGCTGGTGCTGCCTCTTCTGTGCCAATGTGGTTCATCCTATAAAGTTTATACTCTTGGTAAAATAATACCCCAGGAGTTTCTTTTTCTGGATTTGCCAACTGGATAGCTGACACATCCGTCATAGACTTTAGCCTCCAGACCCCTGATCATCATTGAGGCTCTTCTCCACACTATTTCTAGAGTCGAGATGGTTTTCATCGTCTGCATTGAAAGAACTCAAAGTTTCTTTTCTGGTTCTGATGCCAACTGACCATTTGCTTTGTGAAGGAGCGTTGCACCTTTTTATGATGGCATTATTATTGGGGAATGGTGCGGTGGGCTAGAGGAGGAGCTCTCGCCACAGAATCAGGAGGCTGTGAGTTCGATCCTAGGTGGAAGGAGATATTTCTCTCTTTGGCCAGGATGAGAATATATATGCTGAACAAAACTCTGCATTGGTGACAGGAAAGGCATCCGGACAGTACACACTCAGCTCCATTCAAGGGATTATTAAGGTGTCATTAAGAGATGATTATGATTATGATTGGGGTATGTTGTGCCACATTTTATGGGATGGCAAAGACACCCAACCAAAGTAGGGATGGCAAAGACACCCAACCCCAAAACCAGGGTTTTAACCCAAACAAAGTAGCCATTTCTATCCCATGAAGATTCTCTACACCAACAAATATGTTTGCATAATTATTAACCTTGCAGTTGTAGGGCGCTGTCCAAATTCCATGTTCAAATGAGTTTGATGGAGAAGAAAATTGGTGGTGTAAGAATCTAATTATTCGGTAGGATTCTCCATGCATAAATAGCAGGTAGTCTTCCAGGCATGACTGGAAATACAATAAAAACACCTTTAAAGGAGAACATGGTTTCCATGAGAGAGACAGTAATTATTTTATGGTAACATCCAGAACAAGGAGAGAAAAGAGAAAAGAATCTCTCCCTTCCTCCACAAAATAAATTAATCTTCCTTACATTAGCATGACTCCAACATTGATATTTCAGTCCCTGCTGGGCCATTTCTGTCATTTAAATAATAAACTTTTCATTAAAACATCTTGAGGAAGTAATAATTCTCTGTTCATCTATCCAGTGAGCACCGCAATGGGAATTGAGTTGGTTAGGATGTCACAGATACTTATGACTTGTGACTCGACTAATGACCACAAACGGAGAACAGGTTGAAGTTCCCAACAGCACATGACCTGTGTCGGGTTTCCAGGTTCCCACCTTGGCTTTAGACCATATCATGGCACCATTTAATCTTAAAGTTTCCTTGCAGCTAAGATTGAATGAAGATCAGCGGTGGGATGCTGCCGGTTTTAACAACCGATTTGGTGAGCGTGCGCCAGTGGTGCATTTCGAAAGTTTATCACCAGTTCGGCGGGTGTGGTTTGGTGGCCCGCGCTTTGTGCACATGCACACACTTTGCGCACACGTGCACTTGGCGCCTGTGCTGAGGTTTTCTGACTCCCCTCCTGCACTCTCCCTGTTGCTTCAGCAGCTGACGCGCGGCAACATGCTGCGCCGCGCAAAGCAGCTGTGCTTCAAAAACAGGGAATAAAGGTCAGTATGGGAGCCCAGGTGGGCAGGTGGGCCCGACAGCAGCTCCTCAGAGAGAATCAGTTCAGTCTCCGCTGATCTTTGGTGCCACCAGTATGCCCAGAACTGGGCTGAACTGGTAGAATAGCATCGTTGGCCCGTATGCGCCTAAGGTGCTTGCGCGCAGCACTGAAAATGGAGCATTTAGCGACTCAGCTGCTTACCTTCCTAGCCAGCAAAGGTAAGTAGAACAGCAAGAGGGGAGGAATCAGCTGTGTTGCACGATTGAGATGAGCTACAAAGCAGGAAACAAAGGACAGGATAGGGTGGGGGCAAAACCAGCTGATTGTCCAAACCGGCAGCATCTCACCACTGATAATTCTCCGTGTGCCACCCAAAATCTCTTGTCCTGCCTTATATATATATATATATATATATATATATATATATATATATATATATATATATATATATATATATTTGTTTTCTGAGGTTCTCGGGTATTTATATGTAGATCTTTGGTTGTTCGGGTTTTCTCCCGCGTAAGATTCAAAGTATCTAGGCAACGTTTCGATGAAGTCTCATTCATCATCATCAGGCCTCTGTCTTTGGCTCTTGCTTTTCAGAGTGATGGAGATTGCAGCTGCTTCCTCCTTTTAACTGCAAACCCCTCTGAGCCATACATGAAGCAAACCAACACCCACTATGAAGATGCAGCAGGACCACGAACTAGAAGCCAAACAGCAAGATCACAACTCTCCAGCTCAAATCCCCCAGCAACTAAAACTAACCTGAGCACAACCAAGCCCCCTCCTGAACAGAACACGCCTCCAACCAATCAGAACACGGCTAACCCCCAACCAATCAGAACACAGCCAAACCCCTACCAATGAGAACACCCCCACCCAATCAGAACACAGCCAAGCCCCCACCCAATCAAGTCCCACCCCACTGGCAGTTAAAAGGAGGAAGCAGCTGCAATCTCCATCACTCTGAAAAGCAAGAGCCAAAGACAGAGGCCTGATGATGATGAATGAGACTTCATCGAAACGTTGCCTAGATACTTTGAATCTTACGCGGGAGAAAACCCGAACAACCAAAGATCTACATATATATATATATATATATATATATATATATTCTCAGCGTTCGACAGAAGCATCTGAGAAATCCAACTATTATGACAACGAGGAGTCAGAAGGGCACCTGGGAGAAATGCCAAAAGGTCTGCCAGCTCATCCTTTCTACTGCCTCTTCTCCCACAGAAGGTGATAGTCCATCTCGATATGACATAGAGATAGCTAACGGTCGTTTGGCCACCTGGCTAATGGCCTGCTTTACAAGGAAGGGCTTCTTGGCAGCTGCCTTGACAAACAAGCTCTGTTACTTTGGTGGGGGGGAGTGCATGAAACACACCACCTACCCGGCCCCAAGAGCAACCTTGGGACTGTCGCGCTCAAAAGGGGTGTCCTATAATTTCATCCCGATCTTAATGAACCATCTGCTCAAGTTCTTTCCATTGTGAGGACAATCTGTAATGAATCTGGAATCTTAAACTCTAGATACGGGAGAACGTGAGATGCTCAACCCATAAAAGCGGCACGTCCAGAAGGAGAGAGAGAGAGAGAGAGAGAGAGAGAAAAAAAATCCCTACCCTCCCCCACACAATTAATTAATCTTCTTTACATTAGCAGGACGCCGAGACTGATATTTCAGTCCCTGCTGAGCCATTTCAAATAATGAAGTTTTCATTAAAACATCCCGAGGAAGTAATAAGTCTCTGCTCATCCATCCAGTGAACCCAGCAATGGGAACTGAGTTAGCAGGACATTCCAGGTAGTCTTCGATGTATGACTACAGTTGGGACCAGCATTTGCTTTATTAAGCAAGGCAGTTGCTAAGCGAATTGCGTGTGATTTGAGGACTTCTTTACTATGATTGTTAAGTGAGCACCACATTATCCGTTGATGATGTTACCTAGTTGGATAATGAAATGTCTGCAAGAAGTCCATCAAGTTCAGACTACTACTTCTTCTTCTTCTTCTTCTTCTTCTTCTTCTTCTTCTTCTTCTTCTTCTTCTTCTTCTTCTTCTTCTTCTTCTTCTTCTTCTTCTTCTTCTTCTTCTTCTTCTTCTTCTTCTTCTTCTTCTTCTTCTTCTTCTTCTTCTTCTCCTTCTCCTCCTCCTCCTCCTCCTCCTCCTCCTTCTCCTTCTTCTTCTTCTTCTTTTCCTTCTTCTTCTTCTCCTCCTCCCCCTCCTCCTCCTCCACCACCACCACCACCACCTTTCCAAAAACTTGTCTCCCGTATAGACCTGATGAAGTTACCTAGCTGGGCAATGAAATATCTGCAAGAAACCCACCAACTTCAGAAAGCACCAAGGAGCCCACAGTCTTCCTCTTTCCTCTTCCTCCTCCTCCTCCTCCTTTCTACAAACTTGTCTCCCTTCTAGTCCTAATGATGTTACCTAATTGCATAATGAAATGTCTGCAAAAAACCCACCAAGTTCAGAGAGCACCAAGGAGCCACAGTCCTCCTCCTCCTCCTCCTCCTCCTCCTCCTCCTCCTCCTCCTCCTTTCTAGTCCAAATGATGTTACTTAATTGCACAATGAAACATCTGCAAGAAAACCACCAAGCTCAGAGGAGACCATGGACCCAATAGTTCAACCCTGAGCTACAAATCTTCCCTGCTATTGGTACTACATTTCTACTTCTACAATATTTCTAATTTCAAAACAATCTGAACAAGTTCATATCCATTTTGGATTGGAAGAGAAGATTTCCCCCCTTACTGTTGTCCCAGTCAAGAAAAGAAGAAGAGATAGGGGTGATCTATTTAACCATTTTATTCCTGTATGGGCAAAGTCATCATTTTTGCTGCTGCTTAATCTGTTTTTAAGTCACATCTCATTCAATTAAGCTTTCATATTTTTGACATCCCCACGCTGCTCCGAAGACAGATTGCAAAAAGCTGGAAAAATAAGACCTATAAATAAATGCTAGGGTATTCAGATTTTAGAAAAAGGCTACAGGCAGGGATTTAAAAAAAGAAAGAAAGAAAGAAAATCCTTGAGCATATTTACTGCATTCAGCAACACAATGAAAAAACATATACCATCCGGGATGATGAACGGTTGAAAATAAAAATTTATGGCTTATTCACATTTAATGTACATGCATATAAAGGCATGCTTGTAACCCTGTATATCACAAACTCAAAATACAAACAAGGCCCAAGCAACACACACATACACAAATAGAGGATTAAATATAGCTTTCTTTTTTTAAAAAAAAAGTATTGCAAGAAGGATTCTTAGTACAGTGTCTTCTTACTCTAAACCCTATCTGGTGTTTGCAAGGTTTTTAAATTCTTTAAATGTTTGACAAAGGGGTATTTAAATGCATGGAAGTCGATGGAAATTGAACTATTATAAATAAACACATTTATCCTGATTTCGGAAATTAGCTTAACCTTCTGAATTTATACGACATACTGATGTCTAAGATAGCCAATAGGATAAGCCACAAAATGTTTAACATAAATGGGAACACGTTTACCATGTTGTATGAATACATCTGCTAAGCCTTCAGTTGTAAGCAGGTTGTAAGAGTAAAGTTTCATCTAAATCATCGTGAATTTTAAACACGATGAGTTCAATTTCACCTTGATTAGTTCAAGCTGGAATGTGCAACTCCCCTATTCTAAGGGTGGTCAAAAAACCTAGACTTTCCTACTATAACTAGTACTGGTGACAGTGTCAATGTACTCCTAAATTATGGTGAACTCATAGGGAAAAAGGACAGAGACGGAGAAGTTATTACGAAACTTCTGAGCATGGTTCATATCTGCAGGTGAATCAGACCACAAGCTGCCTCATTTGGTAGAAAGCTTGAAGATGGCACCACATCAAAGGATAACTTCTGCATTCTGTGAAGATCAAGAAATCACAGGACCGAAAGTTATGGAGCTATGAAGCTATACGAGATGGAGACTACCACTCCATCAAATCAAGAAATCAAAGGAGGACAGGAAGTTATGGGTCTTGAGATGGAGACTACCATTTCATCAAATCAAGAAGTCAAAGGAAGAAGAAAGTTATGGGGTTTTGAAGTTACTTGAAATGGAGACCACTATTCCATCAAATCAAGAAGTCAAAAGAGGACAGGAAATTATAGGGCTATGAAATTACTTGAGATGGAGACTACCATTCCATCGAATCAAGAAGTCAAGAAGGACAAGGAAGTTTTGGGATTATGAAGTTACTTGAAGTGGAAACTACCATTCCATCAAATCAAAGTCAAGAAGGACAGGAAGTTATGGGGCCATGAAGTTACTTGAAAGAGAGACTACCATTCCATCGAATCAAGATGTCAAAGGAGGAAAGAAAGTAATGGGGCTACAAAGTTATATGCGATGGAGACCCCCATCCTGTAAAATGAAGGGGAGACTTTCTGATTTGGTTCTCTCTCTCTCTCTCTCTCTCTCTCTCTCCCTCTCCCTCTCCCTCTCCCTCTCCCTCCCTCCTATCTTTCATGGTCAGGATAACAAAGACCAACTATCCTAGGACAAATTAGATAGACAACCAAGTTGGGTCATTTTCTACAATGACTTAATAATGCATCTTCAGGCCACCAGACAAGATCTTTCTAGCTTCATCTGGACGGGCTTAGATTTGAATTAGCATGAAAAGCCTGTGATCTTCTACACAGCAATGACTCTCTCTCTCTCTCTCTCTCTCTCTCTCTCTCTCTCTCTCTCTCTCTCTCTCATTCTCTCTCATTTTCTCTCTCTCATTCTATCTCACTCTCTCTCTCATTCTCTCTCTTTGTCTCATTCTCTCTCTCATTCTATCTCATTCACTCTCCCTCTCATTCTCTCTCTCTCTCTCTGTCTCATTCTTTCTGTGTGTCTCATTCTCTCTCTCTCTTTCTCTCTTGTCCTGTTTGCTTCCACCTTTTTAAAAAAAGCAAACTTCTACTGCTTAAGACTGTCAAGATACACTACATTTAAGAATTTCCTCGAACTTGATCAGTGAGGGAACTGTACTAGAAAATCCATAAAGGGAGGTGGAGAGACCTCGGCTGAATTAATCAAATGTTGCTTTTCTTTTCAGAAGCTACAGCATTACTGCGTGGTTGGAAAAACTCAACCGTTTGCTCATCAGGAGAAAGGAAGGGAAAAAAAATTAAAATGACATTCATGGATAATCACACAATTCCAGCTGCAGCCTGGAATTGCCCAGAGTCATTTTTTTCTGCCTTGTTCATTTCTACGGAGGTGGGTTGGTTGTTTCTTTTTATTTCGTTTTTGCTTTGCGGGGAGGAATGTGACTGTTTGGCATTCAAGTTTCGTTCTGACTGTCGAGATGGACAGGGAAGCAATTGTGATTTTCCACAAGGGAGAATTCCGTTCGGTCTGCAAACAGGACTCAGCAGAGACATGGAGCCACATCTGGGAAGATGGGAGGGTTCTGTACAGGTGTTTTCCCCAGGTGAGGATAGTAGCTACTTCCAATGATATGAAGCTGCAGGTGTCCATCACAACCAGTATTAGGATGATCTGGAGAACAACTAAGCAGATGTACCTGAGGCTCAAATGTAACATCTGCTATTTCTGCTGGTCTCCAGGCCAAGATCAGAAAACAGAGCTTGGTTCCATTGCCTTTGCTTCTGCAAGGTTTCCTTCAAATGAAGGATTTGAAGTTGGGTATTTCCTGGTGTAGCTTCTCCATTGTATTCTTCAACTATCTAATCATGCATAGGTCTATGTAGAGTTGGTCAAGAGCTCTTCAATGTTAGTGTCATGAGAAAATTTAGCTTTGCAGATCAGGAGATCCTACTGAAGTTTTCTTCCCCACAAAAGTCCAGGTAGATTGTCAGTCATCTAGGTCATGGTTGTCCCAAAGGTGCTTCACTCAAGACGCAACTGGACTTTCTAGTTTTTCTTTGAAGATGCTTCGCTTCTTATCCAAGAAGCTTCTTCAGCTCTGTCTGGATGGTGGAGAAGGGAAGGATGTATACTCCTTGCAGACAGCTGGTCATTTGCATCCTTTTGGAGGGTCATTGAGGCCACCTGGAGGTTTGTCTGCGTCCTCGGGGTCACCTGAGTGGTGCAAATGGGTGTGGAGTCTTCTAGAAACGGTTGAAAGGACTGTGCTCTAGACTGGAGATAGATGATGTCGTATCTTTCCCTCTCTGTTGAGAGGGGGCTGTTCAATTTTGACGTAAATGGCCTCTTTGACCCCAGTGGTCTTCCTGTCCAAAATGTGGACTTGTCTTTTAAAGGCAGATGGATGGCTGAATCTTATCCTGATGGGTTTGTTCTCCTATGTTGTGCCATGTGTTTATGAAGTGGTGGTTTTGTTTCCCCAATATACATATCTGCTCATGGGTCTCTGCGTTATACTGCATATACCCTGTTGCTCAGTTGCGTCTGGGTGTTTTATCTTTGGGGTGAGCCACCATCATCTGAGTGCACCATCCAGTCAGAGCTGAAGAAGCTTCTTGGATGAGAAGCAAAATGCCTTCAAAGGAAAATCCAATTGCCTCTTGAAAAAAAAAAGGCACCTTTGGGGCTGCCTCACAAATCTTCCTCAGCTTCATCCCTGCCAGTGCTTAGATGACCATCCAGTGTAAAATGTCCATAGCCAATCCTCCCAGTCCAAAGGAGGCCCAGGAAAACTGGAAGTATGGATTCAGTCCAATGGGCAATTCTGCCCCTCCTCAATTTAGCAGGAAGGAAGTAAAGAAGTGCTTCCTGCAGGAACAAATTCTCAAAGAGTAATAGGTAGTCAGGCAATGAATGGAAGATCCCGAGGATGTGGTTTGCCTGGGTATCAGAAGGAAGGGCTGACAGGGGTAGATGTCAGACAGCAGAAAGGTCTATCTTGTCTCCAGAATGAATGCTTTTGTTGTTAGTGTTGAGTTTGGTTGGCGTCGTTGCAGGCTTGGTTACCGTTATCTGGATTGAGAAAGAAAGAGTTGGGATAATTGATGGAGCAATAAAGGAGAATATTTGCCACTACCTAGGATCGAACCCACAGACTCCTGATTGTGAGGTGATAGCTCCACCTCTAGGCCACTGCATCAGGGTTGAGTGATGCAGTGGCCTAGAGGTGGAGCTATCACCTCACAATCAGGAGTCTGTGGGTTCGATCCTAGGTAGTGGCAGATAGTTCTCTCTCTGGGCATGATGAAAATATATCTGCTGAATATTGGTGACAGGAAGGGCATCCGGCCAGGAATCTCTCAGCTCCATTCAGTGGCCTACACTCCAGCCCACAAGGGGTCATTAAAAGGTTGATGATTTATGATTTTGTAGCTCAGGGTTGAAATGAGGGGTCTTTGGTGCTCCCTGAGTGTGGACTGCTTTCATGCAGATGTTGCATTACCCAACCTGGGCAACATCCTCACTGCTAGTGATGTTACTTAGTTTGTAATCTAGCACGGATGGTGTTACATAGTTTTAGGTAATGAAACATCTGCAAGGCAACATCCTCACTGCTAGTGATGTTACTTAGTTTGTAATCTAGCACGGAGGGTGTTACATAGTTTTAGGTAATGAAACATCTGCAAGGCAACATCCTCACTGCTAGTGATGTTACTTAGTTTGTAATCTAGCACGGAGGGTGTTACATAGTTTTAGGTAATGAAACATCTGCAAAAAGGAACCAAGCTCCGAGAGTACCATGGACCCCTCATTGATGGAGCATTGAGAAATTGCTAATATACTGTACCTACACACTTTCTCTCATACACCTCTTGGATTCAAGATGAAACTCGTGAGTCCAGCTTTATGCATCATGTGATGAATGCACAGGTAAGAAAGTGACTGTTTTTTTCTTGGATTTGTCCCCAACAACTGGCCTTTCAGCAATGCTACCTATGAGCATCTCATCTCTGATACAACCCATTTAGAGTTAGCAGCACCCGATGGCCCATTTCTCCATGAATTTCACTAGGTCCTCTTCAGGTCCACCAAGTTAAGAGGACAGAGTCCATGCAACATGTTTATTTAATTAATGATTTCACCCATTTGGAGGGTTGTCCCATTATGTTGCATCATAAACTTCTAAAATGGGCTCGATAAGTTCAAAGCACTGAGCTTGAAGAAACATAATATTCAAGGTCCAACCTACCCAATCTAAACAGGCTTCTAAGTCTATACTTGACTTAGGACGCCATGTTGCATGGACAATTCCCAATAAGTACAATGGAAGCAACCTTCTCCCAGGACAGACCCTACCAAAGTATGTGTGGAGTGGAAATCAACAATGGCGTCATTGGAATAAACCTGGATGGTTCCCAACTGGATTCCAGTGTTGGGATGTATAGTGCCATGATGGTGAACCTATGGCATGTGTGCCACAGGTGGCATACAGAGCCATTTGAGCAGGCATGTGAGCCCCAGCCAAACATACCTGCACTGTGCATGCACGCACCTCCCAGCTGATTTTCGGCTTGTTTAAGGCAGTTTTCACCCTCCCAGAGGCTCCAGGGAAGTCTCTGCAGCCTCGGGACACCAAAAAATTCGGCATTTCAGAAATACCGGAAGTGCCTGTTTTCAGCCTACTGAAGGCATCCGGAACCCAGGGGAGGCTGTTTTTCGCCCTCCCAGGGGCTTGAGGGAAGCCTCTGCAGCCTCGGGAGGCTGAAACATGGGCCTTCTGGAAATACCAGAAGTGCTGGAATGGGTTTGTTTTCTATCGTGCACACACACACACACTTTTGGCACACCACTTTTGTGCAGGGGTTGGAGTAGAAGAATCATCAACAATGACGATTTGCAAACAGCACACAGGTCTAGAACAGAACCTGCTGGAGAAGACATGGTAGAAAAGAACCTTTTCAGATTTCATTTTTTGGAGGGGAGTGTTCCACTCTCCTTAGAGGAAGACAGAAGGCAGAGGGGTTCTAGCAATACTTACAATATCAGAATTGAAAGCTTTCACGTTGATGTTGCGGATGGAGCTGCTGGTGAGAGACCACACCTTCGTTTTGTGCTTAAAGGCGGCTCTAACCTTGGCAGGGAAGAGAAAGATGTCCCAAGTTAGGAAGACATGAGCTCTTGAGGCTACCTCGAAAGTCCCAATTTGCTCCCTTTCCGTCAGGTTGATTTGTTTTCCCTTCCTCATGGACAATTTTTTTTCCAGCACCATTGTAACTTCAAATGGTGCCTACCTAAATGGTCCTAAGTCAAGGACTAGCTCTCATCACTAAGGCAATGAAAAGAAGTATCCTCCAAAAAAGTTTCCCCTCTTGGTTACAAAGATATGTCCTTTGTTCATTCTTCTTCACCTTTACCTTCCACAAAGAAGAGGGAGTCAAGCTATTCTCCAAAGCACCTGGGAGCAGCACAAGAAGCAATGGGTGGAAACTAATCAAGGAGAGAAACAACCTAGAATTAAAGAGAAACTTCAAAGTGAGGACAATCAACCAGTGGAACAGGTTGCCACCAGAAATCGTGGGCACTCTATCACTGGATGTTTTTAAGAAGAGATTGGATAACCATTTGTCTGAAGTGGTGTAGGATTTCCTGCCTAAGCAGGGGGTTGGACTAGAAGACCTCCAAGGTCACTTCCAATTCTGTTATCCTATCCTATCCTATCCTATCCTATCCTATCCTATCCTATTCCATCTCCCAGGAGAAATGGAATTCCACCACTTAGGTCTACATGCTTCTGCAGAACTCAAATGTCACAGATTTCTCAAATAGATAACAGATAATCAGAGTTGGAAGGGACCTTGTAGATCATCTAGTCCAATCCCCCGCCCAAGCGGGAGACCCTACACCATTTCTGACAAATGGCAGTCCAATCTCTTCTTGAAAGTCTCAAGTGATGGTGGCACCCCTGCTTCCTTCAACCGACTTATCCCTCAACTCTTGGGATCAGATTGCTTCCAGTGAATTTGTCCTTAAAAAAACATACCTCCCGCTGAATGAAGCTCCGGCTGTGATACCTCCAGTTGAACCCAGAAGGGAAATTGACACGAAATATTTCAAATTACAGTTCAGAAGAGCAATTGTGTAGGGGTAAGGTAGCTCTGTAACGATGTTTGGCTGGAATTGTGTTGGTCTCTGAGAGATGGCTGATGGGTTAGACATTTCTGGATGAAGGATCAAAAAGAAAACACTAAATAGATCCGACTCCATGTCTTAATTGGTGTATCAGCCAGGAACAACTATTGTGGCACTCAATGGTGCTATGCGGGCAGTTGACTTAGAATAGCGATGTATAATTTTCCCCTATTGTCCAATTGGGATCGAAATGACCTTTTAATGAATACCTGAAATTGTCTCTATTATTTCGGTCTCTCTTCGGGGATGCTCACCAGCAGTAGAGAAGAAGAAATGAGATCTAAGTGAGCAAAAGCATGGAGAAGAAGGACGGGCGGTATCCAGGAAGAGGAAGAATCAGAAAAGGACATTTCTCTCTCATTGCCTTTCTTTGGCATCGGCGAGGTAGCTCATGTTGGCAAGAAGAGTAATGTTGGGCTAAAAGCTGTTTAAAAGGCTAGTTTTGGTGTGATGGGGAAGGCCTCAAGCTAAACAGTAGAGTGACAGGGCTGGAGGAGCTCCCAGACTGGGAAAGCGGACCCTTCAAAGTTCTTCCCTGGGATGTAGCTCACTTGGGGAGATAGCAAGGTCTTCCACATATTTTCACTTCAACTCTCAAGAACAGTGGAGGATCTGCGCTGCACATTTCCTATCTCTGGAATTACCAAAACATAGTTATGGGTTTGTCTAGGGAGATTCTCAGTCATCCAGGTCATGGTTGTCCCAAAGGTGCTTTTGCTAGAGGGAACTGGACTTTGTTTTTCATCGTAGATGTTTCGCTTCTCACCCAAGAAGCCTCTTGAGTTCTTCAGTCAAAACTAAAGTAGCTTCTTGGCTGAGAAATAAAACATCTTCAAGGAAAAACCAAGTCCAGTTGCCTCTTGAAAAAACAACTTTGGGACACAGTTATGGGTTCTTCCAATTTTTGCATCTACACCGGAAAGAGACATGCAGATAAGATAACAGATAATCAGAGTTGGAAGGGACCTTGTAGGCCATCTAGTCCAACCCCCCGCCCAAGCGGGAGATCCTACACCATTTCTCACAAATGGCAGTCCAATCTCTTCTTGAAAGTCTCAAGTGATGGCGCTCCCACAACTTCCGAGGGCAACTTCTGTTCCATTGGTTGATTGTTCTCACTGTCAGAAAGTTTCTCCTTATTTCCAGGTTGAATCTCTCCTTGTTCAGTTTCCATCTATTATTCCTTGTCTGGCCTTTAGAAAATAGCTTGACTCCTTCTTCCCTGTGGCAACCCGTCAAATACTGGAAGACAGTCCTTCATGTCTCCCCTGGTCCTTCTCTTCACTAGACTACCAAGCCCAGTTCCTGCAACCGTTCATTGTATGTTTTAGCCTACAGTCCCCTCAACATCCTGGTTGCTCTTCTCTGCACTCTTTCTAGAATCTCAACATCTTTTTTATAATGTGGTGACCAAAACTGGATGCAGGACTCTAGGTGTGGTCTTATTAAGGCTTTATAGAGTCGTATTAGTACCTCCCTTGATCTTGATTGTATCCCTCTGTTAATACAACTTAGGAATGCATTAGCTTTTTTGGCTGCTGCTGCACAATGCTGGCTCATATTTAGCTGGTTGTCCACTAAGACTCCAAGATCCCTCTCACAGTTACTGCTATTGAGCCTGGTTTCACCCAGCCTATATGTGTACTTTTGGTTTTTCTTGCCTAAGTGTAGGACTTTACTTTTCCCTATATTGAATTTCATTTTATTAGATATGGCCCAGGGTTCTAGTCTGTCAAGATCTATCTGGATCTTGAGCCTATCTTCTTGGGTGTTGGCGATTTCTGCCAGCTTAGTATCATCTGCAAATTTGGTAAGTTCCCCTTCTATTCCCTCAACTAAGTCATTAATGAAGATATTGAGGAGTACTGGGCCTAAGATGGAACCTTGTGGCACCCCACTGCTTACTTCCCTCCATGTAGACTTAGACCCATTAAGGACTACTCGTTGAGTACGGTTTGCCAGCCAGTTGTGAATCCATCTAGTGGTGATGCTATCTATCCCACTTTTTTCTAGCTTACTAAGAAGTGGGTTGTGGTCTATTTTGTCAAATGCCTTGCTGAAATCTAAATATGCCCACAGTATTTTGCTGGTCTACTAATTTAGTCACTGTGTTGAAGAATGAAATAAGATTGGTTTGGCATGATCTGTTTTTAACAAACCCGTGCTGACTGCTAGTTATTACTTTACTTGTTTCTAGATGTTGGCAAATCTGTGTTTTTATTATCTTTTCCAGTATCTTCCCAGGTATTGATGTTAGCCTGATTGGTCTATAGTTTCCTGGGTCTATTTTTTTTCCTTTTTTGAAGATGGGAACCACATCAGCTCTTTTCCAGTCCTCTGGTAGTTCCCCGGTGCTCCAGGATTTTTGAAAGATATGGTGCAGTGGTTCTGAGATGACCTCTGCCAGCTCCCTTAAAATGCTAGTGACCCTGTGACATATTCAGTTGCAGCACTCAAACTCCCTAACGTTTTCTTCAAAACCCTGAAAGTTTTGGTTGGGAAACATCTAGAGGTCATTGAATTGCCAATCTTGGATTTACGCAACCTTGAGAACACGAGGTTGTCTTTGCCCGAGATGTGGCTATGAATGTGTTCTCAAAAGTTGACTCAGTCAGGAGAAAGAAGGCCTTAAGGCCTTAAAGAACTCTATTTGATTGAATTTGCTTATAAATGCAGTCCAAATTAAATTCTATTCAGTAATTCAGTAGAGTTGACATGGTTATTCCTGACATAATTAATGAAGTCCCTTCTGGCATTTTCAGATGATAATTGGGTGGTAATATTTCAAATGAACTAAGTAGCTATGCCATGAGCTTTGATTTAACCAGATCTAGTAAAAATAAATAAATAAATAAATCCGGGTATATGAGCAGCTTGTTTGAAGGCCTGGAGTCCTTGGCTGACTAGTTTTCTAAAAACACCATCAATTGCGGGGATGACAGCTAAATATACCATTATATAAACTATACATGTTCCGTTGCAAAAGAAAATGTTTTCCCTAGAGCCTTGTAATTAAATGGCCCCATTCTCCTAACACAAGGGCTATTTTTCAGTGTAAACTTTAAATCAATGTATTTTTTCCCGCTAAAGGGATACATAATGATATTCTTATTCCAGCATCAACTGGGTTTTATTCCCTGAAATTGGGGGGAGATGGGAACATACCTCTGAGTTCAGGAGGCAATGGAACAGAAAGATGAAAAAACCCTGAAACGATAAAATCAAATTATTATTTTTTTTTAAAAAAAAAAAAGCAAAGAAAGTCAGAAAGGACATTTGGAGCTACTACAGTTAAGGGAGGAGATTTGTGGTGTACGAAAGTTTTTGGAGGTCTGTGACCTTGCTGACAATTGTTGACTAAGAAAAGTGTACAAGTAGTCCTCAACTTACGAGCACAATTGAGCCAGCATATGCCAAAGGCGCATGGAGGGCTGTTACCTTCCCACAGAAGGGGTACCTATTTATCTACTCTCATTTGCATACTTTCAAACTGCTGGGTGGGCAGGAGCTGGAGGGAGAAATGGGGAGTTTACCTCCGTTGCACGGAGTTTGGGTCTTGAACCCGAGCTGGCAGCTGACAAACTCAGTGTCTTTAACTGCTGAGCCATCCCATCCCTGACTGTTGTTGTAGGTGACTCAGTGGTGGGATTTCAACTAATTTAATAAATTATTGAGAAGAGGGAAAGCGACTTTCTCCTTCCGTCGTACTGGCTACTCTGCTGCCCATTTCTCCATTGCACTGCAGTGCACGCTTAGATAGCGTGTGTGTGTGTTAATGTCAGCTGGTGCTCCATTCGAAATCCAAGAAAGAAAAACTTAGACTCGTTTAATTCGAGAAAAGATATCTTTTACTGGAAGTCAAGTGGTAGCAACAAAAGAATTCTGAATCTGAGGAAATTGGCGCGTAAATCACATATACAAAGTAATGGCAATGTTCCCACCCCCCAATAGTTCAAATGGTTCTTCCAATTAAAAGTTGTGGATGTCATCATCTGGACACCTTCAAGTGGTGATGTGGCTTCTGCCCGTTGACCTTGGCATACTTTGATAAAGGTTTGCAGCTGCGCAGAGAAGAGAAAGCTAAGCAAGAAATAGAAACCTAAGCAAGAATGTCCTCTTCCCCCTCCTCAGTTTATACAGTAGTAGTTTGCAACACCTCCAGCTCACTTCCCATACTTTTTCCCCCTCCTCCCCCCGTTACTTATGACAGCCGAAAGATGCAAATTCAAAGGAAGAAAATCCTGAAGGCTGACAGGTAATTTAACAACTGGTTCACTTGAATCGGTGTGAACCAGCTGAATCCCACTACTGAAGTGATTGCTAAAGATTTGGCAGTTGGTCCACCTGACTAAATGGAACATCTAAGCCATTTTTGTCCCTCAACAATGCCAATGGTTGCATTCAAATATAGCACACATGTGGATTTTATTAAAAGAAGCTTAGTGAGCTGCAGCGGCGCAGTGGTCAGAGGGCAGTACTGCAGGCTACTTCTGTTGCCTGCCGGCTGCCTGCAATTTGGCAGTTCGAATCTCACCAGGCTCAAGGTTGACTCAGCCTTCCAAACAGGTCGGTAAAATGAGGACCCAGATTGTTGGAGGCAAGAGGCCAACTCTCTAAATTGCTTAGAGAAGGCTGGGAAACACCGTAAAGCAGTATAGAAGTCTAAGTACTATTAGGTTATCTTACTGCTTTAAATACAACAAACCTCATTATAGCACCTTGAGAGGTGTGTGGCCATACCTGCAATGAGTTAAATATTGCAAACATGTACTGGAACACCAACGCTCGGTCATTCACTGCCAGGACTCCAAAGATCCACGAACTTCCCAAGATAGGTAGGAGAACAGCAACCGCTTTAGCTGTCAATCTGTAGATACAAAGAATAGATTTGGACCCTTGTTTTCACATGTAGTATTCAGCGGGGGGGCAGGGGGGTTGTTTTAAGCAGAAAAGAGATCACATCAACATTCTCTACATGCTGTGCGTTGCAATGAGTGTAATAAGGCATTGTGGCTAGAGGATGAATAATTTGATTGATTGATATGGTGCATAAGAGAAAACTGGTTCCAGAAGGAGATTGCTAATAACATTTTGTGTAAAATCAGAAGGGAACAAAACATAGCATTATTTATATGGAGGTTCTTTGGCCTTAACAGGCATATAAATTAAATCCAGATCCTTTGAATGGCAGTCACAATCGGACAAGCCTTGCTACATTTTGGAGGTTTCAGTGGAGGTTGCATAATGGATCGGCGAGCAGAAAAATGCTTCAAGAAACTAGTGATTATGGATGTTGTTCATTGTGAAATCTCAAGACTCTTTCTTCTACTCCAAGGAAGGAGAGCTGGGAAGGGCCTTGGTTGATCCTGAAATGGCTCCAAGGTTTCCTGCTTGAGCAAGGGGGTTGGACTAGAACAGGAGTCCCCAATCCCCGGTCCGTGGACCAACACCGGCAGGCAGAATGCCAGAAACTGGGCTGCGGAAACAAGTGAAGCCCCATCCACAGGATGCAGGCAGAACACAAAACCACACCCTCCCCAGTCTGTGGAGAAGCATCTCTCCATGTAACCAGTCAGTGGTACCCAAAAGGTAGAGAGTAGGATAGGATGGGATGGGATGGGATGGGATGGGATGGGATAGGATAGGATAGGATAGGATAGGATAGGATAGGATAGGATAGGATAGAAAGGATAGGCTAGGCTAGGCTAGGCTAGGCTAGGCTAGGCTAGGCTAGGATAGGATAGGATAGGATAGGATAGGATAGGATAGGATAGGACACAACAGGACAGAATAGGACAGAATAGAAAAATGAAGCAAAGCGAAGAGATAGAGTTGAGTGGAATGGAGTAGAGTAGAATTACAGAATATAGTATAATATAGAATAGAGTAGAGTAGAGTAGAGTAGAATAGAATAAGGAGTAGAGTAGAGTAGAGTAGAGTAGAGTAGAGTAGAGTGGAATTGAATAGAATAGAATAGAATAGAATAGAATAGAATAGAATAGAATAGAATAGAATAGAATAGAATAGAATAGAATAGATGCGATAGGGAGCCATAGTCGTGCTGCAACCAAGTAAACAACATGTTGTTTTGCTCCTTCTCCTTGGGCTTCTAATAGGAAAACAAGCTGAAATGATGTGCCAAGATGCACAGCTGTTTCTGGAACAGATGAAATCTGTTTCCTCATCTGTATCTAATCCAATAATGCCGATACTCCTTACGGCAAGGTATCTAATCCAATAAGGTTGAGGCTTCTCTTCAAGAAATTCCACTGGGGTCTGTTGAAGAGATTTTGAACAAAGTGTTCTAGGTGACCTTCTCATCCACAAGCCATGCTGTTCATAGAGGCTTCATCTCTAAGCCAAGAGCAACGTTTGCTTTTCAACATTTTTGGAGAATACTTTCCAGAGGAACAGAGCAGCCTCTGGAGTTCACAGCCAGAATGAGCATTGACCATGCTATCTGAGCATGGGAGGCTTTGGAAGATCCCTCAAGGGCTGGGCTTGTATGTTTCACCACAAGAAAGTCAGTTTTGTGTGGAGGTTGAAGCAGAAGGCTGGGAGAGTGTGAGTTCTAGTCCTACTTTAGGAACAAAACCAACTGGCTGATCTTAGTGTCAGGATTCTGGCGGTGACCCCCATTTAAATCATGAGTTTCGAGCCAAACTTCCAAAACTTCAAAAGGATTTATTGGGAGTTAACCTGCTGGCACTGCCTGGATGTAGTCGACTCTGAGACACATAATTCACTGTCACCTTTGACCCTGGTTTTTTTCCCCCACCCCTCTGGGTGTATCGTAATTCATATTCTCCAATGGGACACATCCATAGCCCAGAGCCATCAATCATGCTCTCCAGTTAGAATTTTGCATGGCAGAAACTTCAGTCACCTAGTTACTATCTTTGAAAACATTTATGGAATGCAGTTTCGGTTTGCAAGCTGCTGCACTGCTCCCCCCTCCCTTTCTGTTGGCCAGAGAAATATTTTATGAGTTTGACCCTCAGGCCCATCAACCCAAGCAAGAAAAAGTCAAGTCAACCACTTCCCAAATCCTGCCAAGAATACTACAGGGACTTGTCCAGATAGTTGCCAAAACTAGTTCAAAGATACCAAAATAAATCAATTTATCATGAGGCATAGAGCTCCAGAGGCCATCCCATTGACCTTCTCAACTATTGGCCATCGATATTAAAAGATGTCTTCTGGAGCCCTTGCATCTGGATCACCACACATGGCCCACTCCTGTTTTTTTCTTTAAAAAGCTAGAGATGTCCTCTTTGTATTTTAACTGAGATCTGAAGATTTTAAGAAGAATCATCAACTGAGAGGCCAACTGGCCCACATCCTTGAAAGTTATACCTCACCCAGAATCAGCAGACTTTGCAAATCTTTCTAGATCACCCTGTGCTCTTATCCTGGTGAACTAGAAGATTTCAAATAACTGTCTAGATCATTGTTTGCTCTTATCCTGGAAGCCTTTATATAACTTTTTAGATCAGTCTCTGCTCTTATCCTGGGGAAATGAAAGACTAGGTATCATTCCAGACCATCCTTTGCTCCTATCCTGGAGAACTAGAAGACTTCAGAAAGCTTTCTAGATCATCGTTTGCTCATCCTGGATGCCAGACTCATTGGATTTTTGAAGGATTAGCCATGATGCTTTTTGATCAACAGTCTGACAACCAAGAAAGGCATATTGATATATTCAGTTCAAAGCAGGGAAGTAATCTGTACCGCTTCTCTAATGGAGTCATTTCACAAGGGGGACAGGGATATTAACTGGCTTTAAATCACCCGTCCCTCTTTTTATACACAGGGTGCAATTACTCATCAGCTCCCTGAAAAGTACCCTCTTTAACTGACTGACAAATGATTATGAAACTGGAGCTTATCGTTTGGCTGCGAGCTTCTGGATTAACTGGCTGGGTTCGATTTATGCAATTCTACCGCAGCAAATATGTGTGTATGTGTGTGTGTGTATACATACATACATACATACATACATACATATTCAGTGTGATGAACTGTATCACACAGATGAACACAACACAGAAGCCTGATGATGGCAGATGAGATTCTCCCGAAATGTTGCTAAAACCTTAAAAGCACAACTACAATGACGTGGGAAAATACCCGAACAAATGCCATACATGTAAGTATCCGCGCAAACTTAAGAAAACAAATATATATATATATATATATATATATATATATATATATATATATTCACTCTGAAATATATTCACTCTGAGAAGCACAGAGCCAAAGACACAAGCCTGAAGATGATAAATGAGACTTCATTGAAACGTTGCCTAGATACTGCCAATCTTACGCGGGAGAAAACCCGAATAACCAAATATATATATATATGTGTGTGTGTGTGTGTGTGTGTGTGTGTGTGTGTGTGTTCCCATGTCATTATAGTTCCCATGTCATTATAGTTGCGCTTTTAAAGTTGTAGCAACATTTCGGCAGAATCTCATCTGCCATCATCAGGCTTCTGTACTGTGTTCATCTGTATACTATACACTATACAGAACACTATACACTATACAGAACAGTATACACTATACAGAACACTATACAGGAGCCTGATGATGGCAGATGAGATTCTGCCAAAATGTTGCTACAACTTTAAAAGCACAACTACAATGACGTGGGAAAATACCCGAACAAAGCTGAATACCATGCATGTAAGTACCCGCGAAAACTTAAGAAAACAAATATATATATATATTTGTATGTATGTATATGTGTGTGTGTGTGTGTGTGTGTGTGTATACACACACACACACACACACACACACACATATATGGTCACTCCTTGCTATAGGCAAGAAGAAAATTGTGTATGCCACTGACTCCAATATGTGCAACCTTGCATGCATATATATGGCAAAAAAAGTCAGTTGGAGGTGACCTTGAAAGCACAGGTAAACCTCCAAGCGGCCTCAACAACTCTTAAAAAGAGCGCTAATGACCAGACGACTGCAAGGAATATAAATCCTTCCATCCTCTACCATTCACTCAGAACCGATGAAGCTTCCTGGATGAGAAGCGAAAGGTCTTCAAGGAAAAACAAAGTAAGTCCAGTTGCCTTTTAGAAAAAAGCACCTTTGGGACAACGATGGATGACTGAGAATCTCCACTGGTTTTTAGAAGAAATCTTGACAGATCTGGCCCACCTGCTTACAGAAAACCAGCCAAAAACTTGCTGGACCACAAGGAACTGTTTTCAGCAGTAGTAGAGATATTTTTTTCCCAAATAGAACAAGAATTTGACTACTCCAGAGTTTGGGATGAATCAGCCTCGGATAATTCTTTTTCTCCATCAACTTCTGGCAGGCCCCTATCTCCAGTCCAGATTTTACATGGCTAAATATAGTTTTGTGCCACATAAAAATTCTCCAGCAATTAAATTACCAAGGAAGAAAGATGATAGAGTTATATATCTATTTTAGGGGATGTTTTCTCTCTCTCTCTTTCTCTCTCTCCTTTCAAAGCTTTCTGCTTCAGTTTTTTTTAACGTGAAAAATGCACCCATATGTATCCCCCCTTCCCCCTGTGCTTTAATATTGTCCTAGTATTTTTCTACGCAATTTTCCCCAGATATTCTTTAAGGCTGCTTGTTTTTAAACTACTGTAGGGATCTTTAGCGCATATTTCCCCTGAAGTGTGCATGGTAAAAAAAAAATGCAAAAAACAGAGTTTCAGTTCATGTTTAGGCTCCTAAGTAACAGATAAGTAACGGATAATCAGAGTTGGAAGGGACCTTGCAGGACATCTAGTCCAACCCCCGCCCAAGCAGGAGACCCTACACCATGTCTGACAGATGGCAGTCCATGAAGCTCTCACAACTTCTGAAGGCAACTTCTGTTCCAGGGATTGATTGTTCTCACTGTCAAAATTTTTTTCCTTAGTTCCAGGATCTCTCCTGGATCAGTTTCCATCCATTATTCCTTGTCTGGCCTTCAGGTGCCTTGGAAAATAGCTTGACCCCCTTCCTCCTCTCTGGAGCAGCCCCCCAAATATTGAAAGATGCTCTCCTGTCTCCCCTGGTCCTTCTCTTCCCTGGACTAGCCAAGCCCAGTTCCTGCAACCGTTCATCGTATGCTTTAGCCTCCAGTCCCCTCATCATCCTGGTTGCTCTTCTCTGCACTCTTTCTAGAGTCTCGACGTCTTTTTTATAGTGTGGTGACCAAAACTGGGTGCAGTACTCTAGGTGTGGCCTTACTAAGGCTTTATAGAGTGGGATTAGTATTTTTAATCTTACTGCTCTAGAATCACAATCAATAAAAGCAGGCCCAGAAAAATATGGGCTCACCCACATCTATGATTGGTTACCACCACGATCAGAGAAAACACGGCTAGAAGAATATGTGTGATTGTACGCCTGCCCCCACCTTCCATTGTAACTGCCTTTTACCCTCACCAAAGCATTTTGGTGTAGCCATCTGTACATATTTAGGTATTGAATTATTTCCATCCTGGGTTAAATAGGGAAAGGAAAAAAAAGACATGAAAACAAATTCACTCACTCTTGTGCCTGGGAGAACATTTTGAAAGCACACAAATTTTTAATTAATCACATCTTTCACCTCTATTAAAATTCCAAAGCAGCAAATCTCTCTCCTGAAAATTATTACCTACAGGCCCCCCCTCTCCCTCCTCAGCTTTTACACATCCTGAATATTAAAGACCGGGAGTCCATATGGGCTCTGTGTGTGTGTGTGTGTGTGTGTGTGTGTGTGTGTGTGTGTGGTTGTTGTCGTTTTCCCTCTGGTGCAAAGTTTGCTGGATGTGCAGTTCTGTTGGAGCAAACTTCTTTCTTATCAGGCAAGCCCGTTTATTATCCAATCCACAAATTCGATTTAATGAATAAGTGCCGGTTAAAATGTAAAAAGCCCCCCAAACTCAGAACGCCTGCCAGTCAGTTTCCATGATTAATGTAACCCTGGCATATTATCACAATGGAGAGGGTTCCTTTATTATTATTATTATTTTTATTTTTCCTTTCTCAACAGAATAACACAAATCTTTCTCCAAATGGGGCAAAGCTGTTCTGCTAAGCTTTTGATTCCTTCAAGCGCATTGTGTGCTCTTTGCAAAGGCATTATTTCACCGAAGTTAAGGCTAAAAGATCCTGCACTCAATCTTTGGAACATTAAGAAAGAATGAACACCATTATTATTTTTTTGGGCTCGTACGCCGATTCAAAATGTTTGTCTTTAAAAAGAGACAAAAGAAAGGGAAAAAAAACATGTTGTGCTATTAAACCGACCAACAACAGCACACACAAACACTCACAAACCAACCAACCACAATTTTACTACAGTATATCACCACTCCCACTCACTGGAACAAGACGTGCTGGATGGAAGTGAAAATTTTGAAATCGTGGCTTTTATATAAGAGCAATTACACTGCAGGGGTGACGTATATTCTGTAAACCATATTAAAATCTCTTGGCAAGCTCAACTCCACTCCCAGAGTTTTGTGTTCAGCTAGTCAGATAACAGATAATCAGAATTGGAAGGGACTTTGGAGGTCATCTAGTCCAGGGGTCGCCAACCTTTTGGACCTCAGGGACCACCAAACTCATAACTTTAAATCCCATGGACCAGAGACCCTGGGAAAATCCCCCAAAAATGTCTGCAGGAAAATTTCCCACCCCGTTTTCCTACCGATTGATCATTCTTTATTTGGGATCACAGGATGCCGTCTCCAGCTCTGTTCTCGGAGGGTGGGGGGGAGGGAGAGACTTTTGGCTTCATGCAAGGAAAGCCGCAGAAGCAGCAGAAGTCTTTCTTTCTCTTCCCCCAAACTCTGCCTGAATGACGCAGCCTCTTGGAGCAGGAGGCCTTGCAGGGTCCCAAAGACTCATTTCTGGTGGAGTTTGGGGGAGAGAAAGAAAGACTTTTGCTGCTTTCCTTGCGTGCAGCCAAAAGCAGAAGAAGAAAGAAGCAGAAAGAAGCAGCTCAGTGGCCAGGCCAGGCATGTGGGGTGAGTGGGGCAAGTTCCCGCCCCCACCGCTCTTTTCCCCCTCCCCTCACTACCTCGTCTTGTTCACAATGCAAGCAAAGCAAGCCTTGCGTTCCTGAGGGCCATGTGGGCGGCGCAGCCTTGTGTTCCCACACAGCTTGGATTAATTGCTTGGGGGGGTGGGACATTTCTCTGCGGACTACCTAAATTTTCTCACGGACCACTAGTGGTCCCCAGCCCACTGGTTGGCCACCACTGATCTAGCCCAAGCGGGAGACCCTACACCATTTCTGACGAATGGCAGTCCAATTTCTTCTCGAAGGTCTCAAGTGATGACTTATGACCACGGTGGATGACGTCCTTGACTTATGACTACGCTTGAGCCCAACATTAATATTGCTAAGCCAGATATTTGTGAGTTTTACCCCATTTTCATGAACTTTTGTGACCCAGTGATTAAGTGAATTGCTTGCAGGTCCTTAGGTCAGGAACATGGTCGTTAAGTGAATCTGGCTTCCCTAGTGACTTTGCTCATCAGGCGGTTGCCAAATAGGGAATCGCAGGACCCCGGGATGCTGCGACCGTCATAAATATGAACCGGTGGCCAAGCCTTCTGAATTTTTGATCACATGAGCATGTAGGATACTGCAACAGTTGTGTGTGAAAATCACTCACTTTTTTCCAGTGCCGTTGTAACAACGGTCACTAAATGAATTGTTCTAAGTCAAGGACTACCTATATACAGAGGTGATATTCAGCCAATTCTGACCAGTTCTGGAGAACCGGTAGCGGAAATTTTGAGTAGTTTGGGGAACCGGCAAATCCCACCTCTGACTGGGTATGATGGATCCCCATCTCTTCTCTGCCTCCTATTGAGTCCCAGATGATCGGCCGGGTCTACTTTGGTTGCCCTGCGCAGGAGAATGGAGCTGGAAAGCAGGTTAGTGGGGTGGGGAGGGAATGGGGATTTTGCAGTCTCCTTCCCCAGCCATGTCCACCAAGCCACAGAACCGGTAGTAAAAAATTTTGAATCCCACCACTGATGTGTAGAGTCTTCTGACATAATCTATACAAATAATCTATACATGCCCACCAAGCCACACCCACAGGACCGTAGTAAAAAAAAATTGAATCCCACCACTGCCTGTATAACACCATGATGGGTTGTTTAGTTTTGTTTTGTAGCCATGGAAGCATGCCTTCATCAACAACTTCCCAGCCTAGCTTAATGCCCTGAGATTTTATTGATTTATTTTTGCTGGTTTCCCTCCCAAATATTCGCAACACTCCATGGGGGAAAAACCTTCCGTGTTGGTTCTTCTGAGCCTTTCCACTCCAGAGTCTAATAAACTGTGACCCAAAATAGTGTTTGTCTTTTATCATGTCCAATGAGCCAAAGATGTAATTAGCTTTAAGACATTATCAACGCTGACTCACATTCTGGCTTGCTAATGATGACTGTTTAATCTCCCTGCTTAATGTCTTGACTGCAATTGGGATCTCGCACCCGCCCTCCTCTTTTTTTTGGGGGGGGGGGAGGGGGGGGCTTGCTGAAATCTGTCTCACACTGCTCCAGCCTTGGGCGTTTGAAAATAAAACACCGCCACCAAGGACAGTCTGGTTTCTCTGATTGATAATGTTCCACCTGCAGACTCAAAGGAAATCAAAACTGTGTTGAGAGAGGTAAGGGTAACTTGTAGCCTGGGCTTTATGCAACATTATGAACAGAGAGGTAGACAAGAGTCAAAGCGGCCCTTGCACCTGTGGGAATACAAGGAGGAGGAAGAGGGGCATACAGGAGTCAAGGTGAATGAATGAGCTTAGATGAATCAGTGCTTATCGTTCTTGGTTTGGGGGCTGATAGGCAGTTATATAAATAAGACAGATAGGTGGATGGATGGATATAGAGACAGAAAGAATGAGAGAGAGAGAGAGAGAGAGAGAGAGAGAGAGAGAGAGAGAGAGAGAGAGAGGAAGGAAGAAGGAAGGAAGGAAGGACTATATAGTGAGAGAAAGAGAAAGAGAAAGAGAGACAGAGACAGAAACAGATATATAGATAAGAGAGAGAGGAAGGAGGAAGGAAGGAAGGACTATATAGTGAGAGAAAGAAAGAGAGAGACAGAGGCAGAGACAGAGAGACAGATATATATATAAGAGAGGGAGGAAGGAAGAAGGAAGGAAGGACTATATAGTGAGAGAAAGAGAAAGAGAAAGAGAGAGAGAGAGAGGGAGAGAGAGGAATGGAGACGGAGAGGGAGAGGAGAGGGAGAGAGAGAGAGAACACCGAGCTGGAATGTAGTCTGGATTCCCTGGAGGAGTAAGAGAGAACTCAGTCCAGATATTTTGTGTGAAAGAAAAAGGGTGAAGACAGCCCTCCCTAACAGTTCCCAGAGAGTTCTCAATCTGGCAAGGTTCTGTCTATGGGTAGGATATTTTTTTTAAAAAAACAACAACTCAGTTTGATAGAATCAATACATGTCGTTCTTGGTTTGGGGCCTGACAGTCAACCTAGTTCATCCTTGGCATTGTTTTCAAGACTGCATGAATTTAAAAAGTGGTCTATGAACCCAAATCCAGAAAAAAAAAGGATGTGATTTTCATTCTTGACATCTCAGAGAATTGAATCATCTTTTCAGCGATGCAAATAATTGAGCCATATGGTAAAAAAAAAAGAGCTACACATTTCCCCTCCTGACAGCTCTCTATTTCTCTCTCTCTCTCATTCTCTCTCTTATTCTCTCTCTCTCTCTGTCATTCTCTCTGTCATTCTCTCTGTGTGTGTCATTCTCTCATTCTCTCTCATTCTCTCCCTCTCATTTTTTTCTCATTCTCTCTCTCATTCTCTCTTATTCTGTCTCTCTCTGTGTCATTGTCTCTCTCATTGTCTCTTTTTCTCTCTCTGTCATTCTCTGTCATTCTCTCTCTCATTCTCTGTCATTCTCTCCCTCTCATTCTCTCTCTCATTCTCTGTCTGTCATTCTCTCCCTCTCATTTTTTCTCATTCTCTCTCTCATTCTCTCTCTTATTCTGTCTCTCTGTGTCATTGCCTCTCTCATTCTCTCTCTGTCATTCTCTCTCTCATTCTCTCTCCGTCATTCTCTCTCTCTCTCTTTCTCTCTCTCTCTCCACTTATTCATGAAAAATCTCATTGTGGATTCCTCAGCTAATATTCCGGAGACTGCATGTACTGGAGAAATGATACTGACTTTTCCAGACCACTAGACCACATCAGAAGCAATGATGAACAAAATCTTCCCGTAAGGCTTGGCCCTGGCAGTTTATCGAGAAGCCGTTAATGAGCTTCTGCCAGGCAGGACAAATAATACGCACCAACTCAAGGTGGGAGACAGACCCACCAAGCCTCCCGTCCTTCCCGAAGGCACCAATTATCCCTTTTAAGAGCTGACAGGGAGGCTATGCATACAGGTACTCCTCGCCTTATGACCGCAATTGGGAGCAGAATTTCCGTTGCTAAGCCCAGCAATTGCTAAGTGACGGGCACCCAATCACAGCAGTTGTTGAGTGAATCAGGCTGTCCTTAAGCGAATCTGAACTTCCCCCCTCGGTTTTACTTGACGGAAGGCAGATGGGTAAATCGCAAGTGGGGTTCACGTGGCCCTGGGATGCTGCGACTCTTAAGCATCTGAATTTTGATCGTGGGACCATGTGATCCCTTGATCGTGTGATTCAGAAGTGCGGAAAAACAGTCCTGAGTCGCTTTTTCCAGTGCTGTTCAGAGGTGGTATTCAGCCGGTTCTGACCAGTTCTGGAGAACTGGTAGCAGAAATGTTGAATAGTTTGGAGAAGCGGCCAATACCGCCTCTAACTGGCCCCACCCCCATCTATTCCCTGGCTCCCATTGAGTCCCAGTTGATTGGCTGGGTCTCCTTTGGTTGCCCTGCAGAGGAGAACGGAGCTGGAAATCAGGTTAATGGAGTGGGGAGGGAATGGAGATGTTACAGTATCCTTCCCTTACCATGCCCACCAAGCCACGTCCACAGAACATCTCTATGCTGTTACAAAGTCAGCCTATTGCCGTCAACAATCTGGGTCCTCATTCTACCAACCTCAGGAAGATAGAAGACTGAGTGAACCGTGAGCCGGCCAGAATTGAACTGCCGAACTGCAGAGGCAGCTGGCAGTCAGTAGAAGCAGCCTGCAGTACTGCTTCTAACCACGGCACCACCATGGCAAAGGGGTTTGAGCGCTTGGAACGCTAGGGCAGGCAGTGAGCAAGCCCACGTTTGAGACCCAAGAGTTGCTGTGGGCAGGGTTGAGCTCCCGCCCTTCACTCTAGCTCCTGCCAGGCACATGGAAAGAGCCCCCAGTTGGGCATTCCCAAGGCAACCAGCTAATCCTTTCAACCCTCAGAAGTGCCTCAGTGCATTTTACACCAATGCAAACAACAATCAAACCAACCAACCTACTATCCTTGAATAGAGAACAGGTGTTGGTTCTACAACCTTCATCCACCAGGCATGACCCATCAACGGAAGCAAATGAAATAATCTCTGCTACTCGCTTATGAGTAAAGTCTTTGAATTAGAATTAGAAGAACTTTATTGTCATTGTACAACTACAACGAAACTGTGGATGCACCCCAGCAACTGTTCGCAATACAATGAATAAAATAAATAAATAAATAAATAAATGCTTAGTCTCCTATGGAAATCAAAATTTGCTTAGTGGGCTCAGATGATCCAATCGGTAAGCAGTGATAAGGCCAGACTGATGCTCACTTTCAATATGCCATTAATCGAATGAGCACAGGCTCAACACCCTGTGTGCCAGGGAAAACTATTGGCAACAATTACACCAATTTGTTCTTGCCAGCTGCAACAAGGCAAAATTGCTCTCCAGCAAATAGTCTTGCTGCCAACAAACTTCATCTCCAGGGTCCTTCAGCACACATGGGCAAATTTGTGTACAACATACCGGTTTGGTGCTTGCCAACTGGAATCACAAGCTGTGTTATTAACCACTTTCTGTAAGGAGCTGTAAGTTACATAAATCCTTGTAGTCCCGATTGGCTCAACTGATAATGCACACTGAGTATCCGTTTATAAATATGCATTATGTACTCCACTGCCTGTCCTCGGGTTTACTACAGCAAGCAAGCATTCTCCAGCAGAGATAAGAAATTATCTAGGACTGTCTCTCTTGCAAGAATGAAGGGAGAAAATATCAGTGCCCGGTTGCCACTTATTTTTAGATTCAAGTTCATTTTCTTGTGTCACCTGTCCTAAAGGGCTAAAAATACCTCATGCTGTTCTAATCAAGAGCGAAGCTTATTGTTGCATTCCGGGTCTATAAATGCACCTGATGAATCTTGCAAATTTCTGCCATGGCAAATACCAAATGAGAGAAGCAAGGCAGATTGGAAGATTGACAGGTTCCAAAGGCTGAATAGTTTTCTTAGGTGGGGAGGAAGAATGAAAGGGAAGGAAGGATAGAAGGAAGAAGAGAACAATAATGAAAGGAGGAGGAGGAGGAGGAGGAGAAGGAAGGATGAAAGGAAGAGGCAAAAGAGAATAATGAGAAGAGGAGAAGAAAGGTTGAAAGGGAGAGAAGGATTGAAGAAGAGAAGAATGAAAGGAGAAGAAAGAAGGGTGAAAGGGAGAACCAAAAGAGAATAATGGGAGGAGGAGGAGGAAGAGAAGAAAAGTTGAAAGGAAGAGAAGGATCAAAGAAGAGAGAAAAAAATGAAAGGAGGAGAAGGAAGGATGAAAGGGAGAGGCAAAAGAGAATAATGGGAAGAGGAGGAGGAAGAGGAGAAAGAAAAGTATAGGAAACCTCCCTCCCCAAATTAAAATATTCTTTATTCTTAAAATTAAAAAGGGGCAGGCTAGAATATTTCCCCAAAGGAGAAATTGATAAAAATCTTAACAAAGGCAGAAAGCAGCCCTAGTCTTCCTGCCATAGGGAAAACAGCTTCAAATTGACCTTTAGGAATTGCAGATTTGGTATCCATTCAGAAAGACTAGTCCGCCCTATCCATAAACAAAACACCTTCAGCCACAAGCTCCACCAGAAGGCTGGAGCTGATGGGATTAAGAATTTACATTCCTTTTCCCAAATTCTAAAGGACAGGACAGGACCTTTAGAACATAATAGGGTTAACCCACCATCATTAAAATAGCAAAAGACACAAGGCTCACAACATTGCAAAAACCCCTGGAGCATCTCAGAACCCTGTAAAGATCCATCCACTCATTCAGCCATTTTGTTAGACACCCCAAAAAACTGTTTCTGTCATTAAAGTTTCTGGAAACCAAATAAACTTTCTTTCCTTCCATTTTTCTTTCCAGCACCTTTCCCCTGGCTTGGAACAGGACTGGATTTTCCTTCCAACAGAAGAAAGGAGAAGAAAAGGGAAGGAAGGAAGGAAGGAAGGAAGGAAGGAAGGAAGGAAGGAAGGAAGGAAGGAAGGAAGGAAGGAAGGAAGGAAATACTTTCCTTCTGCTTAGCACTCAGCAAAGGAATTGCTTGTGAAATTCAAATACTGTTTACAAAATAATCCCAGGAGTATTACTTGGACGAGATCCCAATTTTTAACCCTCTGCCTAATGTCTATTTTTCAAAAAGTGCCCAACAGCCAACTTTACTGGACATTCAGATGTATTTTTAATGCCTGTGATCTTCACAAGACTGGATGTTATCTTCTCCTTTGGGATTAGATAAACAGCGATAATCCTTTGGGATTAGATAAACAGTGTTGCAGAATCCATCCAGCCTTGATTCAGAACACAATTCCCCTTTTTTTAAAAAAAAAAACCAACAGATTTTATGACACTGGACTCAGCATTCAGTAGCAGTTCCAATGTTCTTGGGAGTTTAAATTCCTGCTAATAAAAAAAAAATTTAAAAAAGGAAGGGAAAGCAAACTTACTTGAACGCATTAGCCTCTCCACGGACCTTGTAATTTTCAGCACTTATTCTTGAAATTACTCTGGTCACGGCAATAAGGATGCAAATATTAACCTATCAAAATAAAAATAATAAAGGACTGCATGAGGAAAGCAAATCACGAGGTTGTGAGGAGTAGGGAGAAGTTTAGATACACGTGCACGCATATACACACACACAAACACACCGCATGTAACTCACAACTATTACAAGTTATTTCCTGTGTAATTCTCTTTTCTCCCCCTTTAAATATATATATGTATTCAGGAATGTTTTGCTAAAGACTGACTTGGAGCCTTTTGTATGCAAAGCATGTCCCCGACTCGAGAGCCTTTTATAAAGCCTCCCATAAAAATCACATTTAAGGCTCCATATAATGATTCTCCCAAAGCACTAATATCTCAGATATTATGAAGTATAACAAAGTAATCTTCCTCCCCCAAACGCTCTTAAAAGGTGCTCTTCTAAGAAAAAAAAATAGTTCAAACTCAAAGATCTCCCTTGGGGTTGAAGGGAAGCTAGCTAAACCCTGGAGAAAGGAATTGCAGGATGAAAAAGAGGACATTCACCCACCCTCTTCATCGACCAGATGCCTGTGGACACACTGGTTGAGGATAATGGGGACTGGAGTCCAACTCAGGGAACATCTCCTGAGAGGAAGCTAACCTCTTCGAATCAAAATCAAATCAAATCTTTATTGTTATGGTTCAAAACTGGGATGCATACAAAAATAAGTGAACAAAACGGATAGAACAAATTGCTGCGGAGCCTTCTTGGAACTGCTGAAAGGACTGTGCTGTGGACTGAAGGCAGATGATGTCATATCCTTCCTCTTCTGTTGAGAGAGGACTATTCCGTTTTGACATCGATGGCCTCTTTGATCCTTCTTTCAAACTAGCAGGTCTCTCTGTCCAAAATGTGGACTTTGTTGTCTTCAAAAGGGCAGCCTTTGTCTTTTAACTGCAGGTGGACTAGTGAATCTTGTCCTGATGGGTTTGTTCTCCTATGTATCTGATGGGTTTGTATCTCCTAACACATCAGAACTAAATGCACCTTTGGGGCAACCATGACCTGGATGACTGAGAATCTCCATAGACACAAAACCAACAATAAAACCAACAATATCCCTACACAATACTGATTGGATATGGTGGAATCTGGTGCTGAGTTGCATAATTCATTGGTAGGTTTTAAGGAGACCCCAAAGGGTTCCCACCATAAATCTTCACGGTATTTATCTAATAGTTATTGTGATCACCCCGGGCGTGGCACAAAAGCAACACAGTCAGATAATCAGTAGGAGTCCCTTTATTAGCTCCAACTTTGCCTCCAATGTCCTGGTTACCTTCTGGGCTAGAGAAAAACTCTCCCAGGAACAGCCTGCAGAGAATCAAGTCCAAAACATGGTCAGCAAAAACTGTAACTATAAGTCCATTCAAGGCAAAATGAAGTAATTAGTCCGGCAGGGCAGGAAAAGGAATTCCAGATGTGAAGGCACGACAATAACTCAACAGGGTTGGGAGGATGCCAGGAACACAGATAGCCAAAGTCAATACAAGATAAACTCACGTTTGCTCCCAGCAGATGCCACACTCAGCTTGCAACTCTTTTAAACTCTCATTCACAGGTATGGCTAATGAAGGGAATCAAGGCCCTTTCCTCCCCCGTAAGCCATGCAACCACGTTGCTCTCTTCTCCTTTCCTCCCTGCATGCCCTAGGATAAAGAGAGGGTGGGCCCGGGTCTTCCTCCGAACGCCCTCTCCCTTGTTCTACCTCTTTCCTGCTCTGCCCAGCCAGACTTTGCCCTTCCCTAGTTTCCTCCATAGCCAACGGAGCCACATTCCCACTCCCTGTCAACTATTCGTCTTCCTCCTAGGATTCAGACTCTGACAGGGGCATGACAGCTATGCAAAGAGTACTTTAGTCTGGCAAGATTCCTGCTTACAAGCAAACAGCAATAAAGGAACTACTTTTGAGCTATTTATGGTGTCATTCCTGGTTCTCTGGATCTGACATTGGACTGCAGTATAACATTTAAACTTGGATGTTCAGCATTCATGTTTAAAATCCCGACTCTTAGTAGGCAACTGAGTCAATCAGCTTCCTAGAGTGAGAAAATAATGACAGCTTCCCCCCACCCCTTTTGAATAACGTTCTGCAAATAAATGTCTTTATTAAGCAGCCATCCAAAGAAAGTCGGATAATAGATGGTGCCTTTCCTTTCACTGGGATTCTGGCATCTATTCTCCATCTCCATAATTAGTTGGAAATATAAGCTTCTCTCTCACCTTCCCATTATTTAGCCAATACTTAACCATTGTCCACAGCTGCCAATTGGACTCGGCTTGAGATATATGCCGTCTATAAAACTTGCAAACCAGTCAAATTATAATGAGAGAGAGAGAGAAAAAAAGGGTGGTTCCAAGAGATTGTGGTTCTTATACAGAGTTGCCCAGATTTCATTCTTGGCTAATTTCTGCTATAAGAATGCTTTTCCCCTATAAAAAAATGTACAGCATAAAAATGGAACAGCCACCTGTTTTTGGCAAAGATAACTAGAAACCCAATGGGTGGGCTTTGCTTGAGCTTCTGGTTTGAAGATGGACAGTTAAAGGGGCAATCTTAACCATTTATCCTTTATCCTTATTTCATTTGTTCTCTTTTCCTCTTCTTTGCTTTCACAACTGGGACTTATCCCAAGGACTCTCAGGTATGAATTTTATTTGGATATGTTGGAGGCTGTCATGTTTTGCCAGCTTTTTGAGATAGACCAGGTGAGGAAAGAGTTCCTATAACTGCTTCCCCTTCCTTCCTTCCTTCCTTCCTTCCTTCCTTCCTTCCTTCCTTCCTTCCTTCCTTCCTTCCTTCCTTCCTTCTTCCCTTTCCTTCCTTCCTTCCTTCCTTCCTTCCTTCCTTCCTTCCTTCCTTCCTTCCTTTCTTTCTTTTTCTTTCTTTCTTTCTTTCTTTCTTTCTTTCTTTCTTTCTTTCTTTCTTTCTTTCTTTCTTTCTCTCTATCTCTCCCTCCCTCTCTCCCTCCCTCCCTCCTTCCTTCCTTCTTTTTTGCTAAACTTTTATTTTATTTTAGCTTAGTTTAGTTTAGTTTACTTTATTGTCATTGCACCTCATACAGCCAAATCAAACACCATCTTCAGTGCACATCATGACCATGACCATGAAAATAGACACAAACACACATCCTTCACCCTCCACACATTGAACCGAAAACCCCCAACACCACACCAATACTGCACAATACAGCAGAAGTCAATAAAGTTACTGCCCTGGGATGGAAGCTGTTTTTCGTCTATTTGTCCTTGTTTTTATTGTCCTGTACCGTCTGCCAGATGGTAATAGTTTAAAAAAAGGGTGCCTAGGATGAGATGGATCTTTAAGGATGTTTTGAACTTTCTTAAGGCAACAGGAGTTATAAAGCTCTTCCAAAGAGGGGAGAGGGCAACCCATGATCTTCTCGGCAATGACATTCACCCTCTGGAGTGCTTTCCTATCTGCCCCTGTGCAATTGGCTAACCAGGCATAAGTTCAGTCAGTTAAGATACTCTCTATGGTGCAGCGGTAGAAGGTCACCAGCAGTTTTTCATTCAGTCGTTGTTTCCTGAGAAGTCTCAGGTAGTCTAATCTCTGCTGGGCCCTTTTGACCAGGGCTGCAATGTGAGGAACCCAGGTCAGGTCCTCTTTTAGGGTAACACCCAGAAACTTAAAACTGCCCAGTTGCTCCACTCGGTCTCCATGGATAAGCAAGGGCTGGATGTCTGATCTGTTCCTTCTATAGTCCACTATAAGCTCCTTGGTCTTATTGGTGTTGAGGACCAAGTTATTGTCTCCACACCATGAAAGCAACCAGTCCACCTCAACTCGGTAAGCAGACTCATCCCCCCTGGAGATGAATCACTGTTATACAATCACTGTTGTATTATCTGAAAATTTAGCAATAGTATTACTAGCATGAGTGGGAATGCAGTCATGCATATAAAGAGTATAGAGTAAGGGACTCAGCACACAACCCTGTGGTGTACCAGTGTTAAGAATAAGGTCTGAAGAGGTATGATTACCTAATCTGACCCTCGGTGAGCGGCCAGACAGGAAATCCATAATTCAAAGGCATCTTTTCTTCTTTAATAATGGATTCCCGAGAGCCTGGGAGATATTATCTCTCCTCTCCGTCCATTTTGACAATCCAGATTCAAGGCATTGTAAAGGTTTGATGTTGCAGATTGTAAACGAATCACATTCAATATCACCAAACCTTTCCAGAAAAGAGCAAAGTGAACTACAGTTCATTGCCGCAAAGCATGATCTCACATGCTGCAACATCTAAAACTCGACCAAAAGCATACAAGGTTATGAGATTTCCTTCTTAATGTCAAAATGTTGCTCCAGAAAATAACCAAGTACTTTAAAGCACATAGGCAAACAACGGGCACCTTAACCCAGTTTGAGCAAACAAATTAGATCTGTATAGCTTTATTAATGTTCTAAATGGATGGAGCAAAAAATCCATTTGACTCCTGCTAACAAATAAATCTCTGAACAACTATCAGCTTGTTACATCAGGAAGCGCTCTGTTCTCGCTTTCTCTTTCTAGATATATGCAATATCTGACCTTGGAAGATAGGAAAATGCAACACAACCAAGGGAAAAGTCAAATAAAAGATAGCTGAACCCACAGCAGGGCTTTGGGTGTGCCAAATGTCTTAGAAAGGACTCTCCCTAATTTGGGAGCTGTAAAGAGAATAACAGAATAGCGGAATAACAGAGTCAGAAAGGACCTTGGAGGTCTTCTAGTCCAACCCCCTGCACAAGCAGGAAATCCTATACCCAGTGGTGGGATTCAGCCAGTTCGCACCAGTTCACAAGAACCGGTTGTTAACTTGCTGAGCAGTTTAGTGAACTGGTTGTTGGAAGAAATCATTAGGGCAGAGAACTGGTTGTTACATTATTTGAATCCCACCACCGCCTATACCATTTCAGACAAATGGCTGTCCAATCTCTTCTTAAAAACCTCTAGTGTTGGAGTATCCACAACTTATAGAGGACAATCATTTCACTGATTTATTGTTCTCACTGTCAAGAAATTCCTCCTAGGTTGCTTCTCTCCTTGGTTAGTTTCCACCTGTTGCGTCTTGTCCTACCTTCAGGTGCTTTGGAGAATAGGTTGACCCTCTCTTCTTTGCTCAAGATTGACCCTCTCTTCTTGAAATGTTGAGCAGACAGGATTGTGGGAGGGAGACAACACAGTGCAACAGATGTTATAGATCTAGGGAGTGGCCCTACCATAAGTATCATGCAACCAGCAGAAGGATCTAAATTAAGCTAAAAATTAAGAAAACCACGTTGCAAATTATATATTCTATCACCTTGTTGTTTTCTTTAGAGATGCTAAAGAGGGATCTTGAATCTCTTCTGGATGCAAAATTGAGACTCAGAATTGGTCCTTCTGTCTAGGCCAAAAAAGTCGGACAGTTTAACAGGCTTGGACACTATTTCTATTAATCATGGTTTATGGACTGGGCCAAAATAGGAGGAGTTCACATCACATTATATATTAATGACATTAAGTCATAAACCATGTTTTTCCAAGCCACAGTTGCTGGTCACCAGGGAACGACATTATGTCTGAACTCGGTAATGGATGAAATCTGAATTTCCTTGAAATGTCCAGTGGGACATCTCTCTCTGAAAAAAAAAAAACAACTAACCAACTTCAGAACATGAAACCAGGGACTCTTTCTGCTTCCTTTATCTGGGTCAGGAGAGAGAGGAATAGATTTCCAATCGTCAAGACTTTTAAAAAGTCAGTTGAAGAGGTTCCTGAAAATGCAAGCTCTCCGTTTTCAACTGGTTTTCTATTATTTCTTTTTTTTTTCCCCGAACACTTTAATGCTCTCCATTGGAGTGAAGAGTTGACTAAGCTTCTATCTGTCATCATTAATAGGCACTTGTGAGTTGTTGTGACTATGGGATCCTTTATAAGCTCAGACAAAAATTCGTATTGCAGATGGTGCTCATTGCATCTGTGCATGTTGTTATCAGCTGAGTTGGAAGGACCTCTCCCACATATGAGATAGTCTCCAAGCAGCTTATATTTTGATAATAACTGCACCACGATGCCAGGGATAATATCCAAACACCTGTCGAGGCTGTGACTAAGAAATAAAGGAAGGGCAGGCCTGAAGAGTAAGTTCTTTTGGCGATTACTGTTCATCGCTGCCTAGGTCCAAGCCAGATTTCTTCAAAAGAAACACTAAGGGCGGCTCTGAAAATACATGCTATTAAAAGATGAAAGGTAAAGCTAAGTCTTAAAAAATCCAGGTCCCCTCTGTGGTTTCCAGGACTATCCAGCCCCTAATATTGTGTAGGTTGGAGGAGGAGTGGGGAGTGTTGCATTTGTGGGGTCTTTGGTGTTCTCTGAGCTTGGTGGTTTTCCTGCAGTGATTTCATTACCCAACTAGGGAACATCATTAGTGCTAGAAGGGAGAGGAGGAGGAGGAGGAGGAGGAGGAGGAGGAGAAGTAAGAGGAGGGGGAGCAGGAGGAAGACTATGGGGTCCTTAGTGCTCTCTGAGTTTAGTGGCTTTCTTGCAGATATTTCATGATCCAACTAGGTCACATCATCAGTGCTAGAAGGGAATGGTGTGGCTTGTCCCATCAGATCTTAGGGGTTCCTTGATCAGGCTTTTTATTGAGTTGGTAGTTCCTTAATTGGAGGAATTCTGTTGGGTCATAAACAGGGAGCAAACCCAACTCACTTCTAGCACTGATGATGTTTTTATTTATTTATTTATTTGTTTGTTTGTTTGTTTGTTTTGTCAATTGCTTACAAGATAATGGGTATAAGTAAAAACATAGTTATGAATACATGGACGCATATCAGAAAAATAAAAGAAATAAAAGAAACAATAGGACAGGGATGGTAGGCACGTTGGTGCGCTTATGCACACCCTCCACAGACCTCTTAGGAAAGGGGTGAGGTCAATAGTAGACAGTCTAAGGTTAAAAGTTTTTGGGGTTTGGGGAAGAAACCACAGAGTCAGGTAGAGCATTCCAGGCATTGACCACTCCGTTGCTGAAGGCGTATTTCCTGCAATCAAGTTTGGTGCGATTAACCTTGAGTTTGTATCTATTGTGTGATCTTGTATTGTTATGGTTGAAGCTGAAGGATTCATTGACAGGTAGGACATTGCAATGTATGATTTTATATACTATACTTATGTTACCTAGTTTGGTGATAAAATGTCTACAAGAAAAGGAAGGAAGGAAGGAAAGAAGGAACGAAGGAAGGAAAGGCTGACAATAAAGAAAATTTAACAGGCAGGGAAGATTTGAGTTCTTCTCGTGTTGTTGTGTATGCTTTATTATTTCTTTTACACCTCTACCAGCAGGAAATATTTCTTAGTTGTCTACTTTGTCCGGTCTTGTTCAACCAGTTCATTACCCCAGCCACACACCTGAGCCACAGCAATACCAAGGAAATAATTTCACACAGCTGTGTCCCAAGGCACACGAGGTCTTACAAAACCCGACCATGCCCCTTCTAGTTAGTAGTAGTAGTAGTAGTAGTAATAATAATAATAATAATTAATAATAATAATAATATTCAAAAATAATTCTACATGATTCTACAAAAAACTACCCTATGTGAAACAGCTTATATCCTCCGACGCTACCTGAACAGTTCCTAGGTCCTTGGTTAGGACTCGAGCTGTTGAGCTACCAACCAGCCCCCAAAGGCTGTGTGTGAATCTCACTAAAGATTTAATAATAGTAATCATCATCATCATCTTCATCACCAACTCAGCCCAGTTAAAATTAGGGCAAGCAAAATGAATCTCCAATTGCCATTTCGGATTTGCCAAGCACACAACCCACCAAGGCACATGGAGAACCTCTTATAGATGATGACCGATGACAGCATGAATGCTCGGTCAATGTGTTTACTCTTCCGTTTGTCAGGAATGACCCATGGCTGGGTTTTCTTATCATCAGAGGAACATCTCGATCGATAAAAACATCTAAGAAGACAGGGCTAAGGATCGCCTAAAGAGAGGAACGCTTGCTTCCTTAATCTATCAGGGAAAAAGGAAAAGAAAAAAAAAAAACACCCAACCATCTCTTGCAACTTCTAAAGAGCCATTTGAGTGATTAAGCCACAGATCTGATTCAATTTAAGGCACGGATATCATTAAAGCATCCTTCATACATTATGTATCAGGAAGGCCCATCGTGAACTTGTAACATCCCACTTAGGAAGATGACATTCGTTACAACCAACAGATGTGCCCGGAGGAGGTTGTGGAGTTAACGAAGTTGCTTTAATTCTCCTCTTTCGATGGAGTGTTAAAGCTGGGAGGGGCAGCAGGCTATTAACTTGCACGGCTGAGTAGCGGTGGATCTATACTGCTTCTCATTGTGAAAGATGGGGGCGGGGAGAGCAGACTGTTCGAAACTGCAGTTGTAGAAGAGAAAACTAGACGTGTCATTCAGTTGGCTAGGTTAGAACCAGAAGAAAGGGAGAACGCATAGCCGAGACTATCCGTTTTTCACCCCTGTGAAACATGGGGTTACTAGGAGCCCTTCTTTTGATTCAGGTAACTGTGGATCCTTTGTGTCTTCCAAACCTAAGGATGCTGCAGTGGCTCAGGTGCTAAGACACTGAGCTTGTCGATCAGAAAAAGACGGGCCGTTTGGCGGTTCGAATCCCTAGCACCATGTAATGGAGCGAGCTCCTGTTACTTGTCTCAGCCAGCCTAGCAGTTCGAAAGCACTTAAAAAATGCAAGTAGAAAAATAGGGACCCCTTTGGTGGGAAGGTCACAGCGTTCTGTGCGCCTTCGGCATTTTAGTCATGCTGGCCACATGACATGGAGACGTCTTCGGACAGCGCTGGCTCTTCGGCTTTGTAATAGAGATGAGCACCTCCCCCTAGAGCCGGAAACAACTAGCACAACTAGCACATATGTGCAAGGGGAAACTTTATCTTCACCTTTAAGGATGCTGCAGCCATAGCCTTTGTTTTTCCAAAGGTCCTTTTTCAAAAGGCAACTGGACTTCATTTCTTCTTGAAGACGTTTTGCTTCTCATCCCAAAAGCTTCATCGTTTCTGACTGAAGTCAGTTTTTAGTTTACTTTATTGATTAGCCCTTGGGCCATATCCAAGTGCAGAGTTCCAGACACAAAATATTACTCAGGTCTGATAAAATGCAATTTAAAATGGCATTGGATAAAATACAATTTAAAATGAAATGGGAATAAAATACGGTTCATGTGCGGCCAGATTCTGAAAATAACATTTAACACCGCACAAGACTTAAGCAAAATAGTTCGGTTGAGATTGGCGTATGTGTAAGTAAAATGTGTAAGTAAAAAGGCAGGAGACACCTGGTAGTTACTTTCCACCCCCCCCAATGAACAAGTTTTATTAAAGGCACCAGCTTTTGTGAGCTGCATCATCCTTCACAGATGTTATCTGAGGCCTCTGGTGAAGGGAGGTGCATCTGGGGAAACGGATGGCTTTTCAGAAAATCTGTTGGTTGGAAAAGGCACAACCAGCGCTGAGCTCCATACGGTCAAATGTGGTTGGCCATGGTCATCCCACCAGCTCCACTGGGAGCTTCTAAGGGAGAAGAGAAGGAAGACAAACTTACCACAATGATGAACAGAGCTGGGGCCACAAAAGCCCAGATGGCGCCGCTCTCCAATGAAAGCCAACAGCTGCAAAGAAAGAAGGAAAGACATTATGACATTGTAGCACGAGGATGGTGGGTCTATGAGTTCCAAACCACCATTGATTTTTAAAAATATGTAGCTGGGATGGGACGGACAGCAGAAAAAAATTGGTTCTCTTGCTTGCTTGCTTCATTCCAGGTCTTTGTTCAAGGAACATAAGAGAGGGAGAGAATCCATAGTTTTATCTTCACCCCAGTTGTCTCGGGAAGGTGGTCACCTGAGAACTAACATTGCAAATGGAATGCCACCTTTGCTAGTCTTAACATGATCTGGATGTGGAAGAAAGACAAAGCTATCTTCTGGACTTCGTTCCACCATTCTCAGATACACCTGAAGGATGCCGCATTAAGGACATTGGGCCAAGATATGGATTCATGGAGACTGCTCAATGCTGACCGTTGGAGCAAACACGGGTGCATGACACCATCCACAAACTCCACATTCTTCAAAGGAGCCACCACCACCGCCACCACAAATTTATAGTATCTCATTTGCAGAACTTACTTGTTGACTTCTCCATAGCTTTCCACAGATGTTGTTGCAGAAATGACACAGATGAAGAACGGGCAGCCTGCAGGAATGAAGAGATGAGCATCAGCATCTTCATTGGAAGAGGGTAAAGATAGAAGCGGGGTCCAGGAAGGCCATCGTGAAAACACTGCATGTGGTTTAAGCATTATAAAAGTGGTTTTTCTATGGCTATGAAAATACCCCCGTTCTTTTTGGGGATAATATTTGCTTCATCGTTTCACTGCCCTCAGTCTAATTCTGCATCATCCACGTGTGGTCCTGAACAGTGGTGGGATTCACAAAATGTTACTACCGGTTCTATGAGAGCGCGCTTTGTCCATTTCAAGCACCTTCTTGGGCAGCCCCAGTAAGTCAAATAGCTGAGGCGCGGGAATCCACGGTGCTGCGCGAATCAGCTGAGCTGAAAAACGTGGAAATATAGGACAGAATAGGGTGGGGCAGATAGGCGGGGCCAGCTAATCATCGGAGATACTGGTTCAGGAGAACCGGTCCGAACCGGCAGCATCCCACCACTGGTCCTGAACACAAAAATTGTTGTAGTTCGCCAGCAGCAGGTGCAGACAGCAGCGATCTCTGAGAGTGAGGACTTGGATGAGGGACCTGTGTGTGATGCAGGGGTGGGACTAAGACTATCGGAGAGTGGGGTTCTGCCTGCGGAGATTGTGGAGTCTGGCAGCAGTGACGAAGAGGGACCCAGGGAGCCTGTGCTCAGTGCACGTGCGCACAGGGCTGCTCGAAGGAAAGACCAGCTGAAGCAGCACGGGCGACTCGGGAGTAAGGCTAGAAGGTGATGGACCCTCCCATAAGGGATAAAAGCCAGTCTTCCGAGTTGGCTTCTTTGCAGGAAGCAATGAATTTCTTTCTGCTCAGAGTCCTCATTGAAGCCCTGGTTACTCCGGTTTGTTTTTTGAAATTTCTGGCTTGGGATATTTATCTGCAATTAGTCTTTTATTCTTGGCAGACTTTTGCAACCTTGAAAGGGCTTGTTCTTATCTGGGAACAATTAGTTTTGAATGACTCTTGGCTGTGAATGAACAGAATTCACAGCGCCACATTAAAAGGGTTTGCTTTTATGCATATTTTGTGTTTGTTTAATTTGGCTTGGGTCAGAACAAAAATGGTTGCCCATAACAGGTAGTCCTTGATTTACAACCACAATTGAGGCTGGAATTTCCATGGCAGATTATTGCAATTATAAATTGAGTCAGGCCTGATTTGTATGACCATTTTTAACAGCAATTGTCAAAGAGAATCAAAGGTTGTTCAGCAAATTGAGCAAATCCAGCTTCCCCAAAGGGCACCTTTTACCAGAAACTGGCAAAAAAAAAAGTAATAATCCCAAATTACAATCACACGATGTTGCAACCAGTTGTCAATACAGGCTTATTGCTCACATGTCCATAGAGGTGATACAATGGTCTAAGTGAAAATACAGGTCGTGGGACCCTCTTTTCACACCTGTTGTAAGTTTGAACCATCATGAAACGAGTGGCCATAAATTGAGAACTATCTGTAAGTATGGCCCAAGTACAGATCTACAGGAAGACCGAAAGAGTAATTCAAATTTCTTCAGAAGTGTTTAGCTATTATGGACTATTAGCGTTGAAACTGTAAGGAGAAGAAGTGCCAGAACTGGAGGATGGAGTCAAAAGAGGAAGCAGGCTAGAATCCCTATGTAGCCACAAGCAAAATGATCCTAAGGGAAAGATTTTTCAATCTTACCAGTCCTCTCCCCAGATGGGCCTTGGGCGAGCCAGAATCCACACGAAAAAGCAACATGACTGCCCTGTGATTTGATGTTTTAATAGCCACAATCTTTGATCACATTTGGCAGGGAAATTCTGGGGGCTGCCAACGGGTGTGCTTCACAGTGAGCTCCCTCTTCATTATCGGTGTTGCTAAAGAAAGATAGATTTCTGGCAAAGTGTTGCAAATTCAATTACAGAGGCAGATGGATGCATAATAGGAAACTAGCAGGCATTACTGGAAACGAAGCGATCAATGTACGGTAGGGATGGAAGGAGCGAGCAAGAAACCAGTCCTGTTTCATGAATTTATAAAGTGCTAAAAAGGGGCTTTGAAAATGAACTGGACAGCAGTGGGCAGGGCGGTAGTGGAGATCTTTGAGGGGGTGCTTTGCTTTGAGAATGACTGGAAAAAAACACCACCCTGAAGAAAAGTCTTGAAGCATTCCAGCTGACTTGCATCTTACAGAGGAAACTTCTCCTTCTCCTTCTTTTTCTCCTCCTCCTCTTTATTTTTCTCCTCCTCCTCTTCCCTCCTCCTCCTTCTTTTTCTTCTTCTCCTCCCCCTCCTTCTCCTCCTCCTCCTCCTTTCTCCTCTCCTCTTCCTTCTCTTCTTTTTTTTCTCCTCCTCCTCCTCCTCCTCCTCATTCTCTTTCTCCCTTTCTCCTCTTTCTCCTCCTTCTCCTCCTCCTCTTTCTCCTTTTCTCCTCCTTTTACTTCTCCTCCTCCTCTTTATTTTTCTCCTCCTCTTCCCTCCTCCTCCTTCTTTTTCTTCTTCTCCTCCTCCCCCTCCTTCTTCTCCTCCTTCTCCTTTCTCCTCTCCTCTTCCTTCTCCTCTTCTTTATTTTTCTCCTCCTCCTCATTCTCTTTCTCCCTTTCTCCTCCTTCTCCTCCTTCTCCTCCTCCTCTTCTCCTCTTCCTCTTTGTCCTCCTCCTCCTCCTTCTTTTCCTCCTTCTCCTCCTCCTCTCCTCCTCCTCCTCCAATTTCTCCTCCCACTCCTCAAACTCCAGACATCAGTGGAAGCAATCCATCCCCCCACTATGTAAAAGAATAGAAAACACTAGATCTGCCCAATTTACCCACTTAGGTGTGGTTGCTCCATGTATTGTAGACCTCACTCCCATAAATGACTGCCACCAGCCAAACCACAATGCATCTTCTAAATTGGAGGAGGAGAAAGTTCCCACATTTTTCACCCTCTCTGCTTCATCAAGCAATTCCATCTACCTGGAGAGAATTCTCTTTGAGTTCCTTCTTTTTCTTCTTTGATAGATGTTAAAGATCCATTTCAATGAGAGCTTCTGAATTGGAACAGAGCTTTAAGCATGGGGAAAATATATAATAAAAGAATAAATGCTCATAAATATTCCTGTTACCCCCAGAAAGAGAGTTCAGCCAAGGTGTTAAATAGCTGTAACCTGGCTGATTCCGCCCAAAGTGCATCTCAAATGTTCCCGGGGCTTAACTCGATTATTTATCAGCCCAGAGATGCATCGAAGAAGAAAATTAAGCAGAGAGTTTCTTGGTAAGATAATGAAAGTTATGGAGGTGAAATGCAGACTAGCCAACTGGAGAACTGGAGAAATAATTTTGTGCACGTAACAGGCTCTGCTGCTAAAGTTCCTGCTTGCTGTGAGATGATGTGGGCGTTGGGTGTCGCGTGTGTTGTAATGGAAAATGAGAAGGTATATTGGGTAAAATTACAGGCAAGATTTGGTGGATCGCCACGGCTAAATGCAAGTGGGATTTGGCTAATCTGAAATAAACAGATTGCCTTGGAAGGCTCAAACCCCCCACCCGCCCAAGACGTGGCAAAGAATTAAATCCATTTAAGGTCATGAGATGGAAATTGTTTTAGGATGTCTCCCTCGGTGAGTGGGTGTCCTCATTTCAATGCTTGGCTGGAAGTTTAACAGCGATAGATTGGCTATAATAAGATAAGTTCAGAATTCTAAAACCGACCGTTGAGAGATTAGAAACAGATGCATTACGATCTTATTTCACTCACACAAAGTTGTAGCTCAGCTTAAAGCAGAATCCGCCTCCAATGTCTCGATTTTATACTTGTGTAGAGCAGGGAGAATAACGGACAGTAAAAGGAGGCAATGAAAATGCTTCTGGTGCTATTATTATTCATAAGGTAATCTGCTTCCAAAAATTCTTGGTAAAATAACCTGGTCCAGATAAAGTCCCCCTCCCCTTAATCTTTAGTTCCCTTTCTTATCTATCTATCTATCTATCTATCTATCTATCTATCTATCTATCTATCTATCTATCTATCTTCCCCATAACAAGCTCTTTTTTTTCAGAAGGTTGATTTCAGATGCCAAATTCATGGAATTCTGAGTCATAAGTATATTAAACATGAAATGAATCATTAAAAGGCCATAAATATACACATTTCACATTGCATTTGGGGGCAAATAAGTTTCTTGAGCAATGGCTGCTAGTGTTGAGCCTCATAATTCTTTAACGCTCATTTCTTGTTCAAAATATCTGGAGTAATGGTTGGATTCTGTCATTCCTGTTTCCTCCAATAGTTCTGAATAGGTTTCGGGATACAGGCTCCTCTGTTTTACAATTATTATAGAACTTTTTTCCTCTCTCTGTTTTGCTAAATGCCTTTAGTGCAGACTGCTTTGAATGAACCCAGAAGATAAGGAAGGGAAGTATAATTTTTGATGTAAAAAGGACTGCATTTCAAGAGCAAAGGCAATTAAGAAAGACCCCCACAGAGATGTTCTACAAACAGTTGTTTAAACAGAAAAACAGTCTGTCAGATACTTGTGGATATTTAAAAAACACTTGTTTCTAATTTGTTGGTAATGAATTCATTGCGATGAATATAAATTCTTCCTATTAGAGACAGCTAAGGTCCCAGGAATAGACCCCAGAGATGAGGGGTCCTTGGTGCTCTCTGAGCTTAGTTATTTTCTTGCAGATGCTTTATTACCCAACTAGGTAACATTATCAGAACTGATGATGCCATCTAGGTTGGGTAATGAAATGTCTGCAAAGACTATCAAGCTCAGAGAGCACTAAGAACTGATGATGTTACCTAGGTTGGGTAATGAAACATCTGCAAGAAAATATCCATGCTCACAGAGCACCAAGGAGCCCTCATTTCACCCCGAGCTACAAATATTCTCCATTATTGAACCTCCAGAGAATAAACCGTGGCATGGTAGCCTAGAAGCTGGCAAAGATATGAAGAAGTTCTACCTTTCTTTAATTGGTTTTGTAGCTCCGATGTAGTTCCCCTAAACTGCAATCCAACCAGGAAAAGCAAGCAAGCAGATAAGCAAGCAAATTAAATAACAAGTCCTTGCGTCAGGAAGGGAGCTAGAAGGTTTGATGGGGGAAAAAAAATATCAATATTGGCCCTTCCCTTCTGATACTTTAAGATGCTAAGCATAGGTTAATTACTAGCAAAAGGGTAATTAAGAAGATTCATAAGGATGGGTTAAAAAAGAAGATTCAGAAGGAAGCAGAAGAATTGAGAGACGTTGTTTCCAAGGGGGATGATCTGGTTGTCTTGCACTCTGAATCCCAGCGGTAATCACACAATTTTCTGATTAGAATCTGAAAGGAGGGAGGGTCTTTTCATCAGTTCATTTATTTATTTGTCCAACTTATATACAGCCAACACTTATATACAGCCAACACTTTCTCCTTGGGATGGGAAAAGCATTCCTTTGGTTCTTTGCATTTCCAGACTGTTTAAGATTTAAGGAGGCTGCTCTGTCATTCTGATGGATTTTTTTCTTCTCCTGGGCCATCGAGTGGATGTTGAGATCTCAGTGGAACTTGGGAATGGAAGAAGCTCCTCCGCAGAACTCAAGGATCCTCCCTAGCCATGTTTGTACACAAAATGATCCATTGCAATGGCCTACCCGTTAATGACTACTTCAGCTTCAACCATAATGACATAAGAGCACACAACAGATACAAACTCAAGGTAAACCGCACCAAACTTGATTGCAGGAAATGCAACTTTAGCCACAGAGTGGTCAATGCCTGGAACGCCCTACCTGACTCTGTGGTTTCTTCCCCAAACCCCCAAAACTTTAATCTTAGACTGTCTACTGTTGACCTCACCCCATTCCTAAGAGGTCTGTAAGGGGACGTGCATAAGTGCACCAATCTGCCTACCGTCCCTGTCCTAATGCTCCCTTTTAATACGTTTCATGTATTAATAATCATGTTTATACTTGTATCCGTTATCTAATACATGCTTGATAAATAAATGAATGAATGAATGAATGAATGAATAGAAAAATAAATCATCTGATTCCCCCAACTCAGGGGTGTCAAACTTGATTTCCTTAAGGGCCACATCAGGGTTGTGTTTGACCTCCAGGGAGCCCAGAGGGGTGGCTAGGGTGGGCATGGCCAACTTGACATCACTTGTGTCGGGGGTGCCTGTGCCAGCCCGAGCATTCTGCCAAAGAAAACAGGTTCCTGAGCTCCATTTTCGGCCGCAACAGCTTCCTGCAGCCCTCTGCTACCGAAAACAGAGCTCCGCGGGCCATTCCTTCACTGTTTCCAGGGTGGCCGTGTGGGCCAGATCTGTCCTTGAGTTTGACATCCCTGCCCCAACTGTTTTCCAAATCCTATTTATGGGGGATTCTCAGCAAACCCAGCTAAATTTCCTCCATGACACCCCCTCACCAAGGGTGGGCTTCAACTGGTGTAATAACCAGTTTGGTGAGCACGCGCTTGGCACATGTGCATGCCAAATGCGCGCGCATGTGCGCAGTATTTGAAAATCATCTTCTCCTGCAAGCCCCGTGTGTCACACAGGGCGCACACAGCAATCAGCTGTGCTGCACAAAGCAGCTGAAGTTGAAAAAGCAGGAAATAAAGGACAGGCTAGAGCCTGGGCGGGCAGGCGGGCGGGCCAAACTGAAGAACAGATCGTCCGAGCGAAGTGGTTCCCTCTCGGCTGATCTTCGAAGCTACCAGTTCAGTTGAACTGGGCCGAACCGGTAGAATCCCACGTTTGCTTCTCACAGAAGATGGAGGTCAGAAGAAGAGGAATCAGAAAGAAGAAGGAGAAGGAGTCACAGGACATTTTGTGGGAGACCACAACCCAGGGCACTGCGATATTCAGCAGTCAATGGTGGGTTGCTGCTAAAAAGACATGATGGTTGGCTTGCAGGAAACTTCTACACCCATGAAGTTATCTATTGTCTTTTTTATTTCCTTTTAAGGGTAAAACAAGACCTGACTTACCCCATCCAATGCCATAGTAGTATAAGAGCTTGTTCTGTTCCGATCCAAAGACTTTGATCACCATACTGTAGAGGTGGATCCCTTCCACCAGCATCCAAGCAAAGGTGCTCAAGAAGAAGAAGTGAAGGAGAATGGCCAGGGTTTTGCAAGGCACCTGCAAAGAAGACAAATCAGCCAAATGAACAGGAAAGGTGAGGAGCAGAAATCTTCTGACCCTTGCCCCAGATGGCCAAAATGGGCTGCACCTACTGAACTCAATAAGAGGTGCAATTTTGTGGTGCCTAAGATGATACAGATACCTTATTTTTACTATCACAGTCTCTTGCCAAGATCTGAGGATTTGTAAGAAACCAGCTCATTTAATCAGCTGTTACTAGATCAATATTTTTTATCAATAGGTCTCTCTCTCTCTTTCTTTCTTTTTCTCTTTTCCTTTTTGTTGTCTCCTGTTCTCCCCTTTTCTCTTTTCTTCTCGCTTTTTTTCTCTTTCTTTCATTTCTTTCTTTCTTTCGCTTTCCCTCTTTCTCTTTCTGTCTCTTTGTCTGTCTGTCTCTGTCTCTGTCTCTCTCTCTCTCTCTCTCTCTCTCACACACACACATTTACACACACACAAACACACACACATAGCAGCAGCAGCAGCCACCCCGAACGGCCACCCCAAAGTTACTTTTTCAAAAGGCAACTGGACTTTGTTTTTTGTTTTTCTTGAAGATGTTTCACTTCTCATCCAAGAAGCTTCTTCAGTTCTGACTTATGATTTCAGGCTTCTGACTTTGACTTCGGTCAGAACTAAAAAAGCTTCTTGGATGAGAAGTGAAACATCTTCAAAGGAAAAAAAAAACAAAGCCCAGTTGCCTTTTGAAAAAGTACCCATGACCTGGACAGTTGAGAATTTACATCAGATTAGCCTCAATCCTGCTGGCCTTTCTCAGGATATTAAACATCCTGGCTTTGTCATCAAGCCTGGGGCCCTACAATTATGAGTGTAGCCCATTTCATGCTGGCTTTGAATGTTCTCAGCTGCTATTTTATGCTATTCACAATGGGATTTTTTTAAGTATTGGTTGTTCTTAACCTGTTTTTATTTCATCTTTAAGAGTTAGTCGCCTAGAGTCATATCGAACAGACAGAGGGCCATGTGAATGGATTAAATTCATAAATATGTAAATTCCCTGGAAAGTAAGCCTCATGGTTTTGAAATCAAGAAATGGATTCCTTCCACGGAAAGTAAGATTCAAATTGTATTAAGAGGGGGGAGATTTTAAGAGCTCGCCAAATATCTTGTCCAACAAGATTTGCATCAATAAGACATAGCAGACTTCTAAAGCACTCCGTTCCTTCTTGCTGGTTGATGCTTTTTGGGAAGCGTTGTGGCCTGTCAGCCACCCCACCCCCAGCAGCTGAATCAGAGAAGGAGGAGGAGGGGGAGGAGTTGGGGGCCAGCATCAGAGCAACCTGGGAGCCCTGAGGGGGAAGGGGGAATGGAGCTGGCAGAGAGAGGGGAGGAGGGAGGGAGGGGAGAGAGAGGGAGGGAGCCTGGGCCGTCCATCAGCCCTCAGATGGAGAGTCAATAGCCCCCAGGTCTGGAGGTGGCTGATGAGGAAGAGGAGGAACAGCTGGGTCCAGTGCCTGATGCACGGATGCGCAGAAGGCAGAAGAGAGGAGAGCAGTGGAAATCTATGGGCCAGTCCTTGGGACAAAAGAGCCACTGCTGCTAGTGAGGCACCACCCTAGCTCTGGGGATAAAAGACAGGGGGTGGAGATGAATAGGTGTGGAAGACAACTATTCATTTCCCTGCTGGACAGACTTGTTAGCCTGCTGTGTGTGTAAGAGAGAGAAACTTTTTGTCGGGCTGCTACTGCTCCTAATAAAGGAATCATAGATTTAAATACAGAGGGTTTATCGTGTTTGGGAGCTGGGTCAGAACACTACGAGGTGGTGTTAAAAGTGACCCACTAGACCAGTCTTTCTCAATCTTGGCAACTTTAAGATAATCAGGGCTGGCTGGCTGAATTCTACAAACTGAAATCCACAGATCTTAAAAGTTGCCAAGGTTGAAAAACACCACACTAGGCAACGAGGAGAAGACTTATAGGGAATATGAGGAGTCTGTTTTTCCCTCCTACGTTGCAACCTTGCAACCTGAATCCTGCTTCTGCTCTCTCAAGGAGAATAGTAGAGTAACAGAGTTGGAAGGGACCTTGGAGGTCTTCTAGTCCAACCCCCTGCTCAAGCAGGAGACCCTATCTCATTTCAGATGAACGCTTGTCCAATCTCTTCTTGAAAACCGCCAATGTGGCAGCACCCACAACACGTTATTCCACGGATTAATCATTCTAGCTGTTAGGAGTTGCCCCTGAAGGAGTGATGAGAAGAAAACTGAGACCATCAAAAGGAGAGGGAGAGGTGGACAGAAAATTAGATTTATGAGCCACGAGAGTAATTGCATAATCGGCCACATTTGATGCCATTTCCCTCTATCTGACTTTTTTGCCCTAACCCTACTGTCATCCTGTTTTTAACATGTCATCTCCTTCTTTCCCATCGACTGGAATCCAGGTACGGAGAGATTTCACACAATCTGGTTTTTTTTTGTAATCATTTCCCCCTCTAACCTTTTGTAGGTCAGCATCTCTACTGCCACCTGTCACACAACATGTGCTTCCTTCTCTTCTTTGGAAGAGCTGAACTAAGCTTTTGACACGATGCTGCGAGGTAGACAAACATTGTCAGGTTGCTTAGCAACCGTGTGACTCAGCTTACCTAGGCAACATTCGCTGAAGTGTCACCTTGTTGCCTTGCCAAGATTAGAATGCCTCTTCCCTTCTTCATAACTGGGTCCTTGGTGCCTTAGAGAGAAGTTTCAAGCGAGTTCCACTCCCACACCTTCTTCCCTGTTGTCTATATATTTTTTAAAATTTTCTCTTAAGGAATAGTTCCTCCAGACTCCATGGACATATCCAGATGGATGGTTTTTTTTGACATTCTCTCATCCTAAGGATATTTTTTTACTTCTTTGTCTAGCCTACGCCGCTGGGATTTTTTGATGACATTTTGGGAGGTCAACCAAGGTTAACTAAATCCTTCCATCTGCTCTAAGCTTCCTGGAGCTATAGTCTATCTGTAATTGTGAAGATGTTATTTGATCAACCAACTTCCAGACAGGGACAATGAGATGCTCCTTCTGAGGTCTATTCACATCAGTCCTAAATCAAGAGAATAACTGATCTAAACCGTAGAAGATGCCCATCTATCTATAGGAATAAGATCCCAGCGGTATGGATTTCTCATGTAGGCTTGGGTATTCATCTCTCATGTAGACTTGGGTGTTTCCTTGTATTCACTTGGGCTGAGAAAGGCTAATCTAGATCGAGAGTTTGGAAATTAAAATCTCCCAGATGTGGCTGAACCTCAAGCTATCCATGGCAACATGATTAGTAGGAGATTTGGTAGCCAAACAATATCTAGAGGTTCATATATTTCTCCTCTCCTCATCTAAACCATTTACAGGAAGGTCCAGGGTTAAGTTAAAGTAGCCACTATCTCAATCCATACATTTAACTTGTTAGAACCGAAGGAAGATATCCAGAAACTAGACAGGACAATGGAAGTAACTGAGTTGAGGGTGAGGTTCAATTTGGTTGGCAGATCACAGGGTAAATCACAGATCATGGGTAATTCTCCAGAACCATAAAAAAAAGGAAGGAAGGATGCATACAATTGCAATAAAATTGCACAATCTAAACAAAAGACAACTACGATCAACCTCACAGAGATTTTTCTTTTTATGCAAAACACTTCCAAACTATATATCGAAATGGAACAACGCAAATGTAAGGCTGGGGGAAAGAGCAACTAAGATGATTAAGGGCCTGGAGACATATGAAGAACATTTGCAGGAATTAAGCATTGTCAGTCTAGAGAAAAGAAGGAATATGGAAGACATGGTGGCAATATTCCAGTATTTGAGGGGCTGCCACAAAGAAGAGGGGGTCAATTTATTTTCCAAATCACTAGAAGGCAAGACAAGAAGCAACAGATGGAAACTAATCAAGGAGAGAAGCAACCTGGAATTCAGGAGAAATTTCCTAAATGTGAGGACAATTAACCAGTGGAACAGCTTGCCTCCAGAAGTTGTGGATGCTCCAAGACCGGAAGTTTTTAAGAAAAAAGTGGATGGCTATTTGTCTGAAATGCCATAGGCAGGGGTGGGATACGACAAGGTTAACTACCGGTTCGGGATTTACGAGCTTCCCTGCACGCTGGGAGCTGCGTGCCTGTAAATCGTCATCAGCAGGCTGCATGCAGAGAAGCATCCTTTGAAACAGCCCTCTTTTCCTGCTTTTTTAACTGCAGCTGTGCCTCATTCGACAGCTGAAGTTGAAAAATCAGGAAATAAAGATCAGGTAAGAGCCCAGGTGGGCAAAAACCTCAGCAGACATAGAACCGGTTCTATGTCTGCTGCTCTTCAGAGTTACTGGTTCTACACAGGTGGACAGAACTGGTAGAAACCCACCCCTGGCTATCGAGTTTCCTGCTGGAGCAGAAGTTTGGACCTCAAGACTTCCAAGATCTCTTCCAACTCTGTTATTTATTCTATAGACATCTGGGATCCCCATTGTGAAAGAAACATGGATTACTCATTCGCTGAATACAAGCCATTTACTTACTTCCCCACCCCCTTAACTGGCAAAATGCACAACAGCACCCCATAAAAATAATAAGAATTTCAGAGCACCGCAGGGGGGAAAAATGGCAACCTCTCTACGCCCTCCTTTCAAAGTGATGGATAGAGAAAATTTTGCTGCTATTATTACTTTATCTATTTTGTTCCCCTAGGACCTGGGGGTTGTGGGGAGAAGAACTTGCCAAACTGTCAGCTCCATTTCAATAAACTGGAACCAGATAGAAGGTTAGGTTGAAGGAATGAAGTCGGTTTTGTGTTTTGTAAGTGGGAGTTTGAGCCTGTTTTGTCAACGTTCACACATAGGCAAGGGGAAACCCCAGGAAATGTTTAAAAAAAGAATAATATCCCAAATACAATTTCTTCTTCATGTTTTATTGTCTCTTTGCTGTGCTGGGTTTTTTGTTTTTCCCTCCCTCCCAGAGAAATAAAGGGAGTCCGCATTTGACCAAATGCCAGGACAATTTCTGATGAAAACACATGATTATCATTACGGTTATTAATAGTATTAATTATCGCGTTAAACAACGACCGCTGTGCCGTGATTAATCCCTGCCTTTATTTTTCAATGGAAATCAAAGGGAAAACACAAACATTTGTCACATTTACCATGTGCCAATGCCTGTCGAACAAATGTGAAACGAATAACCTCCTTATTTAAATGCCACCGGGATTATATGCCTGTCAGCATGGTGGCTGCCATTTAATAACGCGGTGACAAATTGTCTAAAAATAAAGGAGGGTTTGCTTCAAAAGGCCGGGGGCCTATATTTCAAACGAGTAAGGAGTGCAGAATTGGGTGGCAATGCAGGAATGCTCAGTTTAGGCAAAAAATTGGGTGGAAGAGATAAATATTTGGCTAGGTCCTGAGACATTTCTCAGCCGAGCTGTGTGCTCTTCTCCTGTGAAAAGAAGGACTAGAGGGGACAGGATAGCAGTCTTCCCACATTTGAGGGGCTGCCACAAGAATAGAGGGAGTCAAGCTATTCTCCAAACAGCAGAAGGCCAGACAAGGAACAATGGATGGCACAACTAATCAAAGAGAAAAACAACCTGGAATTAAGGAGAAACTCCCTAACAGTGAGAACAATCAACCAGTGGAACAACTTGCCTCCAGAAGTTGCAAATACTCCACAGTGGAAGTTTTTAAGAAGAGAGTGGACAACCATTTGGCTGGGATGGTATAAGATGTCCTGCCTAAGCAGATAGTTGGATTAGAAGACCTTCAAGATCCTTTCCAACTCTTCTCTTCTCTTCTCTTCTCTTCTCTTCTCTTCTCTTCTTCTATCTTCTCTTCTCTTCTCTTCTCTTCTCTTCTCTTCTCTTCTCTTCTCTTCTCTTCTCTTCTCTTCTCTCCTCTCCTCTCCTCTCCTCTCCTATTCTAAAAACACCATTGCTACATTCACAAAACACTCATGCTCTGCACATCAGTGGGGCGTAGTGCCATTGACCTATTTTCCAAAACACCTGAAGGGAGAACTAGAAGTAATGGATGGAAACTAATCAAGGGGAGAAGCAACTTAGAACTAAGGAGGAATTTCCTGACAGTGAGAACAATTCAATCAGTTGAACAAATTGCTTCCAGAAGTTGTGAATGCTCCAACACTGGAAGTTTTTAAGAAGAGATTGGACAGCCATTTGTCTGAAGTGGTGTAGGGTTTTCTGCCTATGCAGGGGGTTGGACTAGAAGACCTCCAAGTCTCTTCCAACTCTGTTATTCTATGTTCTACAATTAGCTGGATAAATTAACATAAATTATGATAACTTGTGAGTGCTCCATCACTGGAAGTTTTTAAGAAGAGACTGGACAGCCACTTGTCTGGAATGGTAGAAAAATCTCCTGCTCGAGCAGGGGGTTAGACTAGAAGACCTCCAAGGTCCTTCCAATATTCTGCTCTTCTCTTCCATTGAAGGCCAAATCAGAGGAATATCCGTTTCACTCACCGTCCCAGGGTCAAACTGGAAGCTGATAAGGAGCAAGATCTGAGCCACCAAGACAGCAAAGGAAAGGTTGGCATGGATGTGATAACGCTGATTGCGGATGGTACTGACGGAGCTGGTGGGGGGAAAGAGGCACATCTATTAGTATTCTGAAAATTAAAATATTGGGTTGCGGTGTTCAGGGAGTGCTCTGAAAATGAAAATATTTCAGTAGAGTGCTGGGAGTTGAAGTCCACCCATCTTAAAGTTGAAGAGGTGGAGAAACACTTGTCTACAGAAACAATGGAGTATCTGCTGTCATTCACCTGAGAGGACCACCAAGATGAATTCCATTCTACATATCCAATTGCCCATCACTTTCTACATCAAAAGCTATGACAACTCTCTGTGTCTCTCTCTGTCTCTCTCTCTCTCTCTCTCTCTGTGTGTGTGTGTGTCTCTCTCTCTCTGTCTCTCTCTTTGTCTCTCTGTCTCTGTTTCTCTCCCTGTTTCTCTCTCTCTCTCTGTTTCTCTCTCTGTCTCTTTGTCTCTGTCTCTCTCTGTTTCTGTGTGTGTGTGTGTCTCTGTCTCTCTCTGTCTCTCTCTCTGTCTCTGTTTCTCTCTCTGTCTCTCTCTGTGCCTCTCTCTGTCTCTGTCTCTCTGTGTGTCTCTCTGTCTCTCTCTGTCTCTCTCTGTCTCTGTTTCTCTCTCTGTCTCTTTGTCTCTCTCTGTCTCTGTCTCTCTCTCTCTGTCTCTCTCTCTCTCTGTCTCTCTCTGTGTGTTTCTCTCTCTCTCTCTGTCTCTGTCTCTCTGTCTCTGTCTCCATTTCTCTCCCTGTTTCTCTCTCTGTGTGTGTGTGTCTCTCTCTGACTCTCTCTGTGTGTCTCTCTCTGTGTGTTTCTCTCTCTCTCTCTGCCTCTCTCTCTCTCTGTCTCTCTGCCTCTCTCTCTGTCTGTCTCTGTTTCTCTCTGTCTCTTTGTCTCTCTCTGACTCTGTCTCTCTCTCTCTGTCTCTCTCTACCTCTGTCTTTGTCTCTCTGTTTCTCTCTCTCTGTCTCTGTTTCTCTCTCTCTCTCTCTCTTCTTAATTGTCTTAGCCCTCCAGTTTGGAAAGGTTACCAAATTAGGTTTTAATTAGGGTGGTAATTTCCTGAGGCCAACTCTACTTGGCACCCATGCAATGAACTTTTGCAATATTAACTGGATTCCGCTACTTTTTAAAGCCTTTTGATAGACACAGCCTCCCTGCAGGCTCACACAACGTTCAGCAAAGTTGGAAAAAAAAAACTGGGCCCATCTCCCCTCCTTTCCCAAAATGCTTCTGGGTTTAATAAAACTAATTAAAACCAAACGACAATGCTGAAAGGTTGTTGTGTTCCACATAAGGAAGCAGAATAAATTCCAAAAATTGGCACTCGCCTCCAACAAGGGAAGACAGGAAAGGAAATATGAATATCTTCCCATTTGTTTTGGGGTCTTTTTTTACCCTAATCTGAGGGTTCCTGGTGTTTTCCAGGCTCAGAGAGCACCAAGGACCCCTTCTTTTAACCCTGCGCTGCAAATAATTCTCCTCTATTGGTATCCACACACACACACACCCCAACCTTTGGGGCTTTCAATCAGCGTGCATCTCTTATGGAGAATCAGCCCAAGTGGTTTTCATGTTAATATGTTTGGGTCTGATCCCCTTCAGATGCGTAAGCGTGAGTAACTTGCTGGACAAGGCAAAATTAAATTAAACATTAAACAAGTTAAAAATTAAACAAGGATCAAATTAAACGAGCAAGATTGATGGAAAAGGCCATTTGCATACTCAGTCGAAATCTGGCACTTCGTAAATACCTCATTGTCACATTCTCTACCTTGAAGTGATTTCGCTATATATATGGAAATAAGAAAAATATATTACTAGCCTCCCCAAAGCACAGTTAAATTGGCATTCCGGAAGACCAAGCAAATATTTCTCAGAGAACCATCGAAGCTGAGGATAATCATAAGCCTTGTTATTTGCGACGTTTGGGGGAATTAAACGAAGTCTCCTTGGAAGGGCCCAGGTCGTTTGAATAAAGGATCTGGTCTGATCCATGGATCCAACACCATTGACGAGATTGATGGCATTGGGTTTGGAGAAAAGGCTCAACGGTGTGGGTTTCCATTCAGATTTCTGAATCGAAGCGTAAGGAGATGTTTCTGCACCCCTGAAGCAGTGGTGGGAGTCAAAAAAATTTTTTTTACTACTGGTTCTGTGGGTGTGGCTTGGTGGGAAGTGTAGGAGTAGGAGTCTCAAATCCTGAGGGTGGAGTCAAGAGAGAGATTAACTTAGAATCCCTGCATAGCCACAAGTGAACTAAATCCAACCTCCCTTGAATTCTGTTGAATTCTTTATCTAACTCCAAGCATGTTCTGATCCTTAGCTGAAAAGATTCATGTGCCTAGGCTTTTAGCAGTGAATCAATTTAACTATTCCTTTATGTGTGAACCTGGCTTTTTGGGCATGACAAGATGGGTTTCTCACACAGGTGCTTAATTTGTCTCTCCCACAAAGCATTTTTTTTTTTTGCACTCAAATCCAAAGCATGGCACAACTATCTACAATAACATTCTTAATCTTACTTCTGCCAATCACAGACCCTCCTACTCATCTCACCACTGGTCCCTTCCTCATTTCAACATCTTGGTTGGGTAAATAAATTTCTGCTATCTTCTCCAACAGGCTCACTCAAGATGCTTTAGGACTACAAATAGAGGTGGTATTCAGCAGGTTCTGACCAGTTCTGGAGAACCGGTAACAGAAATTTGGAGTAGTTCAGAGAACCGCCAAATGCCACTTCTGACTGGCCTTGCCCCTCGCTCCCCCCCAATCTATTCTCTGCCTTCCAAGTCCCAGCTGATCATCTGGGTCTTCTTTGGTTGCCCTGCACAGGAGAACAGAGCTGGAAAGCAGGTTAGTGGGGAGAGAATGGGGATTTTGCAGTATCCTTCCCCGGTCACGCCCACCAAGCCACCCCATGCCCATCAAGCCATGTCCACAGAACTGGAAGTAAAAAAATTTAAATCTCACCACTGACTACAAATCCTGAGTTTTTCTGCAAGTTTTGGACCTATAGGTCTCAGGATTTCGTGGGAACCCACTATGGGGAATGTCACGCTTCTGTAAATACCCTGAGAATAAAAGACAAGGAAATAGCCTGCTATGTTTAAAAGCTTCCCTCTTCCAAGAAATTAAAGTAATTTACACCAAACTCAACTGTGTGTTACTAATATATGGGTGGCATCTAATTAAAGGAGGTTTAAGGAATTAATAATCTTTTTATGAAACGCTCGGCACCTAAAAGCATTCAGTCCAGTGGCCTGAAAATGAAGTTGTGGAGTTTTTGAGGTAGTTTTTTCTTCTTCTTCCAACCAACTATCTATATTTCCAGACTGATATTGGTTCAGCGGGAAGGAAACTTAAAATTACTCACGATAGAATTGCAAACGTGACCAGCGTGATAGTCAAGCAGAAAATGGAAATGGAACATCCAGCGTAACTGATAGAAGACAATGCCACCTTGTGTCCGTTAGTTAGCTGTACAAAGAAAGAAAGAAAAATGAGAAATTATATTTAATGATCCCTTACCGTCGTCTCCTAACTGGGTTATTTACAAAAAAAATACATCCAGCTCACATGTGAAATGTTTTTAAAATTAGAACATTTTTTAAAAAAAACAAAACCCCAAGAACTAGTCCAAGGAACTAAGCAGAGCCAATCCATTTGACAGGCGAACATCTCAACCATCTGTTAGCTATCAAGAGTTATGACAACAAGAAAATAAACTTTTGCTTTAAATGAGTTGAAGACATTTTCTAGAATCCATACAGGTTTTGTTTGGGCTTTTTGTTAAAAAAAAAAAGTGTAACTGTCCCCTATTTGTAAATTAAACCATGGATTGTTCTTACAAGAGGGCTGTGAATGGATGGGTTCAGGGCCATCAAGTCAACGTTGACTCCCAGAGACCGCATGGATAGATTTTATTCCTGGAGGACCTGTTCCCAGTTGGTCCTTCAGATCTTCCAGTTGTGTGTGGATGTCTGGCTCTCGTTTATTTAATGAGAATTACGAAGGTTGTGTTTTCGTTTTTATCTTGGTTGGAAACTTCTTTGGAAGAAAAGAACATGTGGAAGAGTGATGTCCTTCATGCCTCAGGCAGGACTAGAACTCATAGGCTCCTGGTGATTGGCCCTAAGTCACCCAGGTTGTTTTTATGCCTAAAGTGGGACTAGAACTCACCATCTCCTGATGATTGGCACAGAGTCACCCAGCTAGCTTTCACACCTCAGGCAGGACTAGAACTCAGTGTCTCCTGGTGATTGTCCCAAAGTTACCCAGCTGTCTTTCGTGCCTCAGGCAGGACTAGAACTCACTGTCTCCTGGTGATTGGCCCACAGTCACCAAGCTGTCTTTCGTGCCTAAGGCAGGACTAGAACTCACTGTTTCCAGGTCTCTCGGCCAGCACCTTAACCACTACACCAAACTGGCTGTACATTTGCACTTCCACACACTTCAAAACACCATTTTAGGATCAAATTCCAAGCCTTGCACTACCATAGCACTAATCTTTCAGATGAATGCACTTCTACCGAATCAAAAACCTACAAAGCTGCCATATTTTGTTTAAAAGCTGCCTTTTATGGCCCAATTTACACGGTCCCATTGTAGGGGCACTGAGTTTGAAAGCAAAGCGAATTTGCTTGAAGTTATTTTTAATTAATGATGAAATAGAAGAGCATTTATGCAACATTTCTATAGGGGAGGAAAGCTCAGTTATTATTCTCCATAATTAGCTCTGGAGCAGTTTCTCAAAAATGCAGGTGACCCCAACATTCCCAGGAATATTGACTAGCTAGTTGCATATCAATCTATATACATATATATATAAGCGAAATACCACTCAACGCATCATCACAAAATCTCCAGAACCATAAAGCCTACAGACTTGAAATTTGGCACCTATGTTCCTCTTGGTTTCTAGGGGCTCCCTAAGAAATGATTTTTCAAAATGACCATCAGAGCTATTAGTATTTTCTATATTGTTATTATTAATACACTCTGATGCCAAGGAGTTCTACTCCCCCTCCCCACCTGAAAAGAAATCTCTTCCAAATGCAAAACACAAGCAGCGGAGAGGAGTCTCAGTTTCAGGTTTAGTTTCAGAGCACCAAGGAGCTTTAGTACAGAACTGTTGAGCTAAGCTGCGCCCAGGCTCCTTGCTGTCTCCTTGCTCACACAGGAAATATCCTTTCAGTTTCCAAACTGAAAGAAAGCCCTCAACTTTCTCACACACTGACGGGACTCTAGCCAGATGTATATCGATGGATGCTGTTAGGCAGCGGCAGAATTTTTCCCCCTTTATTTTCCTCCCCCAAAACTAAGCCCAACCACATCGTTTCGTAGCGAAGTATGTACATAAATATGCATTTGCCTGCTCTCGGCTGCCCAGCAGAAATTCATTGTGTAGCCTCCAGAATTCGTAGCATCACAAAATCAAGGTCTTTGTCTGCGCTTTGTTTAACCTTCCCCGACGCTTTCCTGATTGACTGTTCATTCAAGGTTTTTACTCCTGGGGAGGAAAAAAAAAATCTAATTTCCCCTTCAGATGGAAAATAGCTTTGCCCAGCAAACACATCTGCAAATCAAGGGTTGTATCAAAAGGCAGAACCATGTACGTGAGATGAAATATCCGGCGGCAAGGATGGGGGAAATCCAACATTTGTTTAATTGCCCCACCGCTTTGAGTTACAAGGACGGCCTTTGGGAAAGGGTTTCTCCGGAATTGATGATTCTGTGTGAAAGACTGGATGGCAGGACAAATAAGAAGGAAATATGCAGGGGGATCCTCGACTTAATGACTGCAACAGAGCCCAACATTTGGGTTGCCAAGCGAGACGTTTGTGACGTGGGTTTTGACCCACTTTGCAACCTTTCTCGCCACCTTATCCTTAAGTGAATTGCCGCAGTAGTGAAGTTAGGAGCACGGCCGTTCAATGAATCGGGCTTTGCTTGTCAGAAGAACGCAAAAGGGAATCACGTGACCTCCGGATTCTACAAACCGTCATAAATATGAATCAGTGGCCAAGCGTCTGAATGTTGACTCTGGGGGATTCCGCAAGGGTGAAAACTGATTGTAAGTCCCTTTTTTTTCCGTGCCGTTGTAGCTTTGAATGGTCACTAAACCAATTGATACAAGGTAAGGAATACCTGCAAACCCACTGGAGAAAAAATAGCATCCTTGGGAATTTAAATGTATTCTCTTGTTCATTTTTGGTGCCATCCAGAGAGTTTTGCACTTTTTCAAATACTTTGAGCAAACATGATGAATCCCTTTGAAAGGGACTCAACCTATTTCCCAAAGCAGCAGAGGGCAGGACAAGAAACAATGGGTGGAAACTAAGAGAAGCAACCTGGAATTAAGGAGAAACTTCCTAATAGTGAGAACAATTAACCAGTGGAACGACTTGCCACCTGAAGTTGTGGGTGCTGCATCACTGGAGGTTTTTTAAGAAGAGACTGGATAACCATTTGTTTGAAATGGTATAGGATTTCCTGCCTAAGCAGGGGGTTAGACTAGAAGACCTCCAAGGTCCCTTCCAGCTCTATTCTGATTGAAAGCATTTTTTTTTTGAAAGACCGGTGTTTTGTGATAGGGGCACCATCACCAAACAAACAAGATAGGAGCCGTTCAAACCTCACCCCATGCTGATTTATCACGAGGCTAATAGGGCCAATTCTGGTATTGAATCTAAATGCCATATGGCCACAAAATGTTCCAACGCCGGTATATTTAGTCTTCCAAAATAAGAACTGCCATTCCATGGGATTTGCTCTGTGGCCAAGGCGAAGGCGAGATGCTAAAATCTTCCATATGCTTCGTTTTTGACTCCCCGTTGAAATCTCTCCCTTGAAATATGGCCATTGGCTGCCTCTGTAAATAAGTCAATACCCACTAAAGGTGCGATTAGGATTATTTATTTATTACGTCTGCTCTTTATGGAGGTATCCCGAAGAAAGTTTATGTCCAAATTAATTTATGTATCACATAAACGAGTAATTAAATTACATTAGTGGTGATGTGCAAAGCTTGCAAACTCAGCATCCCTACAAGTTATTTCATCAAGGACTTAATATGCAGAATAATTCAGATCTGGGTGAAAATGCCAGCATTTGCTTAGCCGGAATATTTCTAGCTTAGAACTGAACCGGGCGTCCTTGATAACTTGGTTGTTTTCTTGCAGATGTTGTGTTACCCAAGTAGATATCACCATCGTTGTGTGATGAATGGCTAAGGGAAGCACGCATGTTCAGCCTAATGAAGAGAAGTTTTAGGAGTGACATGATAGCTGTCTTCCAAAACTTGAAGGGCCGTCACCAGTAAGAGGGAGTGAATTTATTCTCCAAATCACCTGAGGACAGGACAAGAAGCAATGGGTGGAAACTTGTCAGAGGAAGATCCTACCTGGAACTAAAGGGACATTTCCTGACAGTAAGAACAATGAAGCAATGGAACAGCTTGGCTCCTGGAGTTGTAGGTGCTCCATCACTAGAAGTTTCTGAGAAAAGATTGGACAACCATTTGTCTGGGATGGTATAAAGCTTCCTACCTTGGGCAGTGGGTTGGATTAGAAAACCTCCAAGGTTCCTTCCAGCCCCATCGTTCTATGTTCAGCACCGGAAAGGAGTTGGGCTTGCTTGAAACCCTGAAGATGTTACCTAGTTGGGTGATGAAATGTCTACAAGAAAGGGACCAAGCTCAGAAAGCACCAAGGACCCCACAAGTGAAGTATGTTGGGTGAATGCAACTGAGTTTTGGCCACAAAACCTAAGCATCATTTAACATGTGATGCAGCCTTGGTAGGAGGTGGTTTTTTTACTCCTTCAGCTTCATCTAATATTCCTGTTGCAGAAGACTTTAAAGCCATTGCGACTACAACGCATAAGTTGGAAGCCTTCCAGTTCTGAAATCTTTGAGTTTCCTTTCCCCTCACTTTTTTCAGTTCCCAAATCTCCTATTAATCTTGTTGTTGAATTCCACTAGTTTATAAATGTCAACGTTTGCTGGCATTGTTGTGTGCCTGCTTTTTTTTTTTATCCCAGCAAACTACAAGATAAAATGATTGGGTAAACCCTAGAATAAACTTAATCTATTAAACAAGAAACAAACGAAAGCCAGATTAATTCTGCCAAGAAACTAGGGGGAAAAAAATAAACCGCAGTCCTAACCCAAAATTTATTGCAACTCGGGCCAAATAGAACTTTTGCCAGAGTGGGAAGTTCATTTCATGTTTTCCCTACATAAAGTTTATAGCTTTATTACTTCTAAGCCACCAGTCCTTAGAAAACCTAATACCTGCCTCTCTGGGATAGAATTCATGGTGAACCACGTTTTTTGATGTGGAATTTGTCTTTGAAATATTTTTTTAAAGTGGAAATCACTTAAAGCAACAGGAATTGGTTTCATTTTTTAATTTCTTTTTGGGAAAATGAGAGAGGGAGCAGAGAGCTAAAATGTTCTGAATAACGGCACCGAGTCATCAAACTTTCCTAGCCTTTGTGATTGGCACTCTCCGAGTTTAACAGCTTGGTGTGTGCAGAACTCCAGGCATGCAGTGCAGAGTCTGCTTTTCCTGGCACAAATATATTTTCCCCCTTTGATGGTGAAAAATTCCAAAAAGCGGAAGATAAATTTATCTTGCCTGAAAAGTAAATCAATGACTATAAAATGAACTTGTTAAGAAGAGAAAGAAAGTAGGTGATATTTGGGTTTATGGAGGGGGGAAAGGGAGAAAAAGCAGGAAAAAAAGGAATCTTTGTGAATAAAACAAATTTGAGGAACTATGCAAATATTGGCAAGGGGTCTCATTGCATTAGAACAATCTGTGCAGAGAAAACACACACTCAGGGCAAATATTTGTATGCAAAACCGTTTTGTGGAGAAAGCTATCTCTTATAAACGCTTGCAGCTTTTCCCAGTTAATCGTAATTGTAAACTTTCTTCTTCTTAGCACAGCCAATCGACACCAGGATCGTTGGCAAGCAAGACGTGGAGATGGATTCCCATTTGCTTAGATGATACAAGGCAGATATATGATCATGCCAAGGTTTGTGTCATCGGTCTAATGGTTGGATCCAGCCGGATTAATTAGGTCCCTTGCCAAAAGCAAGAATGGTACCACCCATTGTTGAGTGGGAACAGCCAAGGCTGCCATGTGGGTTGAGGGTTGGGATCTTAGCAGGAGTCTCTGAGATCCCATGGAACTTCTTCATCCAATCTTTTTTCATTGCCAGAAAGGCTTTAAAAATTGTTAACCTTATTTTGTGAAGCGTCTTCCCTGGCAACGTTGATCTGTTAACTAGGGCATACAAGACCTTTGCCAGACCAATTCCTGAATACAGCTTGTCCGCCTGGAACCCATACTGTATATTGGACATTAACACAATTGAACGGGTTCAGAGGTATTTCCCGAGAAAAGTCCTCCCCTCCTCCACTCTCCATAGAATTCCCCATGTCTCCAGCTTGAAATTTTGGGCCTGGACAATCTGGAACTGCACTGCCTGCAGTCCAATCTAAGTATAGTACACAGAATTGTCTGCTACAACGTCTTGCCTGTCAACGACTTCTTCACCCTCAATCACAATCATACACGGGAAAACAACCGATACAAACTCAAGGTAAACCACTCCAAACTCGATTGCAGAAAATATGACTTCAGCAACAGGTTGGTCAACGCCGGGAACGCCCTACCCGACTCCATTGTCACAGCCTTGAACCCTTGCAGCTCCAACCTCAAACTGTCTACTGTGGATCTCACCCCGTTCCTAAGAGGTCTTTAAAGGGGGTGTGCATAAGTGCACCCAGCATGCCTACAGTCCCTGTCCCCATTGATGTGTATTTACTCCCTTTGTTCTTGTTTATGTTCATACTTACGCTTGTTATCTTGTACATGTTTGACAAACAAATAAATAAAATGTAATTTTTTTAAAAAAAGAAAAATCCCACTGAGCAGTGGTACTCCTGCTGTTCAGCCAAGTTGCGGCTGGAAACTACGCCCTATTCTTGTGAGAAATAAATTTGTGTATTTATTCATCTCTTTACTTTATTGTCATTGCATCTCGTACAACAAAATCAAACATCATCTTCAATGCACTTCATGACCATGATGAAAAAAAACACAAACATCCTTCACCCTCCACACATTGAATCTAAAACTCCTGATACCTCACCAACACTGCACTATGCTAAATCTCAATTTTGTAAAGGACTTTGAAGAGACTGACTGAATTTCAGCCATACATAAGGATGTTAAAATGCCACATTCGTGAAAATGATATGCAAAATAACAAAACAGCACGGAGGAATTACATTATTTTTTTTTCTTTGAGGTGGTTTAAGATGGACAGACCAGAGGGACAGACAGATGGAAGGAAGTAGTATAGTTCCATCACAACTAATTTCAACATGCACCCTGACATCCCGTGCACAGATAAAAGAGGCGGCCCTTGTGTTGTGATGGTGGGGCCAGGAACTTCTGCAGATATTCCTTAGGAAACAATCTGTCTGGGTCTCCTATGTTGGAGCATGTGTTGGCTTGAATTTCAAGACCAAGGAGTTCTAGTTTTGGGGCTCCACAATCAACTTTCCTGGTAGAAGGTCATCCAGCAGTTCCACCTGTCAGGGATCCGGCGATTGCCCTAATTAAATCATGAGCCTCGAGCCAAGCTTCAAAAAGATTCAAAAGATTTCTTAGGAGCAACATGCCGGCATTAACCTAAATTAAGCCAACATAAAACATTCGTACGCCTATTTTTGAGTTGCCACCACCTCAAAAGAACACCACACAACTAGCCACCATTGTTTAGGAAGAGCCCAGCTTCTAAGTCTTGATATTAAACTAAGCCTGTTGGTAACCTACTAAGATTTTTTTTTTAGAGAAAGTCTAGATCAGGGGTGTCAAACTTGATTTCATTAAGGGCTTCGTCAGGGTCGTGTTTGACCTCAGGGGGCTGGGGTGAGTGTGGCCAGGGTGGGCATGGCCAGCTCAACATCACTCATGTCGGGGACACCTGTGGTCTCAGCAGGGTCAGCTTTCGTTCCCACGGGAAGAAACACCTCCTAGCCTAAACAACTCTCTTTATCTCCACTCCTCCCTGCTTAGGAATGTGGCAAGCCCAAAACC